>NC_063346.1:45816415-45879664 GCF_021869965.1 Rhincodon typus
ATGAATATAATCCCAATCTACCCAGTCTCTCCTCATAAGCCAACCCCTCAACTCCGGAATCAACCTGGTGAACCTCCTTTGCACCCCCTCCAGTGCCAGTACATCCTTTCTCAAGTAAGGAGACCAAAACTGCACACAGTATTCCAGGTGTGGCCTCACCAGCACCTTGTACAGCTGCAACATAACCTCTCTGCTTTTAATCTCAATCCCATTAGCAATGAAGGACAAAATTCCATTTGCCTTTCTAATTACTTGTTGTACCAATAATCTCAGCCCCAGGATATTGCTGCAGGATTCTCAGTATAGTGTCCTAGGTCCGTGCATCATTAGGTCAGAAGAAGGATGTTCATTGATCAGCACAAAATGCTCAGCACCATTTACAACTCCTCAGGTACCTACATTGTCTGTGTCCACAAGATCTACTTAATATTTAGGCTCAGGCTATGAATATATGAAAAAGGAACTGAAGTACACTATTTGGATCCATGAGCCTAGTTCACCATTCAATAAGATCATATTGATCTGTTCGTCTTTCAAATTCCACATTCACATCAACCCTTGATTTCCTTGCCTAACAAGAATCTATCCATCTCTGTCTTGAAAGTATTCAATGTATTTGCCTTCACCACCTTTTGAAGCACAGCATTCCAAAGTTGCACAATACTCAGAAAAAAATTCTCCTGATCTTTGTTCTGAAAGATCAGAAATCACATGGCACCAGGTTATTGTCCAACAGGTTTATTTGGAAAACACAAGCATTCGGAGGCTCGCTTCTTCTTCAGGTGTTAGTGAGAGAGGTGGCATCAGACACAGAATTTATAAATAAAAGATCAAGGGGTGCCTGCTGTATTCATCCAGCTCTGCACCTTGTTGTCTCAGATTTTCCAGCATCTGCAGTTCCTACTATCTCTGACATAACTGATGAGGATGTGTTAAACAAACCTAAGACGCTATTAAATCTTTAATCAGTTAGAGGGTTTTAATTGATTAATATGTACATGTAAATCCCCAAATTTCTTTCAAGTCCCTGTCCTGAGAGAACTAAATGTTTTATCAGTGAAAAGAAGAGGTGACATTTTAGGTCAGACAATGCATGAGGCCTTGTTTAGAATCTGTTTGTGTTTTGGTTTTGAGTCAGACTGGTCTTATTTCTAAAGTAGCAATTTATAAATGCCACATTTACCGACTGTCTATAATTTGTGTGCTTTTTGAACAAAATAGAATGTATCTGAAAACTGTGTGTGTGTGTATGTGTGTTTGTGTGAGGGGGGGGAGAGAGAGAGAGAGTGTGTGTGTGTGTGTGTGTGTGTGTGTGTGTGAGAGAGAGACAGAGGGTGGTAGAGAGAGTGTGTGTGTGTATGCGTGTCTTTGTGTAGCAGAGACTGTGTGTGTGTGTGTGTGTGTGTGTGTGAGGGAGAGAGAAAGAGTGTGCGTGTTTGTGTGTGAGAGAAAGGGGGGTAGACAGAGATAGAGAGTATGTGTGAGTGTGTGTCTTTGTGTAGCAGAGACAGTGTGTGTGTGTGTGTGGGAGAGAGCGTGAGTATGTGAGACAGAGAGAGGGAGAGAGAGAGTGTGTGCATGATAGTGTTGTGGTCAATGTTGTCCTGAAGGCTGGGTAGTATGCTGCATTGTCTAACCTAAACTGTCACCTCTTCTTTACACTGATAGGACATTTAGTTCTCTCAGGGCAGTGACTTGAAAGAAATTCGGGGATTTATATATACACCTTTTAACTGATTAAAGATTTAACAGCATCTTAGGTTTGTTTAATACATCCTCATCAGTGGTCTGACCCTTTGATCTTTTACTTATCAAGTCTGTGTCTGATGCCATCTCTCTAACTAGAAGCGAGGCTCCGAAAGCTTGTGTTTTCAAATAAACTTGTTGGACTATAACCCAGTGTCGTGTAATTTCTAACCTTGTCCACCCCAGTCCAACGCTGGCACCTCCACATCATGTCCTGAAAGGGCAACCCCTACTTTTAAACAGTGGTCCCTAGTTCTGGATTGCCGATAAGAGAAAATATCCTTATGACGCTCATCTTGTCAAGACCATTCAGCCTCTTATACACTTCAATCAAGTCATGAGCAACTCTTCTAAACTCAGCCTGTCCAACCTGTTTTATAAGACAACCTGCTCATTCCAGATCTGCTAACCCTCTGAAAGACCTCCAATGCTCTTACATCCTTCTTTAACTAAAACTGAACACAAATGTGGTCATACCAATGCCCTGTGTAACTGAATCTTAACATCCATACTTATATAAAAACCAAAAGAACTGCGGATGCTGTAAATCAGGAACAAAAACAAAGTTGCTGGAAAAGCTCAGCAGGTCTTGCACCATCTGTGAAGGAAATCTGAGTTAACATTTTGGGTCCGGTGACCTTTCCTCAGAACAACCGTCACAGATGCTGCCAGATCTGCTAAGCTTTTCCAGCAACTTTGTTTTTGATCCATACTTTTATGTTCTAATCCTCTTATAACATTCCATTAGCCTTCTTGATTACATGCTGTATCTACACACTAACTTTCTGTGATTCACACACAATAAAAATCTTTCTGCACATAGAATTCTACAATCATTCGCTATTTAAGTAATATTCTGCCTCCTGATTCTTTCTGCCAAAGAGAACAACTTCACATGTTGCACATTATACTCCTTCTGCCAGATTTCTGTCCACTCATTCAACTTATCTAGATCAGTCTTCAACATTTTCTCTCCTATAGAGTCATGGAGTCCTACAGCACAGAGACAGGCCCTTCGGCCCAAATAGGTCCATGCTGACCAAAATGTCCATCCACATTAACCCCATTTCCCTCCACTTGGCCCATATCCTTCTAAACCTTTCCTATCTATGTATTCGTCCAAATGCCTTTTAAATGTTGTTAATGTACCCGCCTCAACCACTTCCATTCGCAGCTCATTCCATATGCATACCACCCTCTGCGTAAAAAAGTTGCCCCTCAGGTTGCCATGTATTCTTTCCCCTCTTATCTTAAACTGATGCCCTCTAGTCCTCAGTTCCCCAACCCTGGGGAAAAGACTGAGTGCATTCACTCTATCCATGCCTCTCATGATCTTATACACTTAGATAAGATCCCGCCTCACTCTCCTATGCACTAAAGAGAAATGTCCTAGCTTGTCCAACCTCTCCCTACAACTCAGTCCCTTGAGTCCTGGCAACATCCTTGTAAATTTCCTCTGCACTCTTCACAGTTTAATAACATCCTTCCTATAGCAAGGTGACCAAAACTCAACACAATACTCCAAATGCAGCCTCACCAACGTCCTGTATAACTGAAACATAACTTCCCAACTTCTGTACTCAATGCCCTGACTGATGGAGGGCAATGTGCCAAAAGCCTTCTTCACTGCCCTGTCTACCTGTGACTCCAGTTTCAGAGAACCATTCACCTGAACTCCAAGGTCCCTCTATTCTACTATACTCCTTAAGGCCCTACCATTCACCATGAAACTCCTGCCTTGATTTGACTTTCCAAATGCAACACCTCATGCTTATCTGTATTAAACTCCATTGCCATTTCTCAGCCCACTTCCCTAGCTGATCGAGATCCTGCAGTAATTTCTGATAACCTTCCTCACTGTCTACGATACTGCCTATCTTAGAGCTGTTTGTGAATTTAGCTAACATCTTTTTGTTAGCCTCATCTTTGGTGTTCATAGTAATAAAGTCAGGACCCAGCACAGACCCCTGGAGGTTTCTACTTGTCACATCCTGCAAGAAAGGACCCACTTATGTACATTCTCTGTCTTCTGTCAGCCAATCTACTATCCATACTATGTTACCCTGACACATGAGCTTTTATTTTCCACATTGCTTTCGCACATGGCTCAGGTAATAATTCAGAGATTATCTCAGGTACGGCTTTTTAAATTTAGTGTCTAGCTCTTCATAATATCTATGCAGAGCTTCTTTATTATTGGCACCCACCATATGAACTGGATCCTCAACCTCTCTCTGCAAGTTCCTTTCCAGCCCATGGCAACATGCAGGCAAAACACAGTAATCTGGACTGTCAGTCCTTGCTGCAGAGAACAATGTGAATTCTCGCATATACAATCACCTACTATGACTACTACAATTCCTTGTTGCTCTCTCAACTTAAATGACTTCCCATATCACGGTATCACCGTCAGCTCCCACCGTCATCCAAATCCAGTGGCCAATTGCAGAAGCTGATATTCCTGCTCTCTGAATCCTGTTACCTGACTTACTCACAGTCAAACTCTCCTGTTCCTGATCAAAACAAAAGACCCTATCTGAAGTGGTCTGACTGCCTCCTGATACATAGAATCCAGATAACTTTCTTCCCCCCCAGTATGTATCAGTGTCTGTAGTTCAGGCTTCAGCTCATATTAGCCCTGCATCACAATGGTATCCAGGATTTCCCGCAGGTTGCAGCCTTGACTCAACTCCTGAACCAACATCTTTAATTCATTTTAATTACTTAGTTATATTGTTCATTTTCTTATGTTATCTTTTATATACAGATATTTCTGTTATAACAACGTGTTTTGTTAACGCGAATTGGCTGTAAAGCGATTGATGAATAGTGGACGCTGTTTGGATAACGCGAACTTTCTACTGTACAGTATAGCAATTTTCGAGAGCGATTTCCCTATAACGCGATTTTCTATGGTAATTTTCTATAGCACGATTTCCTACAGCGCAAGGTCACACAAGAACGCAAATGTCAGGTTATCGGAGAAATACCCGTATTCTATTAACTTTACCACAAATTTTCACACTACATTAAAATTTAAGCATTAAAAAGACTTTAACCACTTACCAGAGATTCACCGAATAATTAACTCTTTTCTCCAGACTGAAACAAGAACTAATTCCAATCAGCTCTAATTAAACTAGCCCTCTATCTGACTGCCTGCCATGGGGTCCTTTTCGCACTTGCGTCTTGGTGAACACTCTCCTTGAGGGATCTTCACCTGGCCTCATAAATGGCTGAAAATTGGCAATGAATATTCTCACCACACCATGCAGGCAAAGACTATCTCAAAAATGAGAATTTATAACCATCTCCCCTTGAAATTCAATGGCATTATCATCTCTGAATCCTCCACTATCAACAACAGGGCAGTTAACATTTGCAAGAGTTTTTGTTCTGCTGGATGGTAGCATCAGCCATATAAACACCAGATTGCAAAAGTAGGGCAGAAATTGGCTATTCTGTAGCAAGTCATTCACCAAAGTCCGTCCACTAAATACAACACAGAAGTTAGACATCTGGTTGAATACTTCCCACTTGCCTGGAAGAGTACAACTTCAACAACACCTCAGAAGAACAGCATAACCCACGATAAATCAGACTCTCGATCAGCCCCCATCCACTACTTTAAATGTTCACTACTGATGGCAGTATCCACCATCTACAAGATGTGCTTTGGTAACTACCAAAAGATTCTACAATATCATCTTCTCAACCTGAGACCTCTACCATCTAGCAGAAGAAAAACTGTAAGTGTATGAGAACATCATCTCCTCCAACATCCATCATCCAAGTCATACATGATCCTGACTTGAAAATATATCATTATTTCTTTATTAACACTGGATTAAAATCGTAGTTTTACTGACTGTGGAGTACCCACCACAAACTTCGACAGTTTAAAAAGGAAGGTCACTCCTAACTTCTCAGGGCAATTAATAATAAACAATAAATATTGGCTTTGTCAACAATGTTCATACACCCTGAATATATAAAAGTATTAATATTATGCTTCTGACTAAATCATGCACTATCATCAATCTTTCTGTACCCAACAAACTTTGATAAATGGTTTTCGACTATGTTATCATCAATAAATACTGAATGGTAAGTAGTTGAGGCCCTACACAGATCCCCATGGGGTATCACTGGTCACTTCCTTCCAATTCAAGTGCATATCACTTTGGCAGAATTTTGTTCTCCCAACAAGTGTCGCAGTGGTGGACCCTGCAGTAGATGGCACCGTCATTCGTGACAGAAATGGCAGGCCAATTGCGATTATCTGGCCCATGACAGATGGTGAAGTCACAAGGTTCAGTCAATTATGTGGCACGATGTTGTTGACTGTACCATTGTCTGATGGATTCAGAAGACTGGGCACGTTTGTGGTGATTATAAGACAGCAGGATTGGTGTTGCACAGTGTGATTGGAACCCAGAATCTCCAGACTCAGCTTGCACATCACCCAGCACAGACAATGTGTGGCTCCAGGCTTCAGCAATGCCTCCCTGCAGGTTCTCTTCCAACCTTTCCGGTTACAGCAGGAGATTCTCTTCCCCATCAAGAATATCAGGACACCCTGCTGCCTAACCAAGGAGGCCTGGATGGAGATTGCAGCAAACATTAGCAATCATGGGATTCACAGGCATGTGAGGCCAATATGGGAAAAATATCAATAATATCCTTTCCACTTCCAGGTTGAGTAGAATGGTGGAGCTCCCCTGACAGCAATAAGCAATGCATCTCAATGAGAGAAGAATGTGGGCAGACAGGCAAATTAATTGTAAAGATAGCAGCAGATGTATTATGAGGCCTGGTTGCTTGTGTGCCAGAATTTGCAATTTCATGCTTCCATCTCAGTTAAAGTCCTGTGGCAGAGGGAATGATAGCTGTTTACTAGGGAGGCCCCATTATCTATCGAATGCATGACTGTTAAGTGAGTTAGTTGTCCATCTCATTGAGTTTTTAGGGAATTTAACAGGGTAGTTGCAAAGATGTTGTTTCCCCTTTGTGGGAGAATCTTAGACCAGAGGGCATAATTTTTGAGAAATAGGTCACCCAGTTAGGACAGAGAGGGGAGGTGTTTCTTCTCAACAGGAAAGTGAATCTGTGGAATTCTTTACTAGAGAGGGCCATAGAGGCTGCGTCATTAAGTATACTCAAGGCTGAGATAGACAGTATTTTACTTAGTAAGGGAATCAAGTGTTATGGGAAAAGGTAGGAAAGAAGAATTGAGGAGTCAGATCACCTGTAATTTCACTGAATGGAGCAGACTCAATAAGTTGAATGGTCTACATCTGCTCCGCTGTCTTATTGTCTTATGGTTCTAAAGTTCATCCTCCATTTCTGTCTTCAGAAGAAAATGGTACATAGCACCAACAAATGTGCAAAGACAGAGGAGGGTGCCCAATAAAAGGACACTCAAGTCTGCACAGGAGACAGTGAAATTGTCCAGACAGGAGGGGCATTGCAGACAGCAAAGCAGAAGTGCAGAGAAGGGAGTGAAGAAGCCTCAGGCCTGGTGCCAATCACCGGGAGGAAAGGAGTCATGTATCAGAGACAGATGGAAAGAGGAATTGTGAATAGCATGAAACTAATTATATGGGCTGGATTTCATGCTAAGGATGGGCTCCCTAAAACTCAGTGTAAATGTCAGGGACGAGCCCACTCTGCTTAGTCAGCTCACCCCCTGTTTTAAATTTACCAGTAATGGCCCTTTAATTAGTATTAAGTGGATGTGTGTCTCCAGGAGGAAGTCCCGCCTCATAGAGCATTCAAATTAGAGACTAGAAGCTCTGTACAAGTGCAGTGCCAATATAACTCATGGTCACTCCTGGCACTGCAGATGAATCCAACAGGATTGTATTTGGTGGTGGAACCAAACATCTAGATACATACTGACTGTCTCCCTGCAAATCCTCAGTTGTCATTGGAATTGCCTTCCTGTCATCTGCAGGTTTTTGAGGCAGGATGTGGCATTGTTTCATATTGTCATTTAAATCTTGACTGGCTCCTTCCTATCACTGTTAGTTCCACCACAGATCACATCCCTTGATGGCTTTCTAGACATGCTCTGACTACACCTCCTTCCATCTTTCCTCTGCGCTGTTCTTCCTCTGCCATAAGGTCCAGGAACACAGAATGGAGGAGACCCATTTTGTCCCTAGAAATTCAACAGAGTTCAGAACCAAGGCAAAGGTGTGTTCTCCAATAATGACCTGACATTCAAGAAAAACTACCTGTGGACAAATGTGCACTCATCCTGATGCTGCCTGAGCTCACCCAGGTCTTTGCTGAGCTCATCCAAGACTACCCCGAGTGACTTTCAAACATCACTCAGTCACCCTTAAAACAGCTGATCCTGGACCTCCCTGCAATGTTTCCCAGCTTTCCCTCCCTTTTTGCAGCAAAATCCCTGAGTGAAAACAGGCAACTCCAACTGCCTTACTTTTCACCTCAAGGACTAACTTGCCTACTCACCACCAGATTTAACCAGTCATGAATGGTGAGACCCTTAATTCCCGTGTGTCTCCAACTTAATCAGGAAGGTATGACTAAAACTTGAGGCTTCATTTATTACTTGCAAAGCCTTTAAAATTACTTTCCAACCTCCTGTCCCAGTCATGCTGTCCAGCACCCTTCCTGCCCCAGGATAATTCAATGTTTCCTTTCCAGCATCAGGTCCTTGACTCCAAATGTCCCCTAAGATGCACTACCCATTCCCACTTCTTTCTCCATTTCCTTAGCCAGATTTAAATTCCGTCTATTATCACAACTGTCTGTCTTCTGCCATTCAGAAAATCTCCTAGTCAATCATTTGCCTTTATTCACTGAAATTTAATTTTAGCATTTTTACGTTAGTTCCTCTCAAACCTGGGTTCATTAACCCCTTTGGTTTATAAAGACTTTCCAGGGGTCCACACTATAATCTCGCTAGTTGGTGAGAGGAGGAGAGAAAAACACTACGGTAGACAGAGAGAAAAAAAGATGTCTCCCTCTTGGTATTCAAGAGATGAGGGTGGCGCTGACTGGGCCCAGAGGGCAGTTAAGACACAGCCATGTACTGTGAGTCTGAAGTCACATGTAGGCCACACCAGGTAAGGATAGCAGTTTCCTTTCCTAAAGGACATTAGTGAACCAGATAGGTTTTTACAACACCCGGCAATGGATTTGTGGTCATCATTAAAATCGTAATTCCAAATTTTTTATTGAATTAAAACTCCATCATCTGTCATGGTGGGATTTGAAGCCATGTCCCCAGAACATTACTGGATCTCTGGATTAACAATCCAGTGACAATACCACTAGGCCATCACCTCTTAAAATATATCGCAAAGTATAAATGAATAATCATGGCACAATATTTAATAAGATGGCCATCACCGAATCTCCTGAATATCCACCTCTTGGCTGCCAAGTTTTTCAGCTACAAGCTTTGTGTTTACTTTTGGCTGGATGATACAGGAGATGAGAGATCAGCTTCTAAAGTGATACAAGGATGTATTCAATATGGACTCATGCAGTAAGCATTATAATGCTGAGTAGTTCCAACATTTTCTGTTTATTTTAATGATTTGTTAGTTTTATTCTTGCTGACTTGTTTTTACTATGCTGACATATGTAAACTGGTTGTTCTATTAACTGGATTTGCGCAGGACTGTAAAATGTATTAAATAATGTCACTTCCAAGTATATGCGCTGTAATAGAATGGGAAGAAGAAATGTGTGTACATTTATGGGAAGCTATTCTTAAAATTAAAATAACCTGTTTTGAGTTTGTTAAACACCTAAATAGAATGAGACTGCTGTTAGTATTGTTTCGCCTTGTAGCTGTTTTGAAAGTGACCTGTAAACTAACTTTGTACGTATGTCATTAACAGACAGACAATCTTTAACCATACTAAGACCAGTTCCATTGGCAAGCTCTGGAATTTGGGCATAGTTTCATTTATCCTTGATTTCTGCTTTCTCTGGTTTATCTCATCACTGAACCAGTCTCAAATTGCCCTCTAAGTAATTAACCATTCTCGTAAAGGCATTTTTAAGATATGGTTGACATGTAGCACTTTAGTACTATGAATATTATTTCATTCTATAATTTGCATGAATGGCCCATGATTACTTATCCATTTAAGAAAGAATCATCCAACCAAAATATTTTTGAGAATCATTGACTTATGTTGCAGAAAAATAATTGGTTTGTATTTTATTGAGTTTCAGGCTGTGATTCTTGGTGGACAGAATAGATAAGAGATTTGCTCCAACAAAGAAGGAGAGAAAATAAATATGCTTTCAGACATCAAAGGAGCTGTTTGTTGAACAGCACTGACAGAGGTCTAACAGCAGGTCAGGGAAATGGTGCATAGTTTAATGAGTTTGAAACGTGAAAGGAGAAAGAAATTTGAAATTAAAGTTTGAGAAAAAATAAGGGTCATATTTTCCATATGGCTGAAGTACACTTAACATACACTTCCTAAAATAATTATTTAGTGTAGTATTCTTAGGTAAGCTATAAACCATTTGTTTTAAATGTTAAGCATTTGTTTCTGAGCTACATCAATTAGACATTCTTCAAACCAGCATAAATTTATAATAAAAGTAATCTTTTTCGGGAGGGGACCATTCCTATGGTGTCCTTTATTTTCTCTGTTGTAATTAGAGATCTGCAATTGTTCTTTCAAAGATTCTTCTTTTAGTAATTACATGGAAATGAACTCTATAGCAGAGAATTAATTACATTCAACTGCATGTCAATGTTCTGTGTTTTAAGGACTACTCCAAGATAAATGACATGTCTTTTGAGCTAATCTTTCCACATGGCCCTAAATTGTTACCAGATCTCCAGAGATACTTCTTTTTTTCCCCAAACTAAAATTGTGTGTAAAATGTTTTCAAAGATAAAGGCATACTTGTGATTCTTCTGATTTCAGTGTTTGGCAATGGTATTCCAAGGTTTGACTAACTGAGCATAAATTAAGTGCCTGTACTCAAATACATGAGAACAATCTAATCTGAAAAGGCATAACTAAAATGCAAATTAAACTTCTTAACCAGTGAAAAGCATCGCCATTGTATATCATATAAAGTAAAGACTATTGGTACATACAAGGTGTGCTGTATACTATAATATGCAGTGAATGAAAACTTAATTGTGGTTTATTGCCCATTTATTGCTGATTATTGTTTAGCACTGATTTCAATTCACAGCCTGGAGTCCCACAAGAAGGAATAAGATAATAAGCTGTCGAAACCTCCACAACGTGAAACTAGTTTACTTCATCTGGATAGGCTGTCACACTGGCAGGAGTGCTACCTGTCAAATGAAAAGGAAGAGGATTTAGGTGACAGGTGAAGGAACTGCCCACACACTCAGATAAATGGTTGGTAAGTATCAGGAGGGTTTTTTGAGGATTTCTGTTCTTCCTGTTCCACAAGGAAACAATTTACTGGAACTGGCTTCTCTTGCCATCAGTCTGGACTAATAACAAGTCACAAATGTCTTGCACAGGATCTGGTCAAAATTGTATTCAAACCTAAATTTGTGATCAGAGACCCATCTGCTTTTTTAAAGATGGACCCTATTACTTTCTGGCAGGCATCCTCATTGTTCACTTAGAAGAACACAAGAAACTGGACCTGGAGAAAGTTATTCAGCCATTCAAGTCTGGTCCACCATTTGATCAGATCAAGGATGATCTTCTACTTCAATTCTACTTTTCTGCCCTATCTTGAAATTATTCCCTTGATATCCAAAAATCCCAGAATATATGTCTCAAATGTAGACAATGTCTCAGTACTCACAGCTATATCCAAAAGTGCTGATTCTTTATTCTGAAACTGTGACTTGTAGTTTTAGACTTCCAGTGAAGGAAAATGCTATTTAGCATCTACCCTGTAAATCCTCTTAAAAATTTCATATATTTCAATTAAATCACTGCTTACTCTTCTCAACTATAAGAAATTTCAACCTAATCTACTCAATCTCTCTTCAAAGGGCAACAGTTACTACACTTCCTCTGCTGCAAGTGTATTCTTAGACCAAGACTGTACGCAATATTGCATGTAGTTTTACCAATAGTCTGCATAATTGCAATAAGATTTCTTTATTCTTATTCTCCAATCCCTTTGTAATAAAAGGTTAATATACCATCTGCTTACCTAATAGCTGTACATGCATATTAACACTCTGTAAATCACGTACAAAGACACCCTCCGATTATTAACATTTCCCAGTTTCTTACCTTTTCCAAGTTATTCTGCTTTTCTAGTTTGCTAATCAAAATGGATAACTTCACATTTCTCCATTGTTATAATTTCAGTTGTTGGTAATACTGGATAGGTCATTTCCCAGAATGAAACAAAAACAAGCTTGATAGATCATATTTTGTAATTTTTCAGTTGGTTACCTTTGATAGTTAGACACTGAAACATGAGCAAAAACAAAGTTGCTGGAGAAGCTCGGCAGGTCTGGCAGCATCTGCAAAGGATAAAACAGAGTTAATGTTTCTGGTCCGGTGACCCTTCCTCAGAACGGGAGGCTGAAACATGAGGCTGCAGACATTCCTTAACAACAGAACTTAAATTTACTAAATTAAACTAATAAAAACACAAAATTCTATATAGAGAAGACATATATTCTGCATTTATAATTCTGTACATAGCAAGATCTTAACACAAACATTAAAAGAAAATTTCAAGCTGTTTTTTGATATCATTCATTACAGAGACTCAATCCCAGAGAAATATCACCCCATCTCAGTATTTTAAATCCTGACTTATCTGACACTTCTCAGTTTATTTTCCTTATTTTTTTTTGTACAATTCCCTTCTGAGACTGCTGACATAAACCACCCACAATTCTGATAGCCAAAACCTTTAAAGTACTAACAACATAAGATTTCTATTCAAATTCTTCTGGCTTGGAAGCCTTTCAGGCCAGAAACCACTTCCGCTGAGGCGACTGGTTCTCTTGAGCTGACTTGTTCTCCTGTTAGGAAGAACTCTTCTACCTTTTGAACAGAACTGAACTAAACCCTGGGTCCTTCTGAACTAAAACTATGAACTTTCTGTTCTGAAGTCATATTTAAATTAATTGTATTGATGTTTTTTACTTTGCTTGTCATAAAGCTAATAGTACAAACATTTTATTAATTAAAATTACAGGAGTTCTCAAAGGCACTCTACTGTAGTCACATACTTTCTTGGAGTTGAACTGTTTTGGTTACTGTTCCAAGTTGACTTTCTGACCTTCTAACAAAACACTTCACAAATCTGATCCACATTCATTTGCCTTGGTTTTGAAATCCAAATCCAAAATTATAATATATATTATACACAACTGTCACACCATATTTTATTTCATTTGCCACATCTTGTCCATTCACTTCACCTGTTTATATTCCATTGCAATCTCTTTGTACCATCCTCACATCTTACATCCCTACCTAGCTTTATATCATCAACAACCTTGGGTACATTTAATTTAATCCCCTCATCTAAGTAATTAATATAGTTTTTTTAAATAGCTGAGGCCTAAGCAATGTGATTTGTGATACCCCACAAGTTACTGCCAGTCAAACTGAAAATTATACTTTCATTCCCACTCTGTTTTCTCTCCACTAATCAACTCTCAATACACTAATATATGACCCTAAATCCTATGATCCCCTTAGTACAATTTCCTCTTGTGTGGACCCTTATTGAATGCTTTCTGAAAATCCACATACTGTACAACTTTGGTTCCTTTTACTAGTTACAACCTTAAAAAATTTCTAACAGATTTGTTAAAGAAGAAAAAAGTTAGATTAGATCATAATCCACTGCAAAATATAAAAAGGGGGATGGTACAGATACATCACACTGGCCATTTTTAACTGCCCACACACATTCTTTCCAACAGAAGGGTAGAATTAAAATTGGTCCACGTTACCATTGGTCAGAATGAAATACCTTTAGTAATTAATGCTGTAAACACTTTCAAAAACATATGTTGGAAAAAAACATAGCTGTGCAATAAAAAAGGAAAAAAAGAAACATTATTGATAAAATAAGGAGAGCTTCAGTATCTATCATATTAAAACTTTCATTTATTTCACAACTTTCATGGTGTTTCAAAGCATTTATAGCTGATGAAGCACTTTCGTTGTAATATAAGAAATGCAACGGCCAATTTGCACACAGCTACCTCCCACAAAGAGTAACGTGATATTGACCTGAAAATCTGTTCAAGTGATTTCTCAGAAGTATAAACATTCAGTAACCCCAGGGTCAACATTATAGATTCCAAAAATTCCCATCTGAAAGATAAACATGAAATGAACAACCATTCAGTAGAAATGTGAAGTCTTGAATTGAACAACAGCTATGATTACATTGATTAAAACGGAATTAAGCTGCTTTTCAGGGCCTTGTCTCATTTGAAAAATTTGGGTATTTTGGGAGTGCAGTAAAGCACATGCCATCTTGAACACATACTAAATATTGCAGAAATATTCATAGCAGCAGAGTGAGCACGGGCCTAGTCACAAACTGAATTCCCACAGCAACGGCAACAGAACGAGCATGGGCTGGGCCGAGTCCCTGAGCGACGGCAGCGGGGAACCCTAAGTCCTGGAGTGACATGTGGGGAACCCCGGGTCCCAGAACGACACTTGACGAATCCCAAGTCCTGGAGTGACACGAGGTGAAGTGAATCCCAGACAGGGTGACTTACCTTGTTGCGGCAAGGTGCCGGTGAGGAGCAGACCGGAGGCTGGAGTGATGCAGGACAGTTGCTGGACTTTGGCGTGGCGCCACATGCTGAGCTGCTGCCGTTTGGAGCACTTTACCGGACTGTAATTTACATCCTTTTCACAACTACCTCATTCCTAATTCATTTTCAGACTCTGTAAGTGATGCTTATGCTTTCCTTTTAATCCTCATTTGAATAACAATTTTTTACTCTAAGATATTTACCTAGGTACTTCTACCTAAGATGGCATCATTAAAAGGCAGCCATTGTAAAAACTTTTCGCTGTACTCCTGTTCTTCAGCACTGTGGTACAATAAAGGATACTCTATTCTAGAAATATTTTGTACTTTATCACATTATTGCCTGTTTTCATATGCCACAAGTTTTCCTTTAAATGCAAATATGCTGGTGGTTATGGAAGTGGAAGAATGCACGAACACTCACGTCGGCACGTTCAATATTTGTGCAATGTTATAGTGTGATCTATAACAACCTAAAATTCATTAACTTAATCATCACTAATGGAAGTTATTTATTTAGACAGTTGCAAATTTACTTCTTAAACTAGAGGTCTTTCAAAACTCAGCTGACCTTGACTTAACTCACAGTAACTCCTGTTTCCGTATCACCCATGTTTGCCGACCTACATTTAGTCTCGGTCAAGCAATGCCTTGATTTTAAAATTCTCATCCTTGTTTCTCCTTGACCTTGACCATCTCTTAACTCTGTAATCTTCTCCAACAAATTATGAAGACATGTTATCCAAAATATTAATTTATAAAATAATTGACTGTATATATGTAAACATATATTGAATTTTTTTGGGAAGGACACTTTGCAAAGTGAAAGCCATTGGCTGCAGCAGCAACAATATTACATTTGCAAGAACAAGCTGTTTGGATAGAAATGCCAAGACTGCAACACTTTTGGAGAGAGAACACGTGATTCTGTTTCTGGGTAAAAAGGGTTCCACAAAGAGAATTCAATTTTTTTTTTGTTGAGCAAATGTATTAAGTGAAATGGGCCAAAAGCAAGTATATAGAGTTAGGTCACAGATCAGCCATGATCTCATTTAATGGTGATACGGCTCAAGGGGGCTGAATGACCTACTCCTGTTCCTATGCTCCTATGTAACTGTTTTCAGCTCTGAGGTATCAAGTAGACTCTATAGCCAGACTGCATGGATACCTTTCCTCAATCCTAACTGCATACCTCGTTGAAAAGGTGCGTTATTGTATGCACAGATTCTACCCGGTGTTATGAATTATACTTTAAATGGTTTTTATAGCATTAGTGTACCACCAGGTGGCAGTCACGTAACCATAAAGCTGAACATACTTAATTGCTCTATTCAGTTTTAGTAAAATGAAACGTGTCGTAGAGTCATAGAGTCATACAGTTCGGAAACAGACCCTTCGAACCAGCTCGTATGCGCTGGCCAGACATCCCAATCTGACCTAGTCTCATTTGCCAGCATTTGGCCCATATCCCTCTACATCCTTCCGATTCATCCATATGCCTTTTAAATATTGTAATTGTACCCACCTTCAATGCTTCCTCTGTTAGCTCATTCCATACATGCACCACTCTGGACATGAAAAAGTTACCATTCAGGTCCTTTATAAATACTTTACAAGGATTTTTTTAGTGTTTCTGACATTGGTTCTAACATTGTACATTTATCCACAAATATAACCCCAGTCAAAACTGGAAATCTATCCATACTTGGTACTTTAGCACAGTCCAACAACTTAAATGCCAGTGGATTGGGGAATTTCCAAATAAAATGTATTCAGTCTTGCATACAAATCTACTGAATTCCATTATGTACTCTTACATAGTATACTCCTCATTTTAAAAAAAATTGTCAAAAAATGGCCATGCCTCATGGCCAGTCAACAAATCATCATTTTGATAAATTTTAACTTAAGATCGCAATCTGTCCAAATCTTTCATGTTTGAATCATCAGGTACCAATTCTGAAAATAAGTTTGCTTATTATTCTGCTTTTGTAAGGTAATCAAATTGTTCCTTTATGTGGAATATGGATCTGGCCCTTGGGTTTGTCCAGATGGTGAGTTCTCAGGTAAGGCTTACAATAGGCACTTCACCAGAAGTAGGAACTTGAGGTATGATTCTGGAATAACAGCCGCAACAATCTTCATATTTATGTGGAAATAGTATGGAGAAAGCTAGTGAGGGTGAAGTTACAGTGGTTTTACTGAGTGTAACGATAGGGTCTCATTATAATTTTTAACTTCATTTCCCTCTCAACTACCAAATTAACAGCTTGGTTGGCTACTAACTACAAGGTTAATGGCAAGAGGTTCAGTCGGAGAACTTTGGGAAAGGCCCCTGTCAATAAGGAGAGTGTGAGCTAAAGTTTAGGACTGCAGATAAGAGTCCTCCATCAGAAGAGGGGCATAGAGATCATGGCTTGGTGGGAGGAGTTATTGGATTGCAGAGGGAAGAAGGAGAGGCTGTTAAGCAAGGCACTTTCTTGAAAAAAGTGTGTATTCTATTGTTCTTCCTGGCCGACAAGAAATGCTACAAAAGAGACTGTCCTTCTTAGCACATGCCTTCCTTTTATTTTGGGTTTCCTGAGTTCTGGGAAACCTAAGCAGCAATTGTTAAATTTGAGTCAAGTTACAATTACATTGTATCAAATACATTAATAAAGGGTTCCACTCCTCAAATTGTGAGTATAGAATAGGTTGAGAAAGGGCGTCCATTTTTAATTTTTAACTTACTCTCTGATCCTCTCCTGTTCTTTGTAGAGATAAATGCCAATAAACTCATAGGCACAAATCCTTTTGGGGGTCTCACCCGAGCCCTTGATTGCAGGTGGCATTCTGCAAGATGTGAAAACTGGAGTAAAGAAGACATCTATTTTGAAATATTGTGGTCGTTCACCTCTGTTAATCAACTTATGTTCCAGGATGTCAAAACCTGTCCTCATAGCAAATTACCATCAGCCCAGTAGCAACTCTACTTTTCTGATTGGAGAGGCCATGGACAAGTATCAATATATTTGGTTGCTTTGGGATATTTATGTCTCTGCGGTGATTGTAACGAGGTCAACCAGGTAGATAACTTAGAATATGAGTTCCCTGATTGGGTCTGTTAATCTGGTCCAATCAGGGAGCCCTGACTGACAGATAAGAACAGGTATGTCAGACATCCTGCTCACTCAGAGAGCGGTCTCTGAGGTATCTGGATCAGTGTCAAGGACTTTTCGCGTGTAAATGAAGAGTGACTTGGTGACTGGATACTGGCCTCTGTGGAGTTATTTCAGTCTTCGCTAATATTAACCTCTGAACTACACTTTATTCTCATGTAGCCAGACTATAACACAGACTAATTGATTTCAGCCTGTGTGCCTTTTCTTTGCAAAGTCTTGTGAAAATTGGCATATAAGGCTGATGTTGGAACACAAGCCTTCTCAATGGGCAAAAATATAGCTGTGTGAAAAGAGAGGCATAAATGATGCTTGTCTCTGTTGGCTATGAGAGATTCCCAAAGAGCAATCATTAATTTACCATACTGGTACTATTTTTAATTTCAAAACTGTTCTTTATCTAAAGCTTTACAGATTAAACATTAACTGGCACCTCATTTGGAATCAATAAATTACAAATAGTGTAAATATGAATTACTGAAAATTCAGACTTCAAAACCTAAGGATGCCTAGAATATTTATTTAATCCCTTAGATTATTTTTCTATTTTTATAGAATTTACATCGTGGAGACTGGCTATTTTGCCCATTGGATCTGTTTCAGTGTTTCCACTCTATATGAGCCTCCTCCCAACCTATTCATCTTACCCAGTCAGCATATTTTTTTCTTTATTCCTTATCTAGCTTTCCCTTCATCACATCTTTGCAATTTGTCTCAACATTTCCATGTGGTAGCAAGTTTCATATTCTAACGTCTCTCTTTAGAAGGAATGAATTTTATTGGAGGAATGTATTCCTTGCCTAACCTTTGAGTCGAAAAGTCAGCACACTGACTCTAACTGTGACCACCCTATAGCACACACTGAGGGACAAGAAGTCCATCCTCGCAGCCCGCCAATCAGAATGACTGGTAGTTGTGTAGTCCAAGCAATGCCAGAGGCAAATAATGGTCACTGCTAGGACTATATGCTGTGCCAAGAACAGGGAATTTGTCTCCCCAACTTAAAGGTAAATCTGGGGATTTGTGTCAAGGTGGGACACGAGCCTTAACAAGACAGGGGAGGTGGCCAAATTGGGGAGGGAATGGGTGTTGAGTTTTAGAGACCAACAAGAAAGCACAAAGGGACAGGGTACCACCTTTGTGGAGGGGGCACCCCTGTTGGGCTCAGCATATATGACAGAAGGATTGTACTCCGCCCTGCTGTTCCTTACTGCTCACCTTTTAAAGTTGTGGGATAGTCAGTGCTCTGCCTCTCCTTATGCATTAGTTTGACAGAAGGGAATTAAGTCCTTAATTACCCATTATTTGTGCCATACACCTCAGGGTAGAAAGGCTGCATCATGGGTGGGCGAGAAGATATTGAGCTGGTTGCCCACTTCATTTTCTGCATTCTCCCACCTTTAAATACATTGGCACCGGGGCCATTGAATTCACCCAGAAATCTGTTGACCTCTCTGTTGGAGATAGCAATTATCTAGATCACTGATTATTTTATAATATTGTTCTGTGATTGACTTTATGAAATGGTAGTCCAAATAAATAAATATTTTGTCCCACCTATAATTTTAAATTGGTTCTTTATTGTGGTAAATTTCAGCAAGCAGCCTGAGCATGGTTTCATGAATTCTAGCAATAGGCAGCTCAGTTAATGCCAACTTTTTAATACTTACAGTTGAGATCTTTTAAACTCATCCCTTTGTGCAAGTCAAAATGTTTTTTAGATGTTGATGCAGCCTTTGATGTGAAATGCAGTCAAGTCCCAGATTTAATTACCCGGTTGTGTAAATTAAGTGATCTTAACTGGGGCCACAGTAGGGGCATCACAAACCATCTCAGTGTGCCCCTGGACATGAAAGGGACGAGCGTGAATGTGTGCTATAAGCAGAGAGGAAGAAAAACTAATTAAAATATAAGTACATCCTTCATAGAGATGGTTAACTGATATAGTAGTTATACTCATGGGGAGTTTTTTTATTCTTTAGGTGTCACCAGACCGGTTGGACAGTCCTACACTACTTTATAGCAAGGTTCTCAAAATGTAACTTCTGGTTGTCTATCATTTGTATAGGGAATTATCTTCCTTTAGTAGTCTGGCATACGTCAGGAACTCAAAGATACATAATGGGCAAAAACCAGTTTTTGCATTGAAATAGTTTATTTCTGTTTTGAAAGCATACCTTGCTTTGCTACATTTATTATTAGTTCTGTGTCTGTTGTTATCTTTATTATTCTCAAACCTACTAAAATTTATAAGCCAAAACAAATGCGAGGCTAGGGAGGCAATAAAGATTATCTAGCAGATTCAATGATACAAATTGTAACACACTTATCAGTTTATTATCCCATATATAGTTCTGGTAACTCTTCTGCATTCCATTCCATTGACAGTTCCCTGATAACATGGATAAAGCAGCTGTGCTATGCTACATTGATTCCTTACATGAGATTGCTTTTTTATGCTCACAGTGTTAAATAGATTTTCCCAAACACTATTATATCTTATAAGACTGACTTTCTGGCTTTGATTTTCTGATCAATTTTGCCTAAAATCTGACCGTGATTTGGTTGAATCGCAATGCTATTAAAGCACAGAAGGAGGCCACTTGTCCCATCACATCTGTGCTTGCTGTCTGGATGAGCGATGTACCTAGTCCCATTCTCCTGCCTTCTTTCCATAACCCTGTACATTGTGAGGTCATTCAAACATTGAGGTGGAGGATGAACTACAGTGGACACAGAACTAATATTAAAAGCTACAGAGCAAAGTATGCCTTCAAAACAGAAATAAACTATTTTAACCTGGATACTGATTTTTGCCCATTATACATCAGTTCTCAATCTGTTAAGACCTTCTGCAAGTTTAAAATGCCATTTCTTCTGGCATTTGATAAGTTCAGACTTAATGCATAAAGGAAGCTTTAATGAAGTATTGACATAATTTTCACAATTTTCCAATTGTTCCATTGAAATATCATTGTTTTATTAGCCAGACAGCATAAAATAATAAGTTCGGTGTCCAGGGTCCAGGTGTTAACAGATCTATCCTTCAGCTTGCGTTTGGACGCATTTGATAAGAAGGTTAATAAAGAAAAATTAAAGATTGATCCTATTTTTTAACTATCTCCATTTTTTTCCTTTCAAATATCTTTGTTTTGTTACTTAGGTTTAAGGAATCCTTTGACACCTATTTATAGCTTCTCCATGGAAATAACAAAGAGGAAACAAACCACTAGAATAATGCAAGGCATGTTAGGTTGCTTCAGAGCTATTTTGCACCTGCTCATCAGTGCACTCTTACCAGAGTTACAGCCTGAGGAGCACATACCTCTATTTGCTGTCATATTCATCCACAAACATGCCATTGTCACTAGTTGTGAAGGTCATAACATTAATAACATTCTGCAAATTCTGAAGCATTCCAAGGTGTTATTAGCAACATCACCAATACTATTCAATCCGTAGAGCATTGATATATATAAGGCCAGATAGATGTTCTATTTATTTAAGCAAGTTGTTTCATGTCCTTTCCCTTAGACTGCAATCAGCTCCAATATGAGAATGCTGTTCTATTTTAATAAATTGGAGGGTTCTGAAAGGTTCAGGGGTGACAGATTGTATCTTTTGGCCCTCCAAATTCCATTGCACAATACTACTTCCTACTTAAAGCAGAAATAAATCTGAATATTCAGTGTATTTTGAACCAATTAGTATTAAATTATGCAAGTCAATGCTCATTTCCTCCCCAGCTATCACAATGTATTCATTTTAACGTATTCACGCAGGCTCATCAACATTTGAGCTACAAACATTGTGGTAGCTGAAAGATGAATGTGTTGTCACAATCAGAGATAACACCAGCATCATTCTAGATATGTGTCTTCTGCTAAACACTGCCACAGTATAGTACTGAACAGTATGAAGACAGAATGAATGACATTAGTGAGAACTATGAGGTTCTGCCTCATGATTCTCAACAGCCAATCTCCAAGCCTATCAAAATTGGAAGACTACATTCCAACCAGACTTCTACAGATTATGAGCATTGTCAGGAGAATCATTTATTAAATTTAGAGCCTTGGTGTGGGAGCCAATCCATCACAAATATCCCTGCATTTGTCACATATCATGTACGCCATAGCGGGGCAAAATATTGCAAGGCTACATACATACTGCCAGTAGACTTCTAAACCTCAGCTGTACAAAGGTTGGCATGGTCATCAAGAATTGAATCAGCTTTCAGAAAGCATCCTTATGAAATCTGTTCACACAATATCAAGCTCAAGGCTCATCAGCCGAGGAAGGGCACAAACAGACCACTGCTCAGTAGCCACCTGTTTTCCATCTGCCACAACTAGCTGCTCCTGCTCTATCAGCCTTTCATTCTTAACCAATTCACTCCATTCAAAATTGTTGCCTAAATTGTCAGCAGTGACATATCCAAGCTAGTGCTTGATTGGGAAAGTGATAGATCCATGCTGTGAAGGAAAAGCATATTCAGCGTCACTGTGATTTTCCAATACTGCCTAGTGGCAGTAAAATACCCTGTTGATCAGGCAAACTTGGAAATGCAGGTTTCCAGACAAAGGGATAACATAGTTAAGAGGTACATGGTTTGTTGCCACGAACAAACAAGAGATGGGATAAGAAAAAAGAGGAAGTATGACTAGTGCCGATCCTGAGTTGGGGCTTCCCTATTTCCATGCCTTTTTACTGGCATATCTCTCAATGATTTACAGGCTTTTTCCTAGTAGAGGGTTAATGCAAAAGTGTTAAGGAGTCCTTCTGTGTGTTCTTGCTTTGTTACAATCTACCATTGCAGCAAGCAGAGCAGAAAGATGAGAAGTTACAGTTGTCATGATATACAATGTTGCCCAAGTGTCAGCATGCAGCCTGCAGTGTTTATGTTGACTAGTGCAACATGCAGTAATTTTAGGTGCAATAATCATGAAAACAAGTGAGGGGATGTTCGCAGAGAAACATTTCAGGTGAAGGCCAGTGGTGTTGTGAGTACTGTACGCATAATGGACATTCATAGCAAGCATTGAAAATAATTTTTAAAATGGCTCCAAAAATTCATGGGCATCCTGGAGTAAGTAACATGATACACATTGTGGTATTCACTGCTCCTTACCCTGTCAAAGTATACAGGTTCAATTCAGTTTAATGTTTGTAGTGAACAAATTGTTTGATGGGGTTAGGGGCAGGAGCCGTTTTTTGGCAGCGATTGCCTGATCTGGAGAAGAGGAATTATGGAGCTCAACTTGGAAAACATTCAGTAAGATGTGCTGACTGTTCTTTTTGCAAAATTAACATCTTTTGTCACACTCCGGCTGCACTTATGGTGGGAGACTATTCAGCCCTGATACGGGGTGTGGATAGTAATTACACATATAAAATGAATTAGTGTAGCTGTTCTTACCTTGACTGACCTGATAAACTAATTAAAATTTCCACTGAATTTGAATGTTTGAAGATATTCAATGACCTCACTGCTGACCCTTGTCATAACCTGTTCCATCCACGAAGCCATTACTTGAACACTAGCTGGGGTCATGCCTGCTGGAGTCCTCCATTGCTACTTCCGTCAGGGCCTTTGTGGTCAGACGAATGCCATGGAACCAACTAGGGCCACAGTTGTAAAGACAATTTCACCATTAATTTTTATGAATCCAGGTTAGACCAAGACACTGACTCAGATATATTTTGTGAGCATCAGGATGTCAGAAAACCTCTTCTGACTCAGAGTATCAGCCTCCAAAGTTATTCCAGGTCGTTGTGAAGCTGAAGGCATATGATCATGCTCAGCCATGTCCTCCTGATATGTATACATGGTGTGGGCTTGACAGTCTCTGTAGTCAAGGTGTAAAGAATAATACCATGATGTCACCAATCATAAGTGGTAGGAATGGCACTTTCCTTTAACAATGCATATATGTTTCTGGGTAGAGAATATCTAACGAGTTTAGCAAAATTTGGAAGTGATATATTCTTTTCCATTGTTGTGCAGTCTCTCCCCAATTGTTTTTAGAATCTCTCGAAGAAAATTGTTTTGCTGAGAGACTCATTGGTGTATCTGATATTTTGCTTTGTTCTTGTGAGATATGTACGTAAAACTTATTGCAATTGGTTTTGTTTTCCCAAATTAGTTCAGCATGCTAAGATTCTCTGTATTGAAACAGACAGAAAAATAGTCATAATTTTTAAAAAAAATATACGATATCTTTTCACCTTGGGAACATGGCATATTGCTCACCTGTGATTGAAATACCATTAATACATGACTTGCATAGTATCAATTTACTGGATTGTCTGGTAAGATTAAACACTTGAAGGATATCCAGTGTACATTGTACTAAATAAATTTGTTTTCATTCTTTCATGAGATGTGGTTGTAACTGGAAAGGCAATTGCTCCTTGCCCATTGCTCATGAGGTACTGAGCCACCTTCTTGAATTGTTCAGTCCATGTGTTGTAGGTACACACACAGTGTTATTAAGAAGGGTAATCCAGGATTTCATCGAGCAGCAGTGAAGTAACAATGACATGGGGCAGAACTGTGGCTTAGTGGTTAGCACTGCTGCGTCACAGCGCCAGAGACGTGGAATTGATTCCAGCCACTTAGTACATAAAGGCTCAAGAGAATGTCAAAGATGTTACAACAATATCCAGTCCCTTGAGCCCATCAAGTATATTTAGATGTTTTACTCCAGATGAGAAAATTTTGCGCAGATTTTGTACTCACAACAGGGAGTCTTAAACATTTGAAATGTACATTGAAAACTGGGCTGAGAGCTAAGCTTTGTACTTCAGTCATTTAAGTTGATATTGCATGCTGCTATCTGTAGGATATTATGTGGACTAAAAATGCGAGGGTGGTGCAGTATTCAACAAATCTCATCCCATTTTCCATCTTGATCAGTTCAAAGGCTGTTTTATCTGTATCTTGTTTTAAGAGAGTTCACCTTTAAGGACTCTAAATGCTGTACATACATAATTTTGTGACTGCCTGGCACTTAGTCTGCTGTGGGTCTGTAAGCTGTACATGCACAAAAATTAAATTTGCTGCAATGTCTGCTCCATATTGTTTTTATTATTTTAAATAAACTAACCTTGGAGCTAATCTATCCCTGATGAACAAATGACAATATTTCCAATTAACCTGTCCAGAGATGTTAGGTCCGCAGTATTTAATCTTACCAGACAATCCAGTAAATTGATACTATGCAAGTCATGTATTAATGGTATTTCAATCACTGGTGAGCAATATGCCGTGTTCCCTAGGTGAAAAGATATCGTATATTTTTTTTAAAAATTATGACTATTTTTCTGTCTGTTTCAATACAGAGAATCTTAGCATGCTGAACTAATTTGGGAAAACAAAATCAGGATTAAACAGCTGAATAGCTAAAAGATGCCCAAAAGATATGCATTACATTAGAAGACCAATTCAGAGTCAGATTAAACTTCTCTATTCAGCAACGTGAAATCACATAATTTAGAGTTAAGTCAAACAAGTCTAATAGGAAGAACAGGTTAATGAACGCGATGGGACTGGTGGTCTAAAGTGTGTTTATTTTAATGCTAGGAGAATTACAGGTAAGGCAGATGAACTTAGAGCCTGGATCAGAACATGGAACTACATTAGTTACATTAGTTAGCCATTAGAGAAACTTGATTGTGAGAACGGCAGGCTGGCAGCTCAACATTCCAGGGTTTAATGTTTCAGGCGTGATAGAAAGGGATGTTAAAAGGTTGGGGGAGTTGCATTACTGATTAAGGAGAATGACATAGGTGCACTAAGAGAGGACATCTCAGAGGGCTCATTCAGCAAGGCAACATGGGTAGAACTCAGGAATAAAAAAGATGCATTCACAATGATAACGTTATGTTATAGGCCTCCAATAGCCAGTGGGAGATAGAGGAGCAGATACGTAGGCAAATCATTGGAAAGGCGTAAAATCAACAGGGTTGCTGTGGTGGATGATTTTAACTTGCCCAGTGTTGACTGGGACTCCCTCAGTGCCAGGGGCTTAGGTGGGGCAGAATTTTTTAGGTGCATCCAGGAGGGCTTCTTGAAGTAATATTTAGATAGTCCAACCAGGGAAGAGGTCATACTAAACCTTGTATTGGTGAACGAGCCTGGCCAGGTGATTGATATTTCAGTGGAGGAGCATTTTTGGAACATTGATCATAATTCCATAAGTTTTAAGATAGCTATGTTTAAGGATTAGACTGGTCTGCAGGTGAAAATGCAAAATTTAGGAAAGGCTAATTACAACTGTATTAGGCAGGAACTGGAGAAATTAGACTGGGGGCATGTTTAAGGGTAAATCCACATTGACATTTGGGAGTCTTTTAAAGCCAGTTGATCTCAGGTCCACTGTATTCCTACGAGCATGAAAAATAAAGATGGCAAGATTCAGGAAAGTTGGATGACAAACGATATAAACGATATTGAAAGTTTAGTCTAAAAGAAAAAGGAAGCATATGTAAAGTTTAGGAAACTGAAATCAGACAATTCCCTTGAGAAATATACAAGAAGCAGGAAAGAACTTTAACAAGAAATTAGGAGGGTTATAAGGGACCATGAAATATCCTTGGCAAGTAGAATTAAGGAGAATCCCAAGGTGTTTTATATAATAGGAGCAAGAAGGTAGCTGAGGAAAGAGTAGATCCACTCAAGGCCAAACAAGGGAATTTATACATGGAGCCAGAGGAAGTGGGTGAGGTTCTTAATGAGTACCTCATATCAGTATTCACCAAGAAGAAGTACATGGATGACAGTAACATTAGGGAGGGGTATGTTGATATTCGAGGGCATGTTGATATTAAGAAGAAGGAGGTGTCTTGAACAACATTAAGGTAGATAAATCCCCAGTCTCTGATGGGATCTCTCCAGAGGCAAGGGAGGAGATTGCTGTAGCCTTGACAGATACCTTTGTATCCTCTTTAGCCATAGACAAGATCGCAGAAAACTGGACAGTAGCCAATGTTGTTCATTTGTTTAAAAAGGGCAACAGGGATAAACCAGGAAATTATAGGCCAGTGAACCATCAAACAGTAATAGGGAAATTGTTGGAGAAGATTCTTAGGGGTTTACTTACATTTGGAAAAGAGTAGACTTGTTAAGGATAGTCAACCTGACTTTGTGTAGAGAGATCTTAACTCACAAATTCGATTGAATTTTTGAAAAAGTGTTGAAGATCACTGATGGCAGTGGATGTTGTTGACACATATTACTAAAGCATTTGACAAGGTCCCTCATGACAGGCTGGTCGAAAGATTAAGTCACATGAAGTCCGCGTTGAGTTGGTAAATTGGATACAAAATTGGCTTGGTCATAGAAGACAGAAGGCAGTTGTGTGGAGGCATTTTTCTGACTGGATATCTGTTACTAGTGATGTTCCACAAGGATCAGCGCTGGGACCTCTGTTATTTGTAATGTATAATATAAATGATTTGGATGAAAATGTAGGTGGTCTGATTAGTAAGTTTGCAGAAGACATGAAAATTGGTGGTGTTGTGAATCGTGAAAAGGTTATTAAAGGATACAGCAGAATATAGAGTAGTTGGAAAGTTGAATGGAGAAATAGCAGCCGGAGCTTAATCCAGGCAAGTGTGAGGTGATGCATTTTGGGAAGTCAAATGCAAGAGGAAAGTATACAGTAAATGGCAGGACACTTAGGAGCATTGATATACAGAGAGATATCGTGAGCAGGGCTGGTATGGATGTTTCGGGAAGCTGCTGCAGTGGTGAAGGTGGTGTAGTACGTACCTCGTGGCCATTGTGGCTGCGTCCTGGTGGGTCCTGCTTCGGCAGCTTCGACATCTGGGTCCGGACCAGGATTCCAACAGCCTGGGTCAGCGGCATCTTTAGCACTGAGGTGGGTTTGGCCCAGCATTCCTTGAGGCAGCTTCTGCAGCATCTTCTGGCCTAGGAATCCAATAACCCAGTGTGGTGGTCTTCAACAGTGGCTTCAGCAATGAGATGGTTCCTTGAGGCAGCAGCTTCTGCAGCATCATTGGTGGCATGGTGGTCTGGCCCTTGATTTCAATGGCTTGAGATTCAACGGCTTTGATGTCAGCTTTCTGCAGTATTGGATAATGTGGTTCATGTCTTTTCCTCAATCATTTCCTCGACTGAAAAGGGCGGTATACTGACCTAAACAGACCACATGCATAGAGTATCTTCAAGCTACAATAAAGACTGTCTGGTATCCCAACAGAGATATATGCAAGGAGTGATCAACAAACCAGAATCTGATGACATACACGATGAGACAAGGAGTGATAAACATGTTTCAAAATGTCAATGTCATGGAAAACAGCAATGTCAACATGCCATCTAAAGTATTTGTAAAAGTTCAAATTATCTGTCCTCAGAAAACTGATGACTGTTCATTTTTAGTAAGCGCCAATTTGCTACCCCTGTGATTTCTAAAAGAAATCTATTTACAGACATGGGAAGTCATGAAAAAAAACCTACAAATGGAAAACTTTCAGCATACAAAATTCATCAATTCCATGAGTTCCAGGACCAAACCCACAGAACAGGGCATCATTTTTCTCTACCTGCCATTAGGGAACATTCAGGGCAGCTCCAGACTGACAGTGCTTCTCTGGGTGCACAACGGCTTTTTAAATATGGTACTGATGCCAGGGATGCTGGTGAATGGCAAGATGCTCCAGGATATGGTAAAACGGACTGAAAATCGAATGTGATGCCCACCATGGATATGGCAAAGAAACTAGCTCAGGCTTGCAGCAAGATTCATCCCACTAAAAACGCAATTTGCGTTTAGGCAAAAAACTGTAAGATTCAACCCTTAGTGTTAGGGGTGAAATATCTCCTCAGAGATCAGCTTATGACAGGTCTCAGTAATATGCAGTATGCTTGTTGTGGTTAAACACTTTGCAGAGTGAGCGCTGAACCTGACCTGGGCCAACAATCTTGCTCAAGCGAGGCAGCCACACTGGTTTGACAACAAACCTGACCAGGGCAAGCAAGTAGGACAGGACTCAAAAGAAGACTCTACTTGAAAGGCCAGGTTTGTGGATGTGCCTTTGTCCCATACAAGCCCTCGGTGAAAAACTACCAGATGTGCAATGAGATGTCAGTGACCTAATGCTGCATGAGCTGTTGAGTGTTATAGCTCTTTATGTTTTAAGTGCGAACCCGTGCAGATGTGTGGGAGGTAGTAACATTATGATGCCAGCAATGCTACATTGGTAATTGCAATGTCATGACAGACATTGATATCACATGAGACATCTGAGGGAGATGCGGGAGATGCCTGGCACTCAAGCTCCTGAGTGACAGTCCTTCGTGGTAGGAACCTTACAATGCTAATTCACACACATCAGGGAATGAAATATGGAGTAGACAGTGATACATATCCTGGCAGAACACAGCAGATCGTTCATTCTATTATGACACTGGAGTCAGGTTCTGTTGAGCCATTTACGAGTATTGATCTCCACAGCAACCTCTATCCAGGCTGCCTTCATAAGTTAGAATGGACACTTGTGCTATCCATAAGGGAAAAAAAGACTTCACTTCTCTCCTGCACAGCCTTCATGAGAATCTCTATGGAATTATCACCAAATTGCCGTGTAATTCTTTGTCTGCTCTCTGATATCACCAGGATTGGATAAGGGTGATGAGCAGTAGCTGAGTGAAAAACCTGGGTTGCAGAGAGTGAAATGCTGTCTGGTTACCTTTTAAATATAACACGCTGATGTTGGAGCCTGGCGTGTTCTGGTGGGCTTCAGAACTTAAAATTTGCTGATTTACTCATGCATTAATATATGACAAGCTGAGACAAGCACAGGAAAACCTGACCTACCCCAAGCAGAAGATTGTTCCACTTTTACCTTCGCCTCCACACTTCATTTCAAAATGATATAATTCTACTTATTCAGTCTTCAGAAACTGCCACATAAAAGTGGAGAAGAATTGCATGCTTCAAATATTCTTTTCATTGCGTAGCTCCTCACGCTCCCATTAATCTCCAATGCCAGTAGACCTTTCTTGGGCCTTTTTGCTTACATTTTCTCCTCACATGAAAGGCCAAATATAGAGATGTCTCAAGGTAAAATTAGCTTCAATATAAGGAATTTCCTCAGATTGTTCGGATTCCCAACTGACCTCTCCCAACCTCAACTGACAGTTTCACCCATAAAGAATCACTCCTGAGAACTTTTAAGATTGATGTGCTGTGTGATAATGCATAAAAGGGTGAGATCGAAGAGAAATCTTGAGGGCAATGTAATTCTATCATCCTGCCATCATTTAAATTGTTCTGAAGAACAGTCATTGAACTTGAAATGTTAACTATCCTCTCTCCACAGACGCTGCCAAACCTGTTGAATTTCAATTTTTATTTCAGATCTCCAGCAGCTGCTGTATTTTGATTTTATTTTTTCATTTAATCCCATCTGAACGTGTGGAGAACATCCTACATTTGGGTGTATTATACCATGCCAGCATGGGCGTGCTTACAACTTTGGTGCTCATGCTCAGGTATGTAAATGGAATATTCAAGCCTAGATTCCCTGAGCAAATATTGAACTTATCATCCAAACAGCAGGAAATCATTCAGGCAGGGGTTTCTGTGCTGCTTTCTGTTTAAATTAATAATGATGTGGAGGTGCCGGTGTTGGCACCTGTTTTTTACAGGTCCTTCCACTGCCTGCACTAGAACAACCAGGAAATTTGTCATGCAAAGGATAAAAATCAGACAGAACCTGTGTATTTTAGTATGTGTTTTGCATCTATTTTGTGGCAATTATTGGGATAGGGCAGTGAAACGGTCACCTTTCCCAACTAATAGGTGCCTTGGGATTCCAAATATGCCAGAAGAAATGAAGATGGTTTGCACCTCCCAGGTGTCCAACAAAACTGAGGCATTCCTTTAAATACCTGTTATGCCACATCTGTCTTCTCACTCTCTCCTACATCGCCTTTCTGCACCCTATTATGACTTCTCTACTTACTGATGCTATTCTTGGGAATTATGATTTTGGCGATAGTTTGTCACTGCAGCCTCCTGCTTTAAGTGCAACGCTTGGAAACTTTCCCCTTTAGTTCTTCGCAAAGCCTGAGAAAACAACGTTTAAAACAATTCTCACTGAAGATTTAAACAGAATACAGTGCCAATTTATTCAGGGCAAGAAAACACATTTCCTCAGGGGATTTGTATTCTACCTTGGGAATGCTGGGCTAGATAATGAATTGTTGATTGGAATGCATGACTTCAGCACTGTTTTTGTTTTCTTTAATTAGGGTCAAACATTTGCTTTACACTTCCTTTAAATTTATGGCATTTTTTTTATCAACTAGGGCAGTTTAATAAAGATGCAAGTAACAAACTGAGTAAGAGAATGAATGAATAAACAAATGAGTGGGTGAGTGACTCATCATTTAGATTACTTGAAACTGCAGCTTTTCAGTTTGAGAATTGACGCAGTAGCATACATTTGATTAACACTGGTCACTCTGGTGCTAAATTTGCTAATTGTTCCTTTGTTGTTTGCTTAGTTTAGACTCTTTCTTAAAGGGATACAATCTTAAGGAGAGTGTTTGCCAATGTTTACTTTTTGCCTTTCTGTGGGTTGAAAGGGCAGAGAACAATGTGTCATTATGTGATTTACATTGCTAGGTGGCTGATAATGTTTCAAGCATATTTGAATTGAATTCTTGTTAATCCTCAAAAAGGTGCAGCACCTTGCATAATTTGCAGAAATACCAGAGTAATCTTGAGTCATTTCTGCTCGGTTACAAAACATAAATACACAGAGGAAGTTTTTTTTTAGAAATTAAAGGTCATGTCTCTTTTCTTCATTCCATTATGCTACAAATCTCCTGTAGCTAAAAGATCAAACGTTCTATCAACACCAAACCATACCCAGTAGTCTCTTAACTTAATCCAATGGCAGAAGCAAGTATTTTGTTAGGGGTAAGCTAGCTCAGTTGGCTGGATGGGTGGCTGGTTTCTGATGCAGAGTGATGTCAACAGTGCGTGTTTAATTCCCACACCAACTGAAGTCACCACGAAAGTCTGCCTTCTCAACCTTGTGCCTTGCTTGAGGTGTGGTGCCACTCAGTTTGAACTCACCACCAGTCATTTATCTGTATGCGATAGTGTCCTCTGGGATTTTGGTGACTTTACTTTTGAGGTTGTAAACTTGCTCGCCGAGCTGGTGTGTTTGATTGCAGACATTTCATCACCATGCTAGGTAACATCGTCAGTGCGCCTCCGGTGAGGCGTTGGTGTTCTGTCCCACTAGTTATTTATATGCGTCAGTTTGCTGGGGTGCTTGGCATCACTTCCAGTTCTGTTTTTCAGTGGTTTGTATATTGGGTCCAATGTGTTTGTTGATGGAGTGTTGAAATGCCAGGCCTCCAGGAGTTCCCTGGCATGTCTCTGTTTGGCTTGTGCTTTTATGGATGTGTTGTCCCAATCGAATTCGTGTTCTTCTTTGTCCACGTATATGGAGACCAGTGAAAATTGGTTGTGTCTCTTGGTGGCTAGATGGTGTTTACATATCCTTTTGTCAGTTTTCTTCCAGTTTGGCCTATGCAATGTTTCTCACAGACTGAAATGTCTGCAATCAAACACATCGGCTCAGCAAGCAAGTCTACAGCCTCATCCACAACCCGAGCTACAAAAACTTTAGACTTCACTTTTGTCTTAGTATTTTCTACAAGCAACATTTCTTGTCTTTTCAATTGAGGGTGAATGTGCTTGCTATTTAAAGAAGGAAGGAACTTGCATTTATAACTTACCAATTTGAGGTGTAGTCAATGTTGCACTGTGGGAAATGGGACGCAGCAAGATCCCACAAACAACAATAAGTTAATAACCAGGTAATCTCTTTTGTTGATATGGGAATAAATATTGGCTTTGACATCAGGTTAAACTCTCACATTCCTCTTCAAGTATTGCTATGGAACCTTTTACATTCATCTGAGAGGGCAGACCTGGTCCTATCTGAAAAATGGCATCTCTGACAGTGCAGCACTCCCTCGTTACTGAAATGTCAGTTGAGATTATGTTCTCAAATTCTGGATTTAAACTAAGGACCTTCTGATTTAGATGTGAGATTGCTACTGACTAAGCTAAGGCTGACACTATATTTGGAAGGAAGGAAAGATGAATATTGTCCAGCAGGTCCTACCAACCAAATCACAGAATCAAATAATGAAAGGAATTAAGAGTTTGTAAAAACATCGCTCAGCCTCAAAGTAGAAAATCATAGGGTCAGCATTCCTTGTAAAGGTTTTCTATGCATTGGAACTGTGATCTTCCCTCATTATATTAGTTAAACTGTGTCTGCCCTCTGAGCTATTCTCCAGTTCTAATTCTACTAGCATCGGAGTCAAGTCCGTTATGATCTAACTTATCATACTGACAGATAAAGAGTAGAAATACTGCACCATGATTAGGTTCAGAAATGATGGCAATTTTTATATTTTTAGCACTGTTTTCTCTTATTTTTATGTAAGATATTTTATTCAATTTCAGCATAAATGTAGCAGTGTAGAAATTCCTGAGCAGACAGTCATGCAAATGAGATTCTTTTTTGTTACTTTTTTTAGTCGAAACATCAAACGTGTGACTGACGGTCAAGGAATGCACTGACCATATTAAATTTGACATTGACTTAATCCTCAGACAAAGAAACATTGGCTTTTCAAGTTGGTCATATTGATTCATGCAGAAATGACCACAGGATCTGTAGAAAAATGTCCCAGGAAACAAGGCCAAGAGTTGGCTGTAAAGATAACTTTGAACTACTGAAGAGTTTTGGTGAGGTTGCAACTACCACATCAGATAATTAAAGAATATAGTTTTGCAAGATTAGACTTTGAGACAGGTGCCACATGAAACAACATCTGAATTAGTATATTGGATAAAACAATGTAAATGTAGTGTGCCCTCAATCTCCAAAAATTGGAACTTATTTTTCGTTATTTTTGGCTATAGTTGAGCTCCAAGATAAGTTATGTATACATATAAGGCAGATGTCAGAACGGACAGGTATCAAGGTAGAGACCAATTTTGTGCTGATTCATTTTCAAGTCTTGTTTTAAAGAGAACATACCAGAATTATCACAACACAATGTTCCTACCAAAATGGATGAAGAATGTCACTTGCATGAAATAGAAATTAAACAATTGCATAGTAACTAGATCCTCAACCATAATTTTAGTGGTGCAACTATTTCTGTGCCTTGGATCCAGTCACATTCAGTATGAGAATCTGAGAGGACAGTGCTGATAGATCTTTATCACTTTAACCCACAACATAAAACGACACTAATCAAAATGTGATTCTGTTACCTTCATTCCTCTCGTCATACTTCTCAGCCACAAAATTTTTAATTGGCTGTGAAGCACTTCGTGACATCCTGAGGTCATGAAAAGTCCTAAATATATGCAAGCTCTTTCTTCTCCTTTTATGTTACTAACGTGGTGCCATTAATAGCAACCTGGATTATGGTCTTTTCTTTCCACCATGAAACTAGTCAACACTACTGCCCTATGACTTTCCAGCAAGAATTTCTGAAGTCTGACTATCATATTATTTGCTGATTATTAGCCTCATCTTTCTTTAATACTGTGCAGATAATCAAACAAAAATTGGCCACCTGTGAAAAAGGCTCAATAGAAATGTTAGCTGAAGATGTAGTTTGAGCCTGATTCCACCAGTAGGTGAATAACAGAGGACTAGCAGGCTTCTTCACTGAACCATCATGTGTTGTTGATTCTCACTGCCATCTTTCCCCATTATTCTCCCTTTTCTTCTGCAAGGGCTGACTCTCAACAGGATTTGGTCCTATTTCTGGTCTCACCAGGAGACTATTAATGTTCAAGCCTAAACAGCATTAACTAGCTATGTGATAATACACCCAAGCTCAACTCTAGTGTCACTAGGTCTCCATGTATAAATATTTTCCAGAAAGGGTCTTTGGATAACAGTAAGAAATGGAAATTCTCTTTTGGCTTCCCCTAGACAGAGATCAATTACAGAATACCAATTTTTACCCTTGCTAAAATCAACTAACGCAGCACAGAAGACAAACTGAATTTTCTAATTTGGAACATTTCAGTATCATATAAAACATTTACCCTCCAAGCCATCAGGCATGCTGTATATTTCTATTTTTATTAGTTTGTTCCTTGGTTCCAATGATCTGCTGAGAAAAGAACAAATTCGCATCATCTAAGAACACATAAGTATTTTGGGCCAAACATCGAGAGACTGTCAGTGACAAGGCAACAAAGACCATTCTGAGACCCTGCATTCAAAATATACAAGAAAATTCCAGGAAGCCAAAAGGTAGGAAAAAGAACATGGAACCGATGTGTCCTCTTATTGTTGCTATCGCTCTGATAATTGAGTCTTTTCTTTCTGATTTAGTTTGAATGAAAGAAAGAACTCATAGATGCTGGAAACTATTTCTGTATGGGTCACGCATGATGGTTGTGGAAAGATTGAATGCCGTATAGAGTCATAGAGTCATAGAGTTGTACAGCACGAAAACAGGCCCTTTGGTCCAACTCGTCCATGCCCACCAGATTCCCAAATTAATCTAGAGATAGTGGGAACTGCCAATGCTGGAGTCTGAGATAACAAGGTGTGGAGCTGGATGAACACAGCAGGCCAGGCAGCATCAGAGTTTTCTGAAATTTCTGAAGAAGGGTCCAGACCTGAAACGTCAGCTTTCCTGCTCCTCTGACGCTGCCTGGCCTGCTGTGTTCATCCAGCTCCACACCAAATTAATCTAGTCCCATTGCAAGCATTTGGCCCATATCCCTCTAAACCTTTCCTGTTCACGTAACCCATTCAGATGCCCTTTAAATGTTGTAATTTTACCCTCCTCAACCACTTCTTCTGGCAGCACATTCCATACACACACCACCCTCTGCATGAAAAAGTTGCCCCTTAGGTCCCTTTTCTATCCTTTCCCTCTCACCTTAAAACTATACCCTCTAGTTTTGGACTCCGTTACCCTGGGAAAAAGACCCTGCATATTCACCCTATCCATGCTCCTCATGATTTCATAAACCTCTATAAGGTCACCCCTCAACCTCCAATGCTCCAGGGAAAATACCTCCAGCCTATTCAGCCTCTCCCTATAGCTCAAACCCTCTAAACCCTGGGAACATCCTTGTAAATCTTTCCTGCACCCTTTCAAGTTTAGCTACATCTTTGCTATAGCAGAGAAACCAGAAATGAATGCAGTGTTCCAAAAGTGGCCTAACCAATGTCCTGTACAGCCACAACATGACCTCCCAACTCCTATACTCAGTGCACTGACCAATAAAGGCAAGAGTACCAAACACCTTTTTCACTATCCTATCTACATGAAACTCCAACTTCAAGGAACTATGAACTTGCATTTCAAGCTCTCTTTGTTCAGCAACACTCCCCAGGGGCCCTACCATTAAGTGTATAAATCCTGCCCTGATTTGCTTCACCAAAATGCAATACCTCACATTTATCTAAATTAAACTCCATCTGCCACTCCTCAGCCCATTTGATCAAGGTCCCGTTGTACCCTGAGCTAACCTTCTTCACTGTTTACTACACCACCAATTTTAGTGTAATCTGCAAACCTATGAAGCATTCCTCCTATATTCACATCCAAATCATTTATATAAATGACAAAAAAGCTGTGGACCCAGCACTAATCCTTGCAGCACACCGCTGGTCACAGGCCTCCAGTCTAAAAACAACCCTCCACCATCACCCTCTGTCTCCTAACTTCAAGCCAATTTTGTATCCAAATGGCTAGCTGTCCCTGGATTCCATGTGATCTAACCTTGCTAACCAGTCAACCAAGTTGAATGCCTTGCTGAAGTCCACATAGACAATGTCCATCACTTTGCCTTCATCAATCTTAACACCAATGCAAAAAAAGTAATCCATGCAACATGTTTGTTTATGTGACAATGTCATTGTGTATAACATACACACAAATGAAGGATGCATATCTTGAAAATTTAATTGTACAACATTTCTGTCTTTTCAGCATTGATCAACAATCACAAAAAAGGATGATTGCAAATGTACAAAAGACCTATGAAACTGCGGGTAAGTTTCTTCTCCATTTTCACTGCATCAACTATTCGATATGTCACAGTCATCACATCACCCCTCACCATTGTCATCCTATCATTCTCACATAAATACTTATGTTGTACCATTGGGCTCTGTAGTGATTGGAATGAGGTCAGCCAGGTGGACCCCGTTGAATTTGAATTGCCTGATTGGAGCCATTAACCTGGTCCAATCAGGGAGCCCTGGCTGACAGATATAAACAGGAGTGTCAGGGGCTCTTTTCACTCCAGGAGCGTCAGGGGCTCTTTTCACTCCAGGAGCTGGCTCTGAGCCAGCTGGATCAGTGTCACATGCTAGTCATGTGTAAATAAAGGGTGACTTGATGATGCAATGTTCCATTTTGACTTCAGTTTTTTTTTGCCATTAAATGCTATCTGTAAATGACATAATTTGAATTATGATGTTAGGTTCCACTTGTATGTTAACAACGGTTGTTTCTAGTCCACTGTGGTCTTTGACTTTCTCTAACAGGCCGCCTTCTTCTTCTTCTTCTTCTTCTTCTTCTTCTTCTTCTTCTGCTTCATCAGTTCTCTACCCAAAGGCAAGTTTGACCCACAGAGTGCAATCTCCACTGTGGGTAGAACAGAGAGGCAGATCCCGAATTCACACCAGCCAGAATGGGGATCATGAACTGTACTGTTGGCCCTGATCTGATCCACACAGGCTATCCAGCCAACTAGACCCCAAGGAATCTGAGGTTGCTGTGGCATAATATACTTTTACGTACATTTGTAGCCTGAGACTATGGATAGAGATGGAATTTTGTTTTCTTTATTCGTTCATGGGATGAAGGCATTGCTGACCAGGCAGCATTTATTGCCAGAGGACAGTTCAGAAGCATTTGCTCTGAGATTGGAGTCACATGTAGGCCAGACCAGTTAAGGATGACTGTTTCCTTCCCTAAAGTATGTTAGTGAACCAGATGGGTTTTTTTCCTGACAAGCGAGAATGGACTCATGGTCATCATTAGATTCCTAATTCCAGATAATTCTATTGAATTCAAATTCCATCATCTGCCATGGTGGGATTCGAACCCAGTTCCCCAGATATTTTCTGGGTCTCTGGGTCTCTGGCTTGACAGTCCAGCGATAATACCACTAGGCTGTTGCCTCTCCAATGACCAGGAATGTTAATGGTTTTGTTGGAAGGATTTACTGGTTAATATGTAACTTGCTTGGTCACATTTAGAACACCCCTTCCTTGGCCATCAGATCTGAGGAATGGTATGTGACGCCCAAGCTTCTAGCACAGAGACAGGAACACTACCCAGCACCACGAGACCTCTTCACCAGTTAAATATTAATAAAACTGAAGTCATTTTCTTTTTCTTCTGCAGACGTCTATGTACTACTGGTATAAATTCCAACTTACCAATTACTACCTCAGTACAGATAAGCCCACAAGTGTGAAACTTTTATGCATAGTTCAATCCTGTGTTATAAATCCATGTCCGTATTCAATTCTTATCAAACCTGCCGTTATCCACATCATAAACATTATCCTTCATTGTCTCCACTTTCTGTTGCTGCAAACCCTATCCACAATTTTAGTACTTCAGAGCTCAAATTCAACTGAGAATTTCTGCCAAGTTGTCCCTGTCAATCTCCCAAATACCAACTTGAATATGATAGATCATAACCCCTGCCTTCACTAGATTTTACAGGCTTCTCATGCTCTGTAACTTTACTTTTAAACCCTGTCCTTACTTTCATATCCCTCTAAAGCCTTGCCAGTTGCTAAAGTATACCCACTTCCATTCTTTAATTCTTGTTCCCTATTCCTCTCTTAACCATGGATGTTACACAATGTTGGAACTCTCTGAGATTACATTTGAGTTTTGTCATTTTCTTCCTTACATTCAAAGGGCTCTTTAACATTCTCCCCATTGACTGAACATTGGCATTCCTAATATATTCATCCACACACTGTTTACTTTTAGCTCACCACCAGTTAAAAATTTTAAGACATTCCTTTTGTATGATGAGTGCTAGAGAAATGCAAATTATTATTGTTTATTCAGTCAGACAGAGAATGAAGCTCTAAAAAAATTCTGGAAAGAAGTATGACTCAATTGGTAGTTCTCTGTGTTACTGAGATTTAAGCATTACTCAAGACTTAGACACTTAATGTGGGCTCAAATTAAAGGAATCCTGAATTTCTGGAAGGCCTTTCATATGATTAAGACCTTAAAATTGATTTCAGGTTGCTCATTCAGGTAGACATTAAAGATCCCATTCATGGAAGGGCAGATTTCTCCTGATATTCGGGTCATGCTTTCATTTTGAACTAACATCACAGAATTACATAGATCTATGGTAAAAGAAACAGGCTTTGCAGCCTAACTGGAGCAAAACAGCATTTATACATTCCATGAACCTCCTTCCACTCTGCCCCCATTACCTAGCAACCCTTTGCTTTCATGCATGCATCTAACCTTCCCTTAAATGTATCAAAGATAACTGCTTCAATGAAGCAATGAATTACATGCTCTCACTATTCACTATGTTAAAAAAAACCTCCTAATGTCATTATTTGATCTCTTACTGCCATCTTATATTTATGAATGTTGGTGTTCTGGAATAATCCATAAGTGAAAACAGTTTACGTCACTTTCACTTTATCAAATTCCTTCACAATTTTGAAAATCAATATTAGGTCTCTTCTGCATCATCTGTTTTCCAGAAAACAAAAATACATTTTGTAACTTGCCTGATTGTTGAATTTTCTTAATTCTGGAGCTATATTTTTCTGAAATTTTTCCAGTACTGAAATAAATTTTCCTATGGAGACCAGAAATACATAAAGTACTCCATATGGTCTAACCAAGATTCTATATAACTTTTCCTCTCTACTTTTGTATTCTGTTCCTCTAGACAAGAACCCAGCATGTTGTTTGCACTTTTTGTGGCCTAAACAGCTTGTGTTTTAACCTTTAGCAATGTATGTATCTATATTCCCAGGGCATCTCCATCTTGCTTCTTACCTGGCAGGTTACTTCATTCAAACTAATCTACAGTATTCACTGCTCACAATGCTGTCTCCACTACCCTGGGGAGTGGAAACAAAGACTGGGTGACAGCTTTGCGGAACACCTATGTTCTGTCTGTAAAAATGACCCAGAACTTCCAGTTGCCTGTCCATTCAACATACATTCAACAGAGTGCCATGTTCCAATGCAATAATTCTGTCTCAGGCCTACTGCAGGGAAGCTCAACACGTGCTGGACAAACAGTACCTCGTCTTCCTTTTAGGGCCCTTACAGCCTTCAGGACTCAACATCCAGTTTAACAATTTTACAGCATGAAATCCTCCTTCCATGTCTATTCACACCCCACCCCCTAACACACATTACAATTCCTGCCTCGACTGTATTCTGGAACAGGGAGTTTCACAGAATCACAACCCTCTGAGACAACTAATTTCTCCACATCTCAGTTTTGAACCACAAGGGGCAATGTCTGTTCAACTCCACCTTATCAATCCCCCCCACTTTTGTATTTTATATACCTCAATCAGATGCCCCCTCCTTCTGAACTTCAACAAGTACAAGCCCAAGCTATTCAACCGTTCTGCGTAAGACAACACTTTCATCCCCAGAATCAACCTGGTTAACACTCTCAGAACTGCCTCCAGTGCCACCACATCCTGCCTTTCTTCTTCCCTGGTTTACTATCGACAATCCCTTTGTATGCCTACCTTTTTCTCTTTCTGGGCTCCCTCTCCATCTGTCTGCTCACTTTCACTCCACCCCACAACCGTCCCGTCATCAGGATAAATACCGCGTTTTTCCAGTTGCTCTCAGTTCTGAAAAAGGGCCATTTGCCTCGAAACGTTTACAATTTGTCTTCGCAGCAGACTATACCTGTTTAATTTCGCCAGCAATTTCTGTTTATGGTTGTTCTTGTTGGTTTCTACTGTCATAATTTCTACTTAGTTGCCACTTCAGTGAAACTGAAGCAATGTATCTGTTAAATATCACCAAAATTAGAGTCAATACATGTGTCAGGATGAGGTTTCGGTCCGAAACGTTGACTTTCCTGCTCCCGGATGCTGTCTGACAGCTGTGCTTTTCCAACTTCACATCTATTGACTCTAGCTTTCAGCATCTGCAGTCCTTACTGTCTCCAAATCACCAAAATTAGATTGTGTTCATTCACACTGCTAGTTGCGGGATCTTGTTTTGCACAAATATGGCAACTCTCCGTAATTCATGTAAACCTAATGGTTATTTACATCGTTTGCAAAGTGACTTGAACTGCGTGCCTGAAAACCATTCTCATGAAATGATGCAAATTTCAATGGCGTTCTAGTGTTGCCATCGTTACTGCACAGTAACATTCCGGATGACGTTACAACGTTACCGGTCCCGGCCACGCCCCCATCACCACAAGCAGCCATTCATGAATTTGAGGAGGCGGGAGTCAGCATCGCGTGGTGACGTCGAGCCAGGCCAGTGGTATTCTCGCAGAAGTCAGTTGTGTATGCTAAGAGTGCAGCTACCTGCGGCAGAGTCTCATCGGTACATGGTTAACAACGACTGCGGGCAACGCAGGGAGACAATGTCCAAACACCACAGGACACCAGCTAGAACTGTGGATAATATTATTGAGGTGAAAAGCAAGGTAGGTATTTGCAAATTTATTTATTTATTCACTTTTGTAAAAGCAATATTTCCCTCCGCGTAAAATTGGCTTCATATATCAAAGTCTGTGGTACGGTGGGATTTTGTTTTATTTGGCAGTGAATTAATGTGGTTCAGGTTATGTAAGAATGCAAAATAAAGGGTCGTAGTTCGGCTGATCGCTGCCCCCTGGGTGTTTTCCAGAGGCTCTGGTTTATATTCACAACAGCGGATGGACTACGGTTACTTAAGACGTGCTTCTCCTGGGAGTGAATTGATCCGCTATTAATGTAAACAAACCTCACTTTCCTTCGCAGAAAAAAAAGCCTGTAATTTTCTGGATCTGACAATTAATGTTATTGCGACTGTTGTTCTATTCTTCCTTCCACCATCGACTCACTTCGAGTGATGGGGCTAGTTTCTCAACATCCCATAATGTGAATTATGATCGCATATTGGAGCCATATTTAACACTGCGTGTTGCGATGAGTTGATAGGCAGGGATGGCTTCGTTTACGAGAACGATGTTACCATTAACACATTGGAGAAATAGTTTAAAATGTGCAGGTGCTACAAACCCATTTTGTTTTTACCCTGATTTCTCTTTTCCGCAGTTCGACGCTGAATTTAGAAGATTTGCTCTAAAACGTTCAAGTGTAGGTGGTTTCCAGGAATTTTACCAGCTGATTCAAGCCGTCCATCAGATCCCTTACGTGGACGTGTTGTTGGGATATACCGACATCCACGGGGATTTGTTGCCCATCAACAACGATGATAATTATCACAAAGCGCTCTCGTCTGCCAATCCTCTACTGCGAGTCATCATTCAGAGGCGAGGTAAGTCCAACACCTGCTAAACGACATCCTTTTTATTGCAACCTTGGCCATCAAAGATGTTTTTTCCATTGTAAGGGAGCTTTCTTTTAAGATGCATGGTGAAAGTAAAGCGGAATTTGATAGTTAAACTATTGAAAACAGTGTAAATCCGCCTCGATCACTTCTCATTCTACATATTTGTAATCCTGACCTAGGCTATGCCTGTGGTCGTAAAAGGCCTTAGCTAAGCACGGAATCCCGCCAATCCTGATTGAAAGAACCAAGGGTAAAAGTAGTGTGCAGTCTCTTTCAATGAAAGTGCTATTTTTATCCGAAGATTTATCCATTATTCACCTTGCCTGTATTTATATTTAGCGCAAATAAGACGCAGTGACTCACCGTCACCAGTGTCAAATTTGGGGATTTAAAAAATAGCGCTAAAAACAGATTTTAGGAGAAGTGAACGAAATTTCCAATTTCCTGTTAGTCATTGATTGATTAGATTTAATAGCTTAAAATATTCCTTTCTAGTGGTAATGTCTCATTGCAGGGTTCCTGGGAAAAGGAGGGCACTCGAATTTAAAAAAAAATGCTTTAGATTGCTATAACAAAGATATCCCACAGGTACTGGAATAAAATTGACAAAATATGTACTCCACCTTGACAGTTAAATACTAGTCTTCCAGGATTTTAACGTTGCAATGTGCTGATATGATTCTAAGGTAACCGTTCACTGTGGATGATTTGTAGACATCATACGTTCAGTCTGAACTACAACTTTTCCAACAATAAACTTACCTTCTCTCCCAAACTTGCTTATTTAAAAGTTGGAAACAGAAATGTTGGGGTCTGTAGTTTGAGTGCCCTGAATTACATCATCAACCATTGATCCAACCAGCTGAGGAAAGTTAAGACCCCACCATGCTTTAGCAATGCATTACAAATTCAAGTACCATAATTGAGCAATTAGTGTGAGAAGTTACTCTTTGACTTACTACTGTAATTTCAGTAACAATGTGCCACGACCGAAGCATCTTTCGTACTACTAGTGAATTGTGAATGGCTTTAGATTCAACTATAAAATATATTACACTCTATGATTTAATTACCTAGTTTGATCTTTTGATTGCCTATGGATAATTGAATAACAATGTTCTGAAGTGCACTTTCAATTCTATTAGAAGCCAACATTTACACTTCTAGTGCCTTTCCATTGTCAAAATAAGATCCATAACTATATATAAATTGAGTTAACAATCCTTAGGAAAAGGTTAACCTGCAGGTTAGGGGTGGGGGAGGAGGGTTGACAGTTTACAACTATAGTAATTTAATAGCTCAAGCAATCAGTTGTTGGGAGGAGATTTCAAAGATTTGACTTTTGCTGAGGGTATTTGCTGCTCTTCACTGCACAACACACCTCAGGCTACTTTTCCCAGTCTCTGCTCTGTCATTGTCTAATCCAAACCTCCCAGCATTGGCCCTATGGACTCTGGCAGTGGATCAAGCCACACTACTCTTATCCTTGTTCCTGCTGGAATGCCCATTCATCTGTGAACAAGGCTATTTCCATCCTTGAGCTTGCTGTGAATGATTGCACTAACATCATCCTGATGGAAACCTAACTGAGGAGTCAAGATACTTGCTGTTATGTGTAGCCAACTTGTGGCTAAAGCTTCCACCACTCATACCATCCAGACTATTGCAGTGCCTTTAACACCAACACTTGCTTTGGTCTATTTATGCTTCCTTCCCTTCACCACTTCTATTGCATTGTCCCTCATTTGAATATCTCACTCTTCCTACTCCCTTGCCTCTTGTCTGAAGTCATTCCTTAATACCTACTCAAGTGCTATATTAAATAAAATTACTGAAGTATCTTCACTTTTCTTCCTCACCTGCAGTGACATCATCCTAGTGACTTCAACCTTCATCTCAACTCTCAACCCTTACCCTCCTCCCTCATTTACTAATCTTCAATCCTTTAATCTTGGCCTCTACCTAAGCTTCACAAACAACTCCATAGTTGGCTTTTTGATCATGTTATCTTACCTGGCCTTAATACTCCAATTGTCAATCATAGATAAGCCTGTTTCTGACAGCTTCTTCCTTCCTCCTTCCCTCTCTTAACCTTACTTTCTTCTGTAACTTGCTGACTTTTGAAAACTTAAATTTCTAGCTTTTGGCCCTCCACTAATACTGTTCTCAACCATATCCTTGCCTTCACCTCCTATCACCCAGTCCCTATTAAAACACACACACTACTTCTCAGCCTGACTGCTGTTAATTACAGGTCTCATTGCACCATTTTAGGATGAAACAGTTGAAAGGATAAGGTGGGTGAATGCTCTTGCCATTCACCTCTGATTAATCGGGCTAGACCACGTTCAACACTAATGAATGCTGCTCTCGTATGCTAAACTGTTCACTATTCAAGGACCATCTTGGAATGCAAAAATCCCAACTTCCTTTCTGTAAAGAAAACTCAAACAAATCTTGACCTCCAAATATGAGCAACTGGTAGAATTCTTTGTCACTAATCATTGAAATCATTTGTGCAATTGCATCTGTGGCTACTTTCATTTTCCCTAACCCACTAGTCCAAATGACTTAAGGTGTTCCCCATAACTTCCTCTTTTTTTTTTCAAAAAATGTCTCTGTGCTCACCTTGTTCATGAAATCCACTTTTTGCTCACTTGATTCCATTCCCAATAAACTTTGAATTATTCAACTTCTGCTCTTGGCAATTCCTGGTGAGATGAGAACTGTGCATTCTTCTTGGATGTTGACCTATGCTTTCCTACAAGTATGTGGTAATCACTCTTCTCTTAAAAGAAAAACACCTCTGGCCCCTTCAACATTGCAAATATTACCTCCATCTCTAACCTTTCTCATTCCTCTCCCATGTCCTTGAACTTGTCAAATTTGATCATTTATTCCTGACCTCCAATGTTGAATTCCTCTGATTTGGGTTTCTAGCCTTGCCATCATACTGAGATGATGCCTTTTCAATATGGTAAATGATATCTAGTATGACTGTGACAAAGGTAAACTCTTCCTTGTCATTTTCCTTATCCGTCTGCAGCCTTTACACAATCCACCAAACCATACCCATACTACCCTCCAATGTTTCTCCTGTCATCCAGCTGCTTTCCATTTTAATTTAATCGACCTGTTCAGAGATGCTATTACACACCTCTGCAGTTGGGACCTTAACCCAGGCCTCCTGGCTTGGAGGTAAGGACACCAACGTTATACCACAAGAGCATTCATGCTTTCTATTCTCTTCTAATCTGTATGCAGAACAGCTGCTTCAATTCATCCTCCTGCAGATTGCTGTCCACCAAGGAACTTTCATTGGCTACCTCCTATTCTTATCCCTTGGTGATATCATCTAAGACAGCAAAATGCTGTTATCATCCAGCTGCACCTCACTACTGTCTCTGATCCCTTCACTGTCTTTTAAGTTGTCTGACTGCTTGCACAATACTCTGTACTAAAGGAGCAGAAATGTTCTCCAACTAAATATTGGTGAGATTGTAGCCATTGACTCTCCATTTTATCCCCACCGTAAATTCTGTTCCCAGTCACTGGCTCCATTTCTCTTCCTTGAAATTGTCCGAAACTGAATCAGATTGTTTATAACCTTGTCATGTCTAACCTAAGATGAATTTCTAAATACTGAGCTGTGTCATGTGTTGAGATTACTTATTTGCACTTCTGTAACATTGCCTAATACAACATCACCTCACTCATTGGCTTATAAATCCCTTATTCAAGTATCTTGTGACCTCCAGACTTGATTATTACACACATTCCTAGCCAGTTTTGTGTTCCACTTTTTATAAAAAGTGTCTGTGTTCTAACTCGCACCAAATCCTATTCGCCCATCGCCCCTGTCTCCTGACCTACAGTGGCTCCCTGTTGAGTAACATTAAACATCTCAACCTTTCTAAGTCTCTCCCAAGCCTCTGCTCTCTGTCTTCGTAAGCTGCTCCAGCCTGAGAGGCACCACTTCAATTCTGGCCCCTGTTGATGGGGGAGGCAGTGGTCTACTGGGATAATTGTTGGACTGGTCATCCAGAGACCCAGGTAATATTCTAGGGACATGGATTTGAATCCAGATATTGGAATTTGAACTTTTTTTTTTTTTTTTTTAGAAGGTCTGGAATTAATAGATTCATGGTTGTCATTAAACTCTTGATATTTGGAAAATCCCTTTTGTTCATGAATGTCTGTTTTAGGGAAGGAAACTGCCATCCTTACTTGGTCTGGCCTACACATGACTCCAGACCCACTGCAATGTGGTTGACTCTTAACTGCCCTCTGGGCAATAAATGCTGGCATAGCCAGTGATTCCCTCATCCTCTTAATTTTTAATAAAACCCTAATTCAAATATATCACTTGATAGCTGGGCCTTCTGCCTAGGCACTGAACTTGAATACCCTCCCATAAACCCTGTACTTCACTACCTTCTCCTTTTTATTTTCTATTGGTAATATTTTGATTATAGCTTGTTAAATTTTTTTTTTAAAAGGAGACTTTAATTTGTTCAGTGTTTTGCTGGCAGGTAAGCAAATGGCATTCTGCCAAGATTCAAGAATGCAGTGGCATATATTCAAGAGGTTTTAAGTGCTTGGGTATAGTTAAGCAATACTGGTATGAACACCTCACCAATTCCAAAACAGCATCCAAGTATTTGAGTGAACTAACTATTTTTATGGTCTAGTTTCTACTATCTTAGAAAATTATTACAATATAACCATCTCTGAAAATACAGAACAGACTGTGTACATGTTGTCTTGTTACCTCTGTACTAAAAGACTATCATTCTACAAGATAGACAAAATGAGATTTTAGCCCCTACCCACCCCCTTACTTGAGATAATGCAATTAGAAATGCCATGAAGACCAAACTTGGAGTTGAATTCATAGATCTTTGTGCCTCCACACTAATAGAAAATATTGTTAGACACCTCAAAAGCAAATTGCAAAAAACCCCATTTCTTATTGGACCTCACCTGTCTGTACCACAGCACGTAATTCATACAATATAAAATGTGGAGAGAATGGGACCTCTTACTAATAAAGTTAGTGCATGAAATGTAATGTTCCTTTTAAATTTGGGCTTGTAAGTTATTTTTATGCCAAAACATTAAACTCCTGCAGTTAAACCTCTACTCTTCTTTCACTGCAAAACTCCCACAGGCAATTAATTTGCAGTGCCCAGTACTGAAAACAATCAACTAGGGATTTGTATCATAATAAAAATCACCATAGTCTAGTTCATGTGTACTCCTTTTTTTTCTGTATGTCCTTATGAAATACTTGGGCATTCTTTTTAAATTAGTAGTGTATAGAAACATTCTAGGTTTTAGTGACACCCAGTTTTAACAGCTAATATAGAGTTTCGTGCCTTGACTAAATATTTGGTATCTTATTCCATCAAATTTTTAGCAAGGGCTAATGTGTAAATTTTATGATTATTAGCACAAGTTTGAGATGTAATAACAAGTTGAAAATTTTTCTTGATGGAAACTGCATCAGGAGGAGTCACGGACTCATTTATTTGCATTTCTCTCAAATCAGCAACCTATGCTATGGGAATTTTTTCTAATTTCTAAAACATTAGATGTTATGTCCTGCAAGTTCTAATTGGGTAAATAAGTTCATACAATGAAGTGTTGTAGCATTTTGGTCAAGAAGCACTTTTCTCTTTTCTCTTTTTATAAATGGAGTTGATCTAGTGCTTGAATGTTTGCTGGTGATGCAGAGACACAAGCATGTAACCTCTGACCGTTTTTAAAGAAGTGGATAGTTCTGTTGTGTAGTGTTTTGATGGTAGCAGTGATGCGTACATAAAATTTCAGTCAGAAAATTTGCTTTTGTGTACAGCTGAGTCAAGTGTACAGCACAGAAGGCCCTTGTCGGTCTTCAAAGACAAACACCCAAGAATTATAATCCCATTTTCCAAAACTTGGCCCATAACCTTGTATGCCTTGACATGACAAGTGCACATCTACATACTAAAATATTTGAGGCTTTCTGCCTCCACCAACCTTAGAAGCAGTGAGTTCTGGATTCGCACTGACATTTTGGATGAAAAATAATTCTCTGCTTATGCCCCTTACCTTAAATCTACGTTCCCAGTAACTGATCCCCCCCCCCCCTCCAAGGCGGAAAATTTCTTCCTGCCTACTGTCCGTGCCCCTCAATTTTGTACATCTCAACACGTGCCCCCATCTCGATCTCCTCCACTCCAAGGAAAACAATCCCAGTCTATCCAATGTTTCCTCACAACTGAACTAACCAGCCCAGGCAACATCCTGGTAAATCTCCTCTACACCTTTTTTCCAGTGCAATCGCATCCTTCCTATAATGCAGATTCCAGAACTGCGCACAATACTCTAGCTACAGCCTAATGAATGTCTTGTGTACAATTCCAACATTACCTCCCTGCTCTTAAATCCTACGCTTCAGCTACTAAAGGTGAGTGTCCCATATGCCACTATAACCACTCTATTTACCTGTCCTGTTATTTTAAGGGACTGGTGGACATGCGCAACCAGGTCCCTTAGATCCTTGATGCTTAGCAGGGTCCTGCCATTCATGTATTTCCTTGCCTTGTTTGTTCTGCCCAGGTGCATCTCTTCTCACTTATTCAGATTGGCTGATCAGTGGCAAATGGAATTCAATCTAACTACCTATATCCTGCAGCAATCTAATGCTCCATCCAACAGTTTCTCTGGCTATCTTAGCTGAGAACAACACTCGTAAGTGTTGGTCATAAGTTTGGTCTTAATTGAGTCCAAGATTGTGTGCCTATATGTCTACTAATGAATTACTCCCTTTTTAATTGACAAATTTATCTTTTTAATTATCAATGAAAGCATGGCATTAAATGCTTTTGTAAGGGTATACTTGGAAAAGAAGCAAGAGATATGCTTGCACGAGTTTGGTGAAATATTAATTTTGCCAATTTCCATCATGGGAAATTGCTGTGCAAGTAAGTAGGCCTTATGCTGGATTTAGAGGTTTATTTGGGTTTGTAAGCCTGTCAATGAGATTGTGTTCCATCATCTGAATCCTTTGTATCATGCAGATGTCTCAATCCTTGCAAAAGCTTTATATGTTTTTCTGTAGTATATGTTTAAATATGCTGCATAATTAAACTGTCCATCTCCATACTACCCAACATAAGTACACAAGTACACAAACCACGTGAGGCTTATTGGCTCCCATTAAACTGGGACTTAATTTAGTTGATTTAAACAGGCAGGCAGTCCAGAGAAATTGGTGCATTTTTTTAAAAAAAACTGCAAGTAAGCTATTTAAATATCTGTAGCACTAAGCTTGGGGTTCTAGCTTATATTTCCAACATTTGTGTGATATTTTGCTTTGTGATCAATTGAGTGGGGCCTTTTTTATCTGGTCCAATTCAGAAGAAACTCATTGAGGCACCTGGTATTTTAATATACCATTTCCTACTTTGCATTTCCCACAATATAATTTCTTTGGTAGATGCCAATTTGTGTAAGCTTGAGTGGACAAATATTGACTCTCCTAATGAGTGTATCAGTACTTAATTGCTCTTGGGTTTATCATTCTGTCTTTTAGAATAATTTTTCTTGCTGTTTTCTGGGCAGTAGTTGACTTAAGTACTGTGTAACACTATGCAAGGTCAGTTTGTGCAAACTACCTTCTGAGCTGCTACATAAAGGTTAAACTGTCCCTCAGAAGTGATCGATGGTCTTCAATTTGTTTTGTAAATGCAAATATTTTAACTGAGCTGTGAAATATCATCCTTATGAACAAAGGACAGTTGGCCAACTTTGGGGGGAGGGAATGGGAAAGAGGGGGGGAAGGATGGAGGAGAAACTTCAATATCAATAAGGGTCCACAAAGTGTTACAAGATCTTTTACAATCTCTTGCTAAATGAGGGCAATTACGCTGTATGTTCAATCACTCCAAATCCACATGGAAAACTTGTATTTGTGAGGCTTCTGTTTCAATGTGCATATTCCCTCATAAAATTCTCTCCTTTTGACAGCTTGATGCTGATCAGGCTGTGTTTCTGGCTTAACAGTGTTGGTAGTTTGTGGCTGACCAGAACTGCTTTTACACTGAATTGTGTTGATGCTACTGGATTCATGTGCATGGTTGTGTGGAAAAAACACTAAGTAAACTTGCAGCCAATCTGCTCGCACTTACCATTTTGCTTTGGAGAAAGATGGGGGGAAACAAGATTTTTAATGTTTTACTTTGTTGCTAAATCAAAATAAAAGCAAAACAAAATGTTGGAGAAAATCTGAAGGTCTGGTAGCACCTGTGGAGAAAAGCAGAATTAACATTTCACGTCCAGCACAACTCTTGAGAACCTTCCCATTCTTGGATTAAATTTGTTGACTTAAGGAGCTGAGGGGAAATGAAACGAATCCTGGAGGGTGCAGACTCTGGAAAGGTTGGCCCAGATCTCCTCTGAAAGAAATTGCAATCCATTTCTCCCTCGGCTTGACAAATTTGGCTACAAGGGTAGCACCTTTCCTAATTTTCACTATTTAAACAGCAGTATTCCCCAGGAGATGTCGTGTCATTCTGGACACTTGCTCGCTCTCTCTGTCGGCAACCCCCCTCCACCCCCATCTCTCCACAGATGCTGCTAGACCTGCTGAGTTTCTCCGCCATTTTTGTTTGGTTTAGATTTCTAGTATCTGCAGTATTTTTGCTTTTATCAAATAGAAGCGGCTTGTACTTGAACTGCACTTAAAATCAAAGTGTAGTCTGTTTTGATTTTTTTTTCAAGATGGTTATTTGTGTGACGGATAAGGATGTGGCAATAGGCATTATCTAAATGGACTTCATATTAGGTTGAACAAAATTCAGAAGTAATCTTAAATTAGTTTGGTAGTTTTAGGGGGGTTGAGGTATTTGATTAAGATCTTTTTTTTCGTATTCGTGTGATTTCTATGAAAGAATAGAGTTAATGAGTGTGAACAGTGAGTTTTGTAGATGGGAGCAGGAAGTAACAATTCAACCATATTGAACTCAGCCTAAAGTCATTTAAGTTCTGACAAATCTGAATATTAGGAGCTGTCGAGAAGCAAAGTGCACGTGGATCAAGGGAGTTCCAGATATGTCACTCAAAGCTACAGTGCAACTGCTTCAAAAAAAAGTCAGTCTAATGGAATTGTCTTCTATGATGTTGGAATTTTAAACAACCTAAGGATTTAATAATAGTTGTCCAGTTTAACCCAAGCTTCTAGATGATGTCAAGTTAGGTTGGAATTGAAAATGAGGAACTAGATTTCAGAGCCTTGGTCTTCCAGAGTACTGCATCCAGGTTTGGGCAAGGCATCTCAGGGAAACGAAAATATTGGAGAAGGTACAGCTCATAATCACTAATTATACCAGGACAGATTGTATTAAATTGGTTTGAAATAACTGAGCTAAGAAGGTTGGGGTGTTTAAAATCATGAAAACATTTTAGGGTAGATCTGGAGAAAGTATTTTCTCTTAATTCCCTAAGTTGAGGGCACAATCCTAAAGAGAGACCTTTAACATTTCAAAAATTAAATGGGGAAGCCGTCTTCACACAAAGGGGAGTGGAAATTTGGAACTTATTCCTCCAAAAGCCTATGAACGGATGTAGGTCAATTGACACCTTGAGGGGCATAAAGTAAAGATTTTTAAATTAAGCTGAGGTACTGTACACTTGCAATCTTACTGGCGTGAACTTAATTGGAGATACTAACAGTGTAACTAAATCCCAAATGAGTTTTGCTTTGGTATTTGAACCAATTGCAGCTGTTCTCGGTGAAGAATTGTCTTGCATTGTTGACTAATTCCCAAGTCAGATGTTTCCATACGGAAACACTGACGCTAAATGGAAGTGAGCCTGCTTTTAAAACCCGGAAATTTTTGCTAAGAGTTTGGGTTCCAGCAGCCTCTTGGGCAGATGGATTTGGGTGATTTTTCTCACGTTGTATTCTCTTTAATTTACTTTTGCTATAATGTTTGAATGCTGCTTGTTGAAGCGACACTCGATTGCGTAGGTCCATGGTTGACATACTGACTGTGGAAGTTAACAGGGATCCCAATGATTTTACGTAACATTAACAGTTTTTATTAAAATCTTGCTTCAAATTCACTTCAAGAGAACGTTCCCAAGAATTGACTCTGCAAGGTACATATAGCCTATGAGATAATAGAGCCAATTTTGCACTTCAGCTAAGTACAGAAAGCTTTGAATCTGATCTATTGGAGAGATCCACAAAAATTGAGATGAGACCGTTGCACATTCGTAGTACGGTTTTAATCTTGTAGGATAGTTTGAAAGATATTTCTGAGCAACACCACTTCTCAGCTATTATATGGTTCCTGTAATCACATTGTCCCAGTCTGCCCTGTGCTGGAAAAGAGAAAAGTGGATTGGGTTTCCACCTTCACTCTCTCTGACATATCCTTACTGTCTTTTGACAAAACGAGGTCACCAACTGCGGTCCTGAAATGTTAATTCCGTAAGCATGCACTTACCACTGAGGGGGTCTTGTGGTTCAGTGATTAGCAGCCCTGCCTCTGAGCCAGAAGCTTAAGTGTTCAAGTCCAATTTTAGGACTCAATGGCCAACACATAATGCAGCCAAACAGATTGAAGATCAACCTACGAATCTTGCTAGCATATGCCAATGGCAATTGGTAGGGTTTTGGAGGAAGGAAGAGATTCCTGGTCAATGTCTTCATATCTCACATGCCAGTGTCTTTGTAGCAGAGGTATGGATGTCTGGAAGGTGTAAAAGTAAAGGTGGAGCTTCTACCATCACTATGCATTACACCAGACTACAAAATGCATGTTACCGACAGCAGCTTAAACTTCCTGTATAATCCGTAACACCGGCACCTCAACACTTCTTATTAAGCTAACAACGTCTGCACTGTCCTGGGCATATTTGTCAAATAGATGACAGCCATATAGTCAGAGATGTATATGGTGAACTGACTGCTGGGTCAGATCTTTCAGGCACTCATACATCTGCTGTAAAAGCACCAGCATGCGAGATGTGAAGGTGCTGGATGCTGACATTGTCAATCGGGAGGAGATCACTGACAGCCAGTACCTTTTTTGGAGGCTAACTGGAAGAGTATTAGCAAAGACACAAAGCTTAACTGGCTGAGAAAGGAACCTAAAGAAAGGAATCACTCCTCATGTAAACCTGCTGTGTTCCTCTGTAGAAAATGTGGTAGAGATTGCCATACCAGAGTGAACCATGCTAGGCAGTGCTTATTAGAGTTGAACACCAAAGTACAAACTACCATCTTGGGTGATGAAAGATTGCCACTTCTTTTTAAAAGAAAGCTTTCCCAATCTGGATTAGCCTAAACGTACTACACTCAGTTAGTGGGTGGTCAGAATGTCGAGAGTTTGCACAATAGAATTTAAAACCGTGTTTCAGTTATAATCAATTTGGGTGAGATTTGACATTGTGCACTCTTGGGTTGTAAGGAAAAGAATTGATTCTTCTGGCAACTCAATGCTGTAAGTACAACCAATTGGTATAAATTGAGTCCTCTATTTTTCATGAGGTATTGGAAAGTGGTGATACTGTCAATGAGGGAGTTTCACATTTTGATGCGAGGATAACAGTTTTGGCAGAGGCATTACAGAATGTGGGTTGAGCGAAAAAGCAAGAAACCTATTTCTCACTGTTATAGAATTGGTAAAATTCACTTGTGATCTATAGACGGTTGTTTGTCTTTCATCAAAATGTCACATCAACATGCAGAATTGTGGATTCCCCAACTCTCAATGCCACTGCTTGACAGAATAAAAGTTTTAATACATTGATGCTTCATTGACATTGTGTAAAATGGATTGCCAATTTACAGAGCCTGATGGTTGGTATAAGTTGAATTAATTAATCCATACTGGCAGCTGGCAACTAAATAAGTGATGCGCTGATTTGAAATACTAGCTGCAAATTTGAGATGGTTAATTCTTGCTGGTTACAGATATATCGAAGAAGCAGAAGAGACAATTATGGTGGAACAAGTTTAGAATTAATTGCTTTCAAACCCATCACTACTCAAGTGGGGAAAAAAAATACCTGATAAGCAGGCTTTTGTGAAAATTGAAATCTCGTTTGCAGTTTTTGCTTTGAAAATAAACTGCATTACCACTGCTGAAGATTGTCTTGTTGACCACTTAACCATCTACTGACAAACAAATTGAAATTGTCTGCCTCTGTTTGGCATTGTTTTGTGTAAACTGTTTAAAGCTGTTTGGTTTAAATTATTGTGGATTAAAGCTGTTTGCTTTGTAAAAATACAAAATTTGGTTTTCTTTGAATTAAAATTGGTTACAGCCAATATTTTTACATATGGTAATCTTGTATATTGCTAGTTCCTTCTACTGGTCCAACCCCTACAAAAGAAACATGGCATTATTCTTGCTGGCTGGCTGACAGTCTGTTGCGAAAGGGATATGAGATATTGTGGTAGTCAACTGTAAGTTTACTTGCATGGGCTGCGATTGGAAGCCTAGGTTGTAAGATTATCCCTAATGTCAATGTGATGAAATTTTCACAAATGGGTGATTTTGTATATTGCTCTTTAGGTAGTTTTATGTTTCATTTGAGATCATAGGGATAGATACTTCTATTTTAAATCCTAAATTACTGAAGACATCAGGAGATTCAGCATGTGTGGCAAAAACAAAAAGTATTTTTGAGCTTTTGTTCAGATTTGAACAGTACAAGTAGAAAGATCAATTGACAGAGATGCATAATACCTCTTATAGTCATACAGCACTGAAGCAGACCCTTTGGTCCAACCAGTCCCTGCCAAACATAATCCCAAACTAAACGAGTCCCACTGCCTGCTCCTCTGGCTCATCTCCCTCCAAACCATTCCTATTCATATCCATCCAAATATCTTTTAAACATTGTAATTGTACCCACATCAACCACTTCATCAAGAAGTTCATTCCACACGCGAACCACCCTGTGCTTTATTTTTAAAAACAAATTTGCCTCATGTCTTTTTTTTTTTAATCACTGTCCTCTCACTTTTTAAAAAAAGTGCCCCCGGTCTTGAAATTCCCCATCTTAGGGAAAAGACAACCTCCTATGCTCCAGTGAAAAAAGTCCCAGCCTATCAAGCATTTCCTTACAACTCAAACCTTCTATACCTGGTAAATCTCTTCTCTTCTGCACCCTCTCCAGCTTGATAATATCCTTCCCATAACTGGGCAACCAGAACTAGACACAATATTAGATCAGGAAGAATAGGCCTCGTTAATGTCCTGTAAAACCTTAACATGACTTGTCAACTCCTATACTTGGAGGACTGAGCAATGAAGGCAAGTGTGCCAAATGCCTTTCTAACCATCCTGTCTAAGTGACGCAAACTTTAAAGAATTATTTACCGGAACGCCTAGGTACCTCTGTTCTTCTACCCAAGGCCCTACCATTAATTGTATAAGCCCTATTGTCGGTGGTTGTACCAAAAATGCAATACTGTGCATTTTATCCAGATTGAACTCCATCTGCCATTTTTCATCCCATTGACCCATTTGATCAAGATCCCTTTGAAATGAGAAAATCTCCTCCACTGTCCACTATGCCACCAATTTTGGTGTCATCCACAAACTTACTAACAGTGCCTTCTGTATTCTCATTCAAATCACTTACATAAATGACAGAGACAAAAGAGGACCCAGAACCAATCCCTGTGGAATACTGCTGGTCACAAGCAACCCTCTGCCATTACGGTCTCCTGCTGTTAAGCCAATAATGTATCCAATTGGCAAGCTCACCCTGAATCCCATGTGACCTAACTTTGCTGATTAGTCTACCACACAGAACCTTGTCAATGGATTTTAGTAAAGCCTAATCTACAATGTCTACTGCTCTACCATCAACCTTTTTGGTGACTTCCTCAAAAAGCTCAATCAAGTTTGTGAGAGAAATTTTCCTCACACAAAACCATGCTGACTATTCCTAATCAATTTTTGCCCCTCAAAATGTCCGTAAATCCTATCTTTTATCAACTCCAACAATATATGCCCACAGTTGAAGTCAGACTCACAGGTCTATAGTTCCCCTGTTTCTCCTTTTATAACCTTTCTTGAACAAAGGTACAACATGAGCCACCCTCTGATCATCAGGCACCTCATCTATACTTATAGATAAGGCAAATATTTTGCAAGGGGTCTCAATTTCCTCCTTACTACCCACAACATTTTGGGATACATTTAGATTGTGTCTTGGAGATTTATCCACTTTTATGTTCTCTAAGATCTCCCAAACTTCCTCTTCTGTAATGTGAATTGTTTTTAAAACAGTGTATTTGTCTGCATTCTTTAGCCTCCACAGTAAAAACTGATGCGAAATATTTTGTATAGTATCTCTCCCATCTCCTGGGGTTCAACACGAAGATGACCTCCTTGATCTTTAAGGGGCACTACCCTCTCTGTTTACCCTCTTGCTCTTAATGTATTTGTGGAATCTCTTTGGATTATCCTTAACCTTATCTGCCAATGCTATCTCATATCCCCTCTTTTACTTCCTGATTTCTCTCTCAAGAATGCCCCTACACTCTTTTTATATTTAAAAAGTCAATTGAACCAAGTTGTCTACATGTTTAAAAGAGAGAATCTTTTGTTCTTGACTAGCGGCTCAATATCTTTATTCATCCATTGTTCTTTTAATCTTACCAGCTTCACCCTTCACTCTAACAAGAACAAAATGCCTCTGAACTCTTGTCATCACACTCTTGAAAGCCTCCCACTTGTCAGTTCTTGCTATCTCCCACTTGTCAGACGTCCTCTTACCTGTGAACAGTCTATTCCAATCAACTTTTGAAAGTTCTTGTCTCATACTATTAAAATTTGCCTTACTCCAATTTAAAAACTTCCTTTTATTGGAAGGCTTATCCTTTTCCATAACCGTTTTGAAACTAAAAATCATGGTTGGTAGATCTGAAATGTTCCCCTACTTTTACTTCAGTCACCTGCCCTGCCTTATTGCCCAAAAGAGGGTCTAGTTTTGCTCCTTTTTCTAATAGGAGCATCCACATACTGATAAAGAGAACTTTCTTGAGCACACTTGACACATTCTTCACCATCCAAACCTTTTAACACTATGGTACACCCAGTCACTGTTTGGAAAATTAAAACCCTCCATTATTACAACCTTATGCTTGCATATATCTGAGATCTCTACATATTTGTTTCTCAATTTTTCTTACTATTTGATGGGCGATGGGGTGGCTATAGTACAATACTATCAGTGATCTTTCCTTTCTTTTGTAATTTCTACCCATATTTTCACAATTTTTCAGAAATGTCTTCCCTAGTTACAGCAGTAATGTATTCCTTCATCAAAACACCCTACACTTGCCTCCTTTTCTATCCTTCCTTTAGTATCTAAAACCAGGAACATGAGGTTGCCAGTCTTGTCCACCTCTCAGCCAAGTTTCTGTAAAAGCCATGACGTCCTAATCCATACTCTTAAACATGTCCTGAGTTCATCAGCCTTACCTGTAAGACCCCTTGCATTGAAATAAATGCAATTTAGTTCTTCAGAGTTACTACGTAGAGTCTCTTGTCATTCTTTTCTAATTGATGTGCTCTTGTCACATTCAGAACCTACCCCATCAATCCTTCCATTTACGTGGCTACTTAGAATTCCTCCGCTATCAGTATGAAGACTCCCTTAATAGAATGAGCAAATCTCTCTGCCAGGGTATTGGTCCCTTTCCAGTTTAGGTTAGATCCATCCTTTTTGAACAGGTTTTTTCTATCCCTAAAGACATTCCAATTGTGCAAGAACCTGAATCCTTGAACAATACACCAGCTCTTCAGCCATTGATTTATCCCCTTTTGTTCTTATTAAACACAATTGTCTATCAATGTTTGTATCTCTCCAAATCCAAATTTTGGACACATCAGCTGTCAGTCCACCTCAATCTTTTTACAAACTACTGTACTTGTGTCTAGAATTGAAACTGTCCTCCCTTAACCCTGACTAATCTCTTTCCATCTGTTGAAATGAGAGGAAGGCTAACGTGTTTCTTTCCAATTTGTTCCTATTTTTCTCTAGTGAATGCAGCTATATATCTCCTGCTAGGTATCTGATGTGTTTGTCTTCCATCAGCATTGTCATTTCTTTAAATAGCAATTTGGGCAGTGGGTTCCCCCAGTAATATTAAATTCTACTGGGTTAGAAGTCACCTTCCATTAGAATGTCATTCTGCAGCAATGAGTTTCAGGCCAGTATGACTTCACGTTGATAGTATCTGCCATTATTTTGAACGTACATATGTGCTATTGTCATGCATAAAATAGTTTGTGGGAGAATTGTCACTCCTGAAGCCAGTGACCAAACGACATTCCATTAAACAGGAAGTGGAAAGGATTCCTTCACTTGGTTGTTGAAGGGGGAAAAGGGTGGGGTGAAATAGTAATTTGTTGCTCTTGTGCCAGTACTTTTCAAAGTTTGTGGACAAAATATTTGCTGTCAAATATATGCTGAGTGTATTCTAATTTATGCAAGTAGAATTTCCTTATGAAACAGAATTGTCCAGTGTTTTAAACAAGACTAGGCTTGTAAGATGCACCAACTTGTATTTACATATTTCCTTTCCAAATTTAGGTAGGTGGGGAATTCCAAGAAAGCTCTTGGGAAAGAAACAAGTTTTATTTATAAAACGTAACTAATGAAGTTTGTAGAATTTGGAAAGAATAAGACTCCAGTATTGCTGGGGGAGGGGGATAAATACTATAAGCTTTTCACCTTGTATTCATCAGGATGATGCAAAATTTGTTATTCCAGCAAAATGACAATTTATGCTGCATGAGAAAAGTGTTACCACAGAACATCTTCCTTTAGCTGTTCATGATAGCACTAGCCTATGTTTGCAAAACTGCCCAATTGAATGTGATTCTATGATTTGACAGCACAATCAAACAATCCTGAGTGTCCTAAGAATGACACTAAGAAATAATTTAAGATCCTCAGTCAGGCTTACAATGTGGCTCACTTGTGCTTGTTAGAAGCTACATGTATTAATTCATAAGGCACTGTCCTCTATAAATGAAGTATGACTAGGCATCAATCTATTTGAGTTGAACAAAAGCATATGGGACAACACCTCTGTCATATTCCCCTCGGGAATAGTTGGTCTATTTTGGCAACCAATCGGTACTCGGTTCTCATAGTACACTATACACAGCCCCTTAAAGTATGGTATTCTTGCACTTGTCCTGATAAGTGCAAAATGAAAAACTTCAACAGCATCAAAAACAGAATTTGCTGGGAAAGTTCAGCAAATCTGGCAGCATCAGTGAAGAAAAAAAATCAGTTAATGTTTCAGGTCTGGTGACCCTTCCTCAGAACTTCATGTCGTCTCCTTTTTAAACGTAACGCTCAAGTTCTGTACTACTAAGCATATAGAAGCAAGATGTTTAATACTTAATCTTAAAACAGCCAATCCATATCAAAATAGTTGTTTCAGCCATGAAGACTTGTTTGTTTGGCCTAAAAATCAATTCACAACTATTTTAATTTTGTTCAACTACCAAATTTTTAGTATTTTAAATTGCCTGTAGTTATCCACTTCTGTACCTAATGTAATCTTGTTAATCAATGATTGTTTTGACTGTCCAGCAGAAGATCATATTTCTGTCGTGTACCAATCCTAACATCATGGCAGAATTTAATTAGCTTTCTGAAATGACAACTGAGCTATTGAATATTTAGTACATATAAACTATTCTAGAGTTCTTGAACAATGATTAAACCTGAACCCGAGGAATGTGTGAACTTTCATATACAGAAATAATTAAAAATGACTTTCCTATTACAAAATCCTCCCACAACAAGTCGATATTTCCAATGGAAATGGACTGTTGCAATGTAACTGTCTCAATGGCCAGGCAAGACTGTTCATTTACTAAAAGACATTAAAGAATGGCAAGAAATTTCATCTCATCTGCACTTGAGCTATCCAAGTATTTACAATTAATACTTTCCTCGGTGTGATCAACGATTACTTAAATTATACCGCATGGTGGCACAGCAGTTAACATTGCTGTCTCAGTGCCAGGGACTCTGGTTCAATTCCAACGTTGGGTGACTGTATGGAGTTTGCACATTCTCCCTGTGTCTATGTGGGTTTCTTTTGGGTGCTCTGGTTTCCTCCCACAGTCCAAAGATGTGGAAGTTAGGTGGATTAGCCATGCTAAATTGCCCTGTCGTGGCCAGGGATGTGCAGGCTAGTTGGATTTGCTGTGTTGGAAATGCAGGGTTATGGGGATAGGATGCGATCCCTTCAGAGGGCCAGTGCAGACTCAGGGCTGAATGACCTCTATCTAAACTGTGGGCATGCTATGATTCTATGACATCTGGGGAAGTGCAAAGGGAAGTTAGCAGATTACCCAGAATTAAGGACACTCTGCTGTATGAAACTGCCTCTTAATTCTTTGAACAAATGAGAAATTGCAGTATTGACTTAGTTTTCATTTTTCACATTTGTCATAATTCCACTTTTCCTTCTTTCATGTAATGCAGGAAATTAGAGCATTTTAGTCAGATTTTTAATTTTTTTTTTTTTCTGAAGAACGGTCTTGACCTGAAACATCAGCTTTCCTGCTCCTCTGCTGCCTGGCCTGCTGTGTTCCTCCAGCTCCACACTGTTATCTCTGACTCCAATTTTTTGCTCCATTTTCACTATTCATTTAAATGACTGAATAAGTTGAATTATTCAAACTGCTTTATTAGAAATAACATATTTGTTTAGTGTTTGATCACTTGATGAATTGTAACTTTTGGCCTGCATTTGTCTGCAGAGTTTCAAGTAGAACAACACTTTGAAGATATTGACCAGAAACACTGATTTCATTAAACTAGTCTAATTTGATTAAGTTCATGTAACCTTATGCCAGTTTGATTTGCGATTATTAGTGAAAAAACAAAATATTTCTATTTTTCAACTTTAAGATAAGGCTGTAGCCATCTTCACTTTATCATTAAGAAACAACATTGTTTGGCAAATAATGGTTAAAATTGTATGAAATGGGCTCTAATTTACAATAATACACATCAACATACAGTTTTAATACTTGTTTTGTGAATTGAATTAAACGTGTGAAACAGATTTCATTTCAAAATGTTTGAGGATATTGTAGTGCTTAAAGAAAAACGGCAGCAATCTTTAAAACACTTGCTGAGGCTGGAGAAGATTGCAATGAGGGGCAAGGCCAAAGGGTGGGTAAAGGTGATGGGTACAAGTTTTCAAACAGGCAAAATTTTGAACTTTTTTTTTTGTATTTGTGGATTATAAAGTTGGATGCTAGCTATGAAAGATTTATAATACTTGAGCCTCTAATTAAGACTCCTATTGTTTAGGAGCAGCCTAAACTAACCTGAATTTTGGAAGAGGGGATCTCTGCTTGGCTTTACGTTCAACTTGGACCTAAATCTACTTACTTTTGCACAAGTTCAGCATTGGTGCCGAGGAAAAACTGCTTTGCACAACTACTTGGAAAGTAATTGCTGTCTTAGTGAAGCTAAGATTTGAGATTATTTCCTTTTGGGTAGGGTCTGAAACTGACTCAAATTGCTGTCCACCAGTTTAACTATTATAACAAAATTGTAAATAATCAATGATTCTGAATTATTAATTGATTGTTCAGGAAATCCTGTATGGTGTATCCTGATGCATCACATTTTATAGCAGTCATGTATCTCTCTTGCTGATGTTCCAGCTATAGAAACAAGTGTGTGGTCTGTAAGAGACACAGCAGCCCTGAAGTCTGGTTAGGGCTATGGTGACTTGACTTGACTTCAGGGTGAGTCTCCACAGTCAATTGTATTTAGAAGCCAACTGATTGAAATATAATGCTGAAACGTAGCAAAAGCTCCCAAACATTGCACCTTGATGAAGTATAACTGGGGTTTCAAAGTACAACTATTTTAAAATCACTTCTATGGTACTAGAAAACAAGATCAGAAAAAGCACTTTTGCATTTGAGCTCATTTTGCTAATAAACCTTGATTTATTGACTGTTCATATTTGGTTAAAACCTGTTCGTTATCAAATGTCCTGTGAAAACAGAATTGGTTTCTAGTGAAACCATTTAAAGGGTGAGTGTCCATTTTCCCACATACAGTGATATCTGAGCAGGGAGGGGGTAAGAAAGGAAGAGCTTAAATCTTTTTCTGTAAATAGTGTCATAGAGCTGTACAGCATGGAAACAGACCCTTCGGTCCAACTTGTCCATGCCAAACAGATATCCTGTGTAAATCTAGTCCCACTTTCCAGCATTTGGTCCATATCCCTCTTAAACCCTTCCCATTCATGTACCGATCCCGATGTGTTTTTTTTTACAATGCTATAATCATACCAGCCTCCTCCACTTCTGGTAGCTTATTCCATACATGCATCACCCTCTGCATGAAAAGGTTTCCCCTTGGGTTCCTTTTTATATCGTTCCACTCACCTTAAACCTATGCCCTGTAGACTCCTTTTTTTTTTTTCCGACCCCCACCCCCAGGAAAAGACCTTGACTAATTTACCCTATCCATGCCTCTCTTAACTTTACAAACGTCCAAAAGGTCACCCCTCACCTTCACTCCAGGGGGAATAGCCCCAGCCTATTCAACATCTCCCTATAGTTCAAACTCTCCAACCCCTGCAACATCCTTAAATCTTTTCTGAATCCTTTCAAGTTTGACAACATCATTCCTATAGGAGAGAGACCAAACTTGCACACAATACTCCAACAGTGGCCTAACCAATGGCACAGCCACATGACCTCCCAACTCCTATACTCAATGCACTGATCAATAAAGACAAGTGTACAAAATATCTTCACTATCCCATCTACCTGTGACTCTGACTCTGCTTTCAAGGAACTATGAACCTGCACTGAGATAGTAGGAACTGCAGATGCTGGAGAATCTGAGATAACAAGGTGTAGAGCTGGATGAACACAGCAGGCCAAGCAGCGTCAGAGGAGCAGGAAGGCTGAT
>NC_063346.1:45880064-45931111 GCF_021869965.1 Rhincodon typus
CTGACGTTTCGGGCCTAGACCCTTCTTCAGCCTTCCTGCTCCTCTGACGCTGCTTGGCCTGCTGTGTTCATCCAGCTGTACACCTTGTTATCTATGAACCTGCACTCTAAGGTCTCTCTCTCTCCAGGACCTTACCACGAAGTGTCTAAGTCCTGCCCTGATTTGCCTTTCCAAAATGCAGCACCTCACATCTATCTAAATTAAACTCCATCTGCCACTCCTTGGTCTCTTGGCCCATCAGATTAAGATCCCGTTGTACTCTGTACTCTGAGGTAACCACCTTCACCATCTACTACACCACTAATTTGTGTCCCCTGTGGACTTAACTATACCTCCTATGTTCACATCCAAATGATAGTGATAACATTCTCTCTTCCCTCTTGCGCGCGCGCGCACACACACACACACAATCGTGTGGAGTTTGCACATTCTCCGTGTCTGCGTGGGTTTCTTCTGGGTGCTCCAGTTTCCTCCCACAGTCCAAATGATGTGTAGGCCAGGTGGATTGGCCATGCCCAGTGTTCAGGGATGTGTGGATTAGGTGGGTTGAGGAATGGGTCTCAGTGCGATGCTTTGAGGGTTGGTGTGGACTTGTTGGGCCAAAGGGCCTGTTTCCACACTAGGGATTCTGATATCTAATGATATTCCATGTTTGTACTTACTCCTGAAACTACTGTGGTTTCAATGAAAAGCATAGTTCTATGGGTAATGATATGCTACTATTGTGCAATGTTGTGTTTTTTACAGTTTTTGTTCCTAAAAACTCACCACAATGAAGTTTTGTGATTTGGAGGGGAAAGATCAGGTCTAGCTGAGTTAAGCAAGCTATTGTGGCATGTCAATTTTTTTATTTCCCTTTTTTGGGAGCAGAATGCAATTTTGTATTAATTTATAAATATCTAAAATTTCTACTAGAATGTACATTTAATATTCTTTCATCATCTACTTAATGCACTGACTAAAAGGTCAATTTTTACCTTCAATTTTTGTCTAAAACAAACTACCTCCTGCACAGCTTTCTCAGCTCATCTTTAGCAGATGGTTTAAAAGCACTGGATAATACAATTTTCTACATTCTGCCATTTTATGTAATCACTATGTTAAACAGGTACGTGTCATATAACTTCATAGCACAGTGCCTCGTGTACTGTTGATCTGGAACTACTATTTGGCCTCTCCAATAAATGGGCTTTGCCATAGAAATTTCTCATGCTTAATGACGAGATGTTTATTTAATCTGAATCATCCCTACTTTTCTACACTACTTTACTTTACTTTCTATTTAGTTTCTTATGTAATAAATGTTAACCCCAGATCATTCTATTGCCTCTTGATGCCCATATCTCGAATGGCTGAAGGAGGTCCAATAAAAATGATGCCCTCGTTTTTTGTTTTTTTTTTTTTTTTAAAACATTGTTCTGCAAACTCTATTCTCAGAAAGGAATCCATAACCTTGGTGGATGGCCTGCAAGAGATAAACAATAGGATGAATACTGTTGGGGGAGATGGCTCAACAGGGGAAGGTGGCAGCAGCCAGATTCCTGGCACCTCTGCTGCACATGAGGGCAGGAATAAAAAGTGGCAGAGCTATAGTGATAGGGGATTCGATTGCAAGGGGAATAGATAGGTGTTTCTGCAGCCGCAAACAAGAGTCCTGGATGGTATGTTGCCTCCCTGGTGCAAGGATATCTTGGAGTGGCTGCAGGACATTTCTGGGGCGGGGGGGTCAGACGAACAGCCAGCTGTCGTGGTTCATATAGGCACCAATGATATTGGTGTTCTTTTAGGGATTAGGTCCTACAAGCTGAATTTAGGGAGCTAGAGACAAACTAAAAAGTAGAACCTCAAAGGTAGTAATCTTGGGATTGCTATCACTGCCATGTGCTAGCCAGAGTAGGAATGGCAAGATAGCTAAGATGAATACATGGCTTGAAGGATGATGCAAGAGGGAAGGATTCAAATTCCTGGGACATTGGAACTGGTTCTTGGGGACGTGGGACCAGTACAAACTGGATGATCTACACCTGAGCAGGGTGGAGTGCAGGTTCACAGCTCCTCGAAAGTGGAGTCAGAGGTAGATATGATAGCGAAGAAGGGGGAAGTCGTGTTGAGGCTGTACAGGACATTGGTTTGGCAACTTTTGGAGTATTGTGTACGATTCTGGTCACCCTGCTATAGGAAGGATGTTGTGAAACTTGAAAGGGTTCAGGAAAGATTTGAGGATGTTGCCAAGGTGGGAGTGCTTGAGCTACAGAAAGAGGCGGAATAGACTCTGGCTACTTTCCCTCGAGCATCGGAGGCTGAGGAGTGACCATATAGAGGTTTATAAAATCTTCAGGGGCATGGATAGGGTAAATAGGCAAGGTCTAATCCCTGGGTTGTGGGAGCCCAAAACTATATGGCATAGCTTTAAGGTGAGAGAGGAAAGATGTAAAAGGGACCTAAGGGGAAACTTTTTCACGCAGAGGGCAGTGCATATATGGAATGAGCTGCCAGAGAAAGTGGTGGAGGCTGGTACAATTACAACATGTAAAAGGCATCTGGATGGGTATATGAATAGGAAGGGTTTAGAGGGACATGGGCCAAATGCTGGAAAATGGGACTAGATTTATTTAAGATAACTGGTCAGCATGGACGAGTTGGATGGAAGGGTGTGTTTCCATGCTGTATATCTCTGACTCTACTTCCCACCTTTCTCTAAACCTCTCCCAATCTGTGCTGATGCAACCTGATGCTTGAGTGTTTGTAGGTAGCTGAGTAAGGGGTATATGAGACATACCCACTTAAATTTCTGCAGCAGAAATTTAAAAGAAAGTGATACGTTGAGGAAATGCACATTACCTGTTAGCATTGTATATCTTAAACATTTTACAAAATTTTGCAAATCTTAAATGGTACCCTTTGCTTGAATTGCAGTGTTTAAAAATTAGATGTCTTGGTCCCCTTCAAATTTGAATTGTATCAATAATAGTGTGCTGAATGTTCTGTAAGTGTTTTCAATCTTGAATTTGTTGTGTAGTTTTAACAGATTGCAAGGTTGTTCTGATTAGAAAGAGATGACTGATAATTTTAACCTGAGGGCCAGCATACCTCCAGCAAGAGGAGAGTCCTTCGTGGTAACCCCAGCTGGTGATGGGAATTGAACCCATGCTGTTGGCATCACTCTGTCTGTGTATTGCAAACCAACCATCCAGCCAACTGAGCTAAGCCAACCCCCACAGTCTTGAATAGATGAGTCCTATGGTGTGTCTGAAGATTTCTGCTTCATTGCTCCCTAACTAATTTGCCTGGAATAGAATGCAAGTGTATTTGGGTAGCTGCTAATGAACTAGTAGCCACAATGGTTGGAGAGTTTTTCAATTACTGTTTAGATAAAGCAAGGGAGTTCAATCTTTCCATCAAAAATGGAATTTCATGCCAGCTTAAGTATGTTTGGAAACAATTACCATCATTTCTCTTCAATTTAGAACATCCTGAGTTCTCCCAAGCACTCAATGTATTGAGTTTTTTTTTTGAAGTGCATTTGCATTAGACTAATTTAATAGCCCAAGTACACTGTAAAGCACGATTTCAACAACCTGTGTCAAAGGCCACCAAAGCAGTAGGACTAGACAATAGAGGCTGTCTATTTCAACCAGGCCACAATTATTGCACAGCACTACTGAAAAATACTTTGTTTCTTCTCTGCTGCTTAAAATATATACTTACTAAAAACTGCAGTCATTTTAAAGGTTTGTACTATTTAAAAATTTTGTATTAGTCACACCTTGAATGTACAAAAATGGAGCCAAGAGGTGCAACGGCATAAAATGTAAGTGTGGCAGAAAGGAGATTACCAGGAAGGTTAAGCAAAGGTTTTCACGAGCAGTGGATACGGAAGAGCACAGTACATACTCGAGGTAATTCTAGACTAGTATGGCTGAGTGTTATGCCTGCTATGACTTGTCTTGCTGCAGGACAGCCGACAGAGCTGGCAGCACTGAGGATAGCCAGTCTTGTGGCTTTGGGCCCAATATGGGTAAGGAAATGTGCTGTTTATTACCCACTGTTTTCATTCAGCTGAATTGGTACCTCATTCTGAGCATCACTTAGGAAAAGCAGAGGTTAGAAGGCACAGATATACTCTGGGTAGGGGACTTCAATGCCAATCCCAAGGTGTGGCTTGATAGCACCACTACTGATTTAAGTTGGATCTACCTTTTTGAGCCTGAGATTTCATCATAGATATCATAGAATCCCTACAGTGTGGAAACAGGCCCTTCGGCCCAACAAGTCCACACCAACCCTCAAAGCATCCAACTGAGACCCATCCTGAACCCACCTAATCCACACATCCCTGAACACTGGGCATGGCCAATCCACCTGGCCTGCACATCATTTGGACTGTGGGAGGAAACCGGAACACCCAGAAGAAACCCACGCAGACACTGGGAGAATGTGCAAACTCCACACCATCCTCGGGGATGGAATTGAACCCTGGTCCCTGGTGCTGCAAGGCAGCAGTGCTAACCATCCAGCTACCGTGCCACCCAATTTTGTTTTGTGGTGCGAACAAACCAGGGAAGGGAATACCTACTTGATCCTCCTACCTGCTGTAGGTACAAATTCCCATAACATGACATGTTTCCACAAGGACAATATTCACTGAAGCCACACTTCATCTAATACTGTTGTTGTGTAGCACTAGCAATATGCTAAGTGGCTAGTTTCGGAACAAATCTAGCAGCCCAAACTGGGGTCCCATGAAGTATTGTGGGCCTTGGTAGTGACAAGAATTGTTGTCCACTACATTTGGTGATTTTTGTTTTGTATAACCCTCACTTGACCGTTATCAGCAGATTTGGCAACCACATTTAGATATGACCAGCATACTCTTCTTTTATCAGACTGGGCCTATGGCAGGTGCTGAGGAAACCAACGGACAAAGCTACTTGATCCTTGTCCTCATCAACCTATTGTAAATTGAGTTGCAAACTCGAACACTATGATATTGACTCCGTGCATGTTGAAAAGTTGAAGCGACCTGCTGTAGATATTGCTAAGCGATCCCACAACCAGTGGATCTGTGCAGTCCTGCCATATTTGATTATGAATGATAGCGAGCAATTGTATGGAAAACAGCAGAAGGGAGGGTTCGCAAACATCACAATCCTCAACAATGCAGAGGCTAGCATTTCTGTGTAAAAGATAAGGTTGCAGTATTGCAAATATGTATCCAGAGTTGCCAAATGTACGATTTCTCTCTGCCAACTCTTAAGGCCCTCATAATTGCACACGACTGTTCAATCTGTAACTTCATGACCCTTTTTCTTTTTTTTAAAAAAAAAAAAAAAGTTTTTAAACTAGATTGGCAAGATGGATGCTTACATCAGGATTTTTTTAAACAAAGCTAACAGTAATGGACCATTTTTTAAAAAAAAAATGCAGAAGATTCATGATTCAGATCAACAGAACTTTTGATCATTACACTAGAGAAGGCCTGAAGAGGACAAGGTATGAATAAGTGGAGATTTTTGATTTGTGTAGGGAACTTGGGAGCTGGGGTCACCAAGATACAAGTAACATTCCTACCACACAAATGTCGGGCAATGACCATCTCCAATTAGAGACAATCCAACCATTGCCCCTTAATATTCAATGACACTACTATCACTGAATCCCTCACTAAAAGTGCCCTGTAAATAGTGGCTACAAGAGCAGGCCATAGGCTAGGAATACTGCAGCAAGTAAGTCATCACCTGACTCCCAAAAACCTGGCTACAAGGCACAAGTCAAGACTGTGCTGGAAAACTCTCCACTTACCTGGATCAGCGCAACACAAAAAACACTCAAGCTTACACTATCCAGAACATCCACTTAATAGTCGCCACATCAACAACAATACACTCCCTCCATCACTGATGCTAACTAGCTGTAGTATTGACTATCTACAAGATGCATTTCGGAAAGTTGCCAAGATCCTTAACACTTTTCAAGCCTACAATCACTTCCATCTGGAAGATCCAGGATAGCAGATACATGGGACACCACCACCTGCAAGTTCTGCTCTGTCACTCACCATCCTGACTTGGAACACATATTGCTGTTCCTTTACTATCACCAGGTTAAAATTGTGGAATTTCCCTTCCCAAGGGCATTGTGGGTCTACCTACAGCACATGGACTGCAGTTCTTCACAAGTGCAGTCCACTGCCACCTTGAGGGCAACAAAGGATGGGAAAATAAATGCTGGGCAGCCAGTCACACACTGCCCCCCACCATGAGACAATTAAAAAAGGCTGGTGTGATTGTTATGGACCAGACCAAATCCCCTCAAAATATATTATGATAGCCTTGACCCTAACTGTTTATTCTAACGGCAAGTGCCAGGCATCACATTCTAGATGCAATTCAATTGGTTAGTCTACTAGAGTTAAAACAAAACACACCATACACTGCAGTTAAATACAACAAAAGAAAGAAATTGGAATAACTTGGCTCTAATGGAAAACCTAACAGAATAATTACTGTTCCAATATAGTAACAACCCGTAAACACTCTCTTGGCAAAAGGCAAGTTCAGGAAAAAAATGGATCATCTCACAGGTAATTCTCTAGTCCAGGAGGGAAAACCTGATAAAACTCAGTAACGGGGTAAGGTGTGTTGCAGCTTCCATCCAGTTTCAAGACCCAGCAACTGCTACTGAAAACTAAAACTAAAACTAAAATTAATCTTCCAGTTAGCATCAATGTTGCCCATAAGATTCGTGACCTGACCCTGTTGTGAGTCTTTCAGCCAGGACTTGTGAACCTGGTGGAACCATCAATGTATCAGTGCTGATATCTATGGGGAAGAGGATTAGGTGCAAGAAAAGACAAAACTGGCACGTATCCTGTCTTTGATGGGAACTGACATTCAGGGAAGGTTTTTAAAAGGTTGCTATAGTCCTTTAGTAACTGATGGTTGTGGTGCACAGATCAGTTATGTTAGCTACTCATCAGTCAGTCCCAAATATCTGCTAAAGTATGATACTCTGTATCAAAGGGTCCTGGGCAAGAGTGGAAATTAACCCATCAAAGTCTAAATGTACCACGCAGTTTCAGCACGTGCATCAGGACGATTTCCGCAAAATGCTGATGCACATCTCCAATTTGTGTCCAATCTCTGACAATCCGGATATCAGAATTTTGGGCTATCCTTTCTTCACGATATGGAATTTTTTTTGTTCAAAACAAGCCAATGAAATTGATCAACAAAAGCTCCATCTGATCAGTGTGGCCTGATTATTCAATTTTCTTAAACAAAAACTGCTGGAGAAACTTGGCAGGTCTGGCAGCATCTGTGGGAAGGAAACCAAGTTAATGTTTTGAATCTGGTGACTCTTCATTGGAACATTGAAAATTTAATAGTTAATCTTTTTTTCATGTATGACAAATGATAAAGCTTCAAGTGTTCTGAAGTTAAATGTCCTTATCTAGTTCTTTATTGGAAGCAGAGGTTTCTTTTCTAAGATTTAGACTTTATTTTTAATTTTTTCATAAAATTGTTTAGTAAATTCAATTTTTGGTTTGCATTGCAGTGTGGTGCTAGGATAAAGACTTGAGCCCATAATATTTCCTCTTCCCTACTTTTTAATTAGAGAATTAACAAATTTGATTTTCAGCACAAGGACACCAGTGCAATGAACAATTTTGGCGTTCCCTTCTACAGTGGCAGAAATTAAGGAAATAAAATATTCTTGGATTTGAAGGAAACAAAACTTTGTTAGTTAAGCAAATAAAAATGCTCTTACTCCCATTTGGTAAATCAATAACTATTGTTTGAGATAACACTTTGAACAGCGCTTGGTCTTCGTTTATGTCAAACTCGTTACATGATGTAGTCCACGTTTTAGGAAATGTCTTGTTTATAATACTACTGTCAAACTTAGATGCCACTACTGTTCAACTATTATAAATATAAACAGCGTTATTTCTTTATTGTCAATTCACTTCATTTTAGATTCTGTATCCTTTTCAGGCCTAATTCTTGCTGAGGTTTCTCTCCCTCTACCCCCACTGACCCTGTTGCAGGCAAAGGTTATCAGACTGACTGACCTTACAAAAATACTAGGATCTAACTTTCTCTGGTGGACAGCTGTTGCTCATTGCTAACTGAAGAATTTGCCTGGTGTTTCTTCAATGCGGGTTCCAGCTGCTGACTTGGGAACAGCCAGTTAATAAGCCAAGTGAGGGAATGCACCTCCATGCCAGGGCCCTGGAAGCAGTCTTATGTTTAACTTGTTGATGTGGAAAAATGTTTTTACACTCCTGTTGGGATACCTAACTTGGACAACATGTATTTCCATGTAAATATTTGGAATTCCTTCAAAGGAAAATGGTAGGTTCAGAGAGAGCAGAACAGAAACTATACACTTGGGTGTCAGGCATCTAAGTTATGCCTGAATGCTACAATGCATTAAAATTTTAAATCTTGCTGCTTAATTTTTAGATATTTTTAAAAATGTTTTAGACAATGATAAGGTAAAAATATTGTGCAATTGGCTAAACATTCCTGTTAAAAGAACAAACCTGTTGTATAAAATTTAATATTTTATTTAGTATTAAACATACACCTTTTGTAGGGTGTTTTGATTTCCAGCATCCAAGTTTTGAGTCTTGAACATTAAAAACTGCGATGGAGCAGAATTAGGCCATTCAGCCGATAAAGTTTGCTTGCTATTCAATCACTGATTTGGGTTGAGAAACATTTTTTCCTGCCTTCTCCCTCTAACTCTTGATCCCTTGCTAATCAAGAAACCTATCTATCTCTGTCTTAAATACACTCAATGACTTGGCTCCACAGCCTTCTGTGGCAGTGAGTTCTGCAGATTAACCACCCTCTGAAGAAATTCCTCTTCGTGTCCGTTCTAAAGGATTGTCCCTTCACTTTGAAACTCTGCCTTGGGTCGTCGTCTGTGGAAACATTGTCTCCATGTCTACTGTATCCAGGCCTCTGTATTCAGTAAGTTGCAATGAGATCACCCCTGCCTCCCCGAACCTTCTAAGCTCTTCATTCCTGGGATCATTCTTTGTAAACCTCCTCCAATGCCAACACCTCCATCTTTAGATACTGGGCCCTTAACTGCTCATAATATTCCAAATGTGGTATGAAAGCTACTCGGCCTGCTGACCAGTGAGGTGAGCTACTTCCACTAATTTAAATCTAGAGCACAGGAAATAAGTCTTTAGCCTAAAAAGACTTTTGTCTGACTGAACGCTTGAAATAATGTGAAGAAGAGAATGATGAAACTGTGTGCTACTTTTTAAGGGACATATCTCTACATATACATGATTCTAATTGTTTGTCTTCTGACAGCAGAGTCCCAATTGAAATAAGTTTCCCTAAGTAGGGGAAGGGTGAGAGCATGAAGCATTTGAAAATTAGAATGGGAATTGTAAAATTGAGGTGTCGCTGAACCAGGACTCCATGCAGGTGAACAATTGAGGGTAATGGGGCTTGGTGTGAAGTATGATGTGTGAAGTTTTGAATTAGCTGAAATTTGTGAACGATGGAATGTGGGAGGCTGGCTAATAAAGCATTAGAATATTCCATTTTAGAGGGAATATTGGCTGGTTTAGGGTATCAGCATTGTGTGAGCTGAGACATTGAAATGGGGGTGTTTAATTTTCTGTGGACTTCTAAACTCCAACCTTTTTTGTTTCAAGGCTCTGACTGCCATAAAGAAATGATTTTGTCCTACTTAAATCTGTGTCTTCACCTTACCTTGCATTGAGCTTGATTGGCGTCAGTTTGCCCATTCAACAACATAGTTATATAATGTCTAGATAACATTCCTTTTATCCAACTTCGAATATATTACTAAAAGTTGATGCTTCAGTCCAGATCCCTAGGGAAACACTACTTGTCTCTATCGTTTGACCAATTGATTCATGTTGGGAAGCTTGCTGTAAATTTTGGATGCTCTGATTTTTGCTCTTGTTTGTATTATATTATGCTATTGTATTTTTGCTATTTATTAAATGCCTTTTGGAAATGCATGCAGACAAAATCCACAGTCACTTCCTATCTGTACAAATGGCTTCAAAATTCCACTAGATTAATCAGACATGACAAACACGTTTTTTAGACAGTATCAGCTGACCAAAATACTAGTTCACTGTCTCTTAACGGATTCTAGAAACTTATTAACAATCGATATTTAAACTGACATATATCCGTGGTCGTGTTCTCTTCCCCCAACACCACAATTTGTTGAAGAATCTTGACTGCCATATTCAGTGTGTTCAATGTGTCATCAACCTTTGCCATTCTTAAAGGGGAATTTAGTGCACTAGTTAGGGTAATTGTCCTTGCATGTGGAAAATATCAGTTGCAGTTATGCACCACTGATCAGAAGGAATCTCGTGTGGAAGGACAGACACTTAGTCAGTTGATCAATGGCCTGAAATATACAGGAACAATATATGGATTCTTTGCCAATCTCTTCTTTCTGTGCTCATATGGCCTCACATGTTTGCCATAAAGTTTTCAGTGTTGCAACTTGTCTCTTTGCAGATGACCATCTTAGTGTCCTGTTCATCTGTGAATGACCAAAATGAATGTACTAGCTCAATCTGTTGGATGCATTCAGACAACCTGAATTGGTGCAGTTTTTCTTGGCGTGCCATGTTTGGCTGTAAACAAACTGAGATCGTTGAGGCAGTTTACCAGTTCAGATTTAAGAATATTCACCTGAAGATTTAAAGAATTATCTCCATTCTTTAACGGGGTTTAGAAGTCAACCAAAAGCATCAGAAATGGTCATATTGGAACTTGGTTAATGTTGTACTTCTCAATCATAGCCAGTCTCCTTCCACACCATCTCCACTCCCACCACCGCCGCCCCAAAAAAAAAAGCTGGTATGCCAATTCATGGTGAAATGTTTATTTTCCATCCTTTATGATGCCTTGTATCTTAAATGCTACTGTAAAATCTATATAGCATGTGATTCATTTTGGTTTGCTTTTTTTCTTTAATCATACACTGCCTTTTAAATGACAAGTTTGCGTATAGGTGGTATTTGCATCAAAAATGCAGGAATTGTCACTTTCTATTCTCGCATCATTTCAGAAAAAGAAAATGGCAAAATCAACAGATGTTTGGACACAGGTAAAGCCTCTTTAGAAAACTGAAGTGTTTTCCAAATATGTATTCTGTTCTAGGAGCTTTTTTAAAAGTCAGAGCTGCCCTTCAGCAACTTGAGCTGTTTTTGTTAAACTGGACCATCTGTAATGGTAGAATACTCAGTGTGCTTTTAGTATAGGTTTGTAGCCTTTGTTTTGGTTGTAGTTCTAACTTCAGCTCTGCTGACAGATTTGATGACTTGGTGGGGGGGAGAAAAGACTTTCTGCTACTGCTACACTACTGCCACCTTTTTCAGCTTTTAATTAGTGGCCACTCTGGACACTCATTATCGTGACAAGTTTTTAGTGCCCACTTGCAGCCATCATGATCCATTTTGTAGATTTGTTAACTTGTATAACATTTACCACAAAGTTTTTGGTTCTTGGTTGAGACACATCTTTGAAATTTAGTAACAAAACTAACTATGTGGCTCCAATATTTCTGGTTTATACACGATCTGGGTTCTGAACTTACTGATATTACAGTCTATGACATACATGACTAACTGACTACATTGACTCCATTATACACAGCATGACTGAAGACAAGGTGGGTACAATTTTTTATACCAGAATGGCAAAGAGTCTGTGGTCTGGAAATTATGCCATAATGTAACAATTTGTGCCTATTAAGCTTCCACTGTGACACAAGGTAAAAATAATTTGTCTTAAGCAATTGATAGTGTTAAGGGCTAAGTATTAGCCAGGGCCCAGGAAGATATCTCCTTTTCAAGTTGTGGAATTAGTATTGTTTATGATCAACTAATAGTAAAGTAAGGTTGATGCTTTATATAAAGAAGACACTTTCTGATAGTGTAATGCTTGGTAGCACCATACTGAAATTTCCACCTGCATTTTGTAGCCAGTCTCTGAAATATAACATGAGCTTGTAACTTTCTGATTCGTGTATACAATACTGCTAAGTGGAGGGTGTTGCCCTTCAACTTCTTCATGTAATCATTTATACTTCATCCTTGGGCCTCCCAAACAGCTAAACGATGTAGTTTTTCAGCAAAGTCACTTATGAGAACAAATTTGGCTGAGCAAAGGCTGACAGATTTTCCAGTCACTTGTTAGTTTATCGTTGGTATCTTTTGGTTTTGATTGTAGGAAGAATATTGACCTAGGACAACACCCACGCTTCCTGTTTTTTTAAATCTTTTACACTTAAATCTACTTGAGCAAAGGGATTATGAGTGGGACATTTAAACTGTCACCAAATGGCATCTCCTGAAAATTTGAGTTGGCATGGAACTGAAGCAGCAGCATAGCTTGTGTTCAAGCCCATTCTTGTATTTTTTAATTTTGATGAAACTTCCACCCATACAGCCGAGCTATCATCCCATTTTCTGGGATGGATGCACATAATTGATAATTGACAAAATAACATTAGAAGAGGTCAGAGGCTTTCAAGATACTAATGTTCACTGTTCATGTTCTTCCAATGACCAAAAAGTTAACTTTGTGCATAGTGCACCTTGAAGTGACAAATGTTTATTTTATCCTGTGGACATCCTATTAGATTGGAGAATTTCATTGTTTTGGGCAATTTTTTTTTCTTTTAAAATCTGCCACATTAATCATTAGCTTCTGTTATGCGGTGAACTATTTGCACATGGCTATTGATGCAGAATTTATTCACCCAAAGTAAACAGCACGTGTGAAAAATTGAGCAATCCAACATATGTTATCTGAATAACATTAATCTGCAGTTCATCAGACAAATTAGTCAGACGAGGTGCTTTTTAATTTAGTCTCCCAAAATTTGAAGCATGGCTGTAGTGACTGAAGTGTCCCTTCTGTAAAATTGAGATTTTTAATCTTGTTAAATTATCAGTGTAAGATTAAGGATTTTTCATTATTTTTCAAATACTCCCAATGTCTTGGAAGCGGGTACTTTTGAAAGTTAGTCCACAGATAATGTGTTCACAAGTGTGCACAATTCATAACCATGCAATCATCATGCAGATGATTGCATGGAGTGTTGCTGCAGTCAGCAAATACAGCCTTGTAGGATCGAATCAGTTATGGCTGAATTGATATTTGAAAAAGCTTTCAGACAGACTTCCTGCCTTTTTTGTTGTGGCACTTGGACATCTAGCAGTAGATCTTTGGCTTTGTGGATGTTTTAGTGAAAATCATTGGTCAGATCGCATGGAAGTAGGTCAGGTGGAAAGGATTGCCTGTTCATAATTTTCCTGTCTATTGAGCAGAGCATTTTTGGTGGAGGGGGGAACTCTAAGTTAAGTAGTATAGAATGGCTACTTTAGAAAGCTTGGCAAAAACTAGAAATCATTGGAAAGTAGAAGAAAACAATACTGAAAATACAAAGCAAAAACACTAAGATATGTTTGTTCATAAGCAGGCTCATAACTCTTCTAATTTTATAATAAATCACTGAACACCTGGGGGAAGTCAATTTGGCTCAGAGGTAGAACACTACCACTGTGCTACAGGACCTGTAATATATATGTCTGCTAATGTATATATCCATAATTCTGTGCATCCTGCAAATTAACTTGATTTATCAAATGTGCTGGTACTGTATTATTTTCTTCCTGGGAGAGAAGTGAGCTCTTTACATGCATATGGCTAAACCTATCTCCCTTTATCCTGACAACTGACTTGTGTGCACCTGAAAACTAGTCCACTAATTTGGTGCCAGAATAGCAGCATACATGACAGGAAGTAGTAAATCTGTGCTGGTCTCTCAGAATCTGCAATATAAAAATGCAAATGCAGTTTTGTAGGACATTCCATAATGCTTCACAGCTCCTCGTACACTTTGAAATATGGTCACTTTACCAACTATTATTGAGCTAATGTCTCTGAAATTGGGCTTGCATGTATGACCTTCTGGGAAATTGGCACTCTTTTTAAAGAGTTAAAGAATAGTAGGAGAGTGAGTGGGGCTGGCAGCCTTGTAGAGAAGGAAGTATGATGAACTTCTATCTTCTTTTCCATTCTTTTATTTAGTGGGTAATGATAACACATTTCTTCCCCACTTTTTGTGAAGCAAAACTTGACATCTCACATAATTAAGGTCAGACCCTTCAATATGAATTTGAAATGTGAATTAATGTTCTGCTCTTGCATAGGGCACTGACTAGCCTATGTGATGGCCAGTTAGAATATATAACCATTAAGTATTTAATTCCATGAATGGACTGGTAACGTGGTATGGTTCATGGGATTACACATTCAATGCTGGTTGTTTGCAATATTGGTTTTTAACATTGCCTGTGGAACCATAGGGAAATACTCATTGCTATTTTGATTTGTAATTGGTGCAGCCAGGAAATATCCAGTACTTGCTAGATATGGGCAGAATGCGACCTTAAACAACCTCCATGTAATATGCCTGGAGCAGTTCTTTGTAATCCTCATCTTTCCACAATCCAAGGTTTGTTTTGATTTTAAATATGGCTGTAGCTTCGTTCTGGTCAAATCTTTTCAGTCCAGTATGTTTGTTTTAATGCAATAACTGAAAATGTTTCAGATTTGCTTTTGAGGATACTTGGCTTTTTAAACGTGTAGTTGTAAAACAAAGTGGGTTGGGTTTATGACGAGTCAGATTCCACAAGTTACTCAACTGGTTTGAATGGTTTAGCAGGGTGTATTTCCAACAAAGTTGAAATTCTAGCTGGCTTTAAGGTTTTTTAAAAGTTAGTTTACATTTCACAAGCCTGTCTTTTGAGTAGTTTACTATTTCTCAACTGGTATTTTGAATACCAGTGATACTCATTGACAGACTTACCTTTTGAAGTTAGTGAGTCCTTTATTGCAGTTTTCCTTTTCAGGTATGAATTTGAAGGCCATGGCGAAGAGAATTCTGGCAATCATTTGGAATTACTAGATTGAAATAATTTTACAACTTAAACTTCTCTCACTTAATGTAATTACAAATTCTTACATGTCTGGAAGCAAAAAAACAAACTGTAATAATGACCAAAAAAGCACATAAACAGTTTGTGGCTGAAATATTGGGCACGATTTTCCAAGGAATGGCAGCCATAGTCAGATTGCCAATTGGCTCCTACCCTTTTTTTACATTAGAAATCCTCTCTGCATTTCCAGTAGAATATTCTGATCACTGGTCCTGCAAAAATGAGCAGCATATTTCAAATCCAACTACATACTTTTGGTGCAGCATAGTTGGATGGGAGGTAATGCAGACTCCTTTTTTCACTGCAGTATTTTATTAAAATTAAATGAACAGCACAGTCTGCCACTTCGGTAGCTTGTGTGAAAGAATGCGTATGTAAGCTGAGTATAATGATTTGTTAAGGTCGGTCAGGGTGGGAAGGGAGTATCTAGGAGGGATAGTGTCCGGCATCGGAGGGAAATGTGTGGTAATATGGGTATGAAGGTTGTAGAAGAGGATGACAGGAATTCCAACTTGATTGTTGTATTAGACAAGGTTTTTGACTAACTTTTTTTCCCCCAAGTAACCATTAACTGCAGTGGAGCACTTGGAATTCTCTGGTTTGAAAAGATATGTTTTTTTTTGGAGTGTTTCAGATGCACTAGAATCTTCAACTTTCTGGGCAATTCTCTATGCTGGCAATTCTGAGGACTCCAACAGGCAAATCCTGCCTATACAATAGGAATGACCATCTGGCCTTTGGAAAATCTAAGCAATTGTATTCAAAGTATGGAGATTATTTTTCACATTTTGAATATGAAAGATATTGTCTTTGAATTCACTGAGGAAAAAGAACATTAAAGTATATGTGCCTTTTTTAATATATTCAGTTGTGCAAGTTCCTGTTATCAGATTCTTATTTTTTAATAGATTGTGGAGAAACTTGTATTGTAAGCTTCACAAATCAGACCTGCATACAGTGGTATATATGGTGAATATAGCACGGCCTTCGAATAAACTGGCTTAGGCTCGTAAGCTGTGCCTAAATGATTGCTATAATCTTGCATTCACTTGTTCTGAACTGCTTTAAAAATGCCTTCTATTAATCAGTTATTTGGAATTTAACAAAGTCTAAATGAATACTGAACTCCTACTTCACAGAATTAGAGTGCAGCATTGAAGGAAGTCATTTGGTTCATGGATTCTTTAATTTTAAATATTGTGCTCCTTTTTGCTAAAAAGGAGACATTTTGCTAAAGCTATTCATCTTGTGCTCATCAGGACATTGCAATAATGTCCAAATTTCAAATGATAATTTATAATATAGGAAAAAAATGGGTGTTGACTTGTTGGCAAGTTGACTGTAGCCAAGGCACTCCCATAGCTACAGATGATGGACTGAGAACCAAGAAAGTCAACGTTCAAGATTTTAGGAGCAAAAAGGAACCATGTGACTGTGGTCAGATATCTTTTGTAAAGGAGTTTGAAAGAAACAGCTAGGCTACCACTGCAATGAAACCGCTCTCTTAAAGCCCTTTTGAAAATTCTGACACTTTTTTTTTCAGAACTTGTATGTTTTTTAACTACCAAAACTAACTTTTCTGTTGGTAGTTGCCTCAAATCAAGCGTGGACTTCATTGGATTAAGGCCTATGCTAAGCAATTAATGAGGTTTTTGCCCAGAGTAACCCTAATCAGACTTGCATCATCCCATTAGATCATGAAGATTACTCAACTCCTCTCAATGTTGATATGATGCATGTACAGGATGATTTAAATGGAAGATCAAGTTACTTAAGTGATGGCTGTAGTTGAAATATGAGGAGATAGTAGTAGGAACTGCAGATGCTGGAGAATCTGAGATAAGGTGTAGAGCTGGATGAACACAGCAGGCCAAGCAGCATCAGAGGAGCAGGAAAGCTGACGTTTTGGGCCTAGACCCTTTTTCTGAAGAAGGGTCTAGGCCCGAAACGTCAGCTTTCTTGCTCCTCTGATGCTGTTTGGCCGGCTGTGTTTATTGTTGAAATATGAGGCTTTGCTTTTGAAGTTGAATTAGACGGTTTTGGTTTCTGGGCCTTAATGTTGGAAAGGTAGCTTGATGACGGCAGATTTCAGTTTTTGAAATAAAATTAATGGATAGCAGCCATTTTACCAGTGAACAACAACTGATGAATAATAATCCATTAGATGTAGATACGCAATTGATTGAAATCATTTTCAGAATAAGTTTTTAAAAGGATGTACTCATGTTAATTTGGAATCATCTTAAATTGTACAGATGAATAATCAAACTCCAAGTGAGGAAAATTTAAGTCAGTGTGAATTTGATGGGGCTGAAGATACATGTAAATGGAAACACCTTTTCTGGTGTACAACTGAAATTATTTTTGAATGGGTTAATATAGGAATTCCTATGTTAAACCAGGCTTTCAAGTTCTGGACAGTCTAACTTTTTTTTTCTTTGGTTATTGTTTGAGATGTCAAAGGGTTGCAAGTTTCCCAGGTGACTGGACAGTCAGATGTCCTATGAGTTAATGGGATCTATAGTGCAGGATCTGATCCAATTGTAGTCTTCACTATTGCTGTTCTGCCTCATTGTTTCAAATTTTGGAATTTAAAGTGTAATGCAGTGAGATAGATATGTTGCCATTCTGAATGACTGGTAGCAAGCTTTCCCTGCCATTTTGATGTCAATGCTGCTGTACTTTATAGGAGAACTTCGTTGTGTTTTCTGTGTTCTTCCTAGAGCAGTGAGTAAACAGGATTTGTCAGGGAGATGCTCTTAGCCATTTGTATAACAACTGTGAATATGAATAAGTGTAGCTTTGTCAAGATGCTAGGTTTAATTTTATAGCCTTTAATAAATGCAGAATTTGGTAAATTAAGATTTTACAGAAGGCTGAAGTTTAGGCTTCTAAAAATACCAGTACAAGGCTAGTTCTATTCTGGCTGCAAAGATCTTTGGGACATCCTGAGATTGTAATGTGCTATATAAATGGATGTTTTATTTACTTCCCTCTTTGTGGTGTTCATCTAAGGAATCATGTGGAAAATTGTGCATTGATACTATTGTTATGCCTTGATGCTGCATCCTCCTTTTTAGTTAATGAAAAATTGTTACTCAGTGGTAACAAGTAAACATTCACTCTGACAGGGTGAACTGCCTAAGTTAAAATAACTAAGTTACATTTGTCTATAATAAGCTAATGGCTTTGACCATTATTTACAATGACGGGTGCAGATGTGGTACTGGAGGAGATCTAATGTTGTACAGTTTTATTCCTTCCCTTTGCCTTAGAGACTAGCTTAAGCAATTGTAGGCCAGTCATCCTAACCTTTGCTAGTAAATTCACTGGGGGAGGGGTGAAATATGGGATATATTTCTTTATTTAGAAACACTTGGACTAATCTAAGCCTGTCAACATGGATTTGTTGATGGAAGATAACTGACTAATGTGGTGAACATATTTTTATGGCCCTTTTTGGTGGAATTCTGCATGGTTCATAACTGGATTTCTTAGTTGATCAATAATCTAGACTTCAATTTAGGAGGTATGCTTCAGTTTGAAGATGATACAAAATGGCTCTGGTTGACAAAGAAAAAGAAGGCACATTCACCCACCCTTTTTTCCCCCCTACCCTAAACTACTAAGCCTTCCTTCCACCACTTACTCATGATGTCTCATTGCCTTTCTTGACTGACAAAGGACCAGCCCCTGACTGACCATACTTCCCCCTTGACTGTTCATTGCTGCCAAACATGAGCTATCTCTGTCTTAAAAGACAAAGCACAGATGCTGTTAGCATCCACAGATGCTGAGTGAATGCGAAGAAAGCAAGCCAGGAGTTTTGATGCGTGAGATGAGTGTGTCCTTGCATGCAAAATGCTCTGGCAGCCATGTTGCAATGTAAGGCATTGGTGAGCTCCAAAGTTCAGTATTTAAATACTGAATGATTTAAAACACTAATACCAAATGTGCTGGGATGATCTTGACCTCCATTATGGAAGGTGCTGCCTGTGCTGCAGCATTTTGGAAAATGCTGGCCAAGGTGGGGACTCCGAAGATGCCAGCAAGTTGCAGCTGCCAGGTATCTGCTCAAACCTTTGTACTGGGAAATGTTGCTGTCTAGTTTCTCTCAACTACCTGGAAATATAATAAACTGCATATAAATGAAATGGAATTGGATAATAAGGTGTTCATGAATGCCAATAGGTAGGCCCCTTGCCACTCACCATTAAGATTCATATCTAACTATTAAAATTCTGTGGAAAATCTGACCTTTTATTCCCTCAATGTCAAGAATCTATTTTTCTGTTCCTGCCCTATTTTCCTGGCTTACCTTGATCCAATTCATGCAGGCATGGAGAAATTTAGCCCCTTCTGCATGTCTGCACATTGAGGGTAACAACAAGTAGATAAGATGAAGAAGAAGGCACACATGATACACAATACCTCAACCGATAAAGAAAGTGCAGAGGTTTTTTGCACTACAATTGTTGTGTATAGTTTTGCTGTACTTACTCCAGAATAAATCTAATAAAGATTGAGTCTTTACTTAATGGGAACAGTGAGTGGAATCGGCCTACACTTTGGCGTCTAGAAGCATGGGAGGTGATCAATTGAAATCTATAAAAATGCTGAAACAGGCTTGGCATGGTTGATATGGAGAGGCTGATTTCCCCTGGCTTGTATCTAAAACTAGAGGGTCATGCTTAGGACAAAAGGGTGACCTGACACTGATCCAGGGACTTGCGAATATTTGGAATTCCCCACAGGAACGGTATGGATATTTAGTTGGCTAGTGCATTCCATTGTATGTGAGTGTGTTTAAAAACAAAAATCAGTTGAGGAATATTGGGATAGGACAAAAGGAATTGAAGTAGATCAGCTATGATTTTACTGAATGGTGGAGTAAATTTTTAATTTGGCATATTGCCTACTCCTATTTGTTGATTCTGGAATGCCAAAACTGAAATTTCTTTATAAGAAGAATCCTTTATACCTATTCTTTTTGCTAAAACACTTTTTTTTTTTTTTTTTTGTCTGTTGTTTTGATGCAATAATGTTTTGAGGTTATGTGCTCATTAGAAGTTTAAGCTTTTAGTATCACCATGACTTAACGATTGACCAGTCAGTTGAGATAAAATGATCAATTCAATCTGGATTGTTAATCAGCTTAGTGCCTTTTGATTTATGTTGAAGTTATGCTACAGTGTGGAAACAACAGGCCCTTCAGCCCAACAAGTCCACACCGACCCTTGCAGCATCCCACCCAGACCCAGACCCAGACCCATCCCCCTATAACACACCTAAGCTACACATCCCTGAACACTACAGGCAATTTAGCATAACCAATCCACGTAACCTGCACATCTTTGGACTGTGGGAGGAAACCGGAGTACCCGGAGGAAACCCCCGCAGACGTGGGGAGAATGTGCAAACTCCACACAGACAGTCGTCCAAGGGTGGAATTGAACCCGGGTCCCTGGCGCTGAGGCAGCAGTGCTAACCACTGCGCCACCGTTTTTGCAGTTTTAATTTTTACTTCCAACTGACTCTGGCAAAACATGGACTGATGAAATATTTCAACTGTTTCTACTTTATACTCAATAATGGAACAACTAATTATTAATGTTAACAGTGAAAAATTATTGCCATAGCCATTCTTGAATGGCTGATGTGTTGAGCTGTAAGAATTTTATATATTTTTTAAATTCCCTAAGACTTGACTAAAGCCTTTTCAAGTAAGGATATCCTGGCATGTTGATTGTATTAAATCGATTGTTTGCTGCTAGAATACAAGATAAACCTCTAGTTTTCCAATGATGAGAACTGACAATAACTGTTTATTTGGCTTTCAGTTTAAGAATACAAAAATTGCTTTTCATCTTGTTTGGAACAAGGAACACAGACTGCATTTTCAAGCACATTTGTCAATAGTTTGAATTGTACCTACTTGGCTATCTGTTTTACTGCATTATTTCCAAAATGTCTTAGTCCCTGTACTAAGGTAAAAATTTTCCAATCCCCATATTCAGATGTTATTACATCATCCCTGAACCAGGTGGTACTTGAACCTGGACTTCCTAGTTCAGAGTTATGGACATTACTGCTGCACCACAAGCCCTTTCTGGCCATTTGGACCCTTTCATTCATACTTAGAATAAGTAGTGGGTTAGGTGGCAGGTGGAACAGGTGCTGGCTCCCAGGGAACAGGGGGTGGATGTTGGGTCCAGCAGTGAGTGAGTGGAGGGTAGTGCCTGGTCTGGGATTATAAGTGGGCAATAGGGTCTTGGGGGAGGAAGAGGTGGGTGGGATTTGGGTCCAGTAGCTGGGGAGGGGTGTGAAGTCAGTTTGGGGAGTGTTGGGGTCAGTTTATAGTTAGTCTGGAGTTAGACTAAGTATTTAACAGTAACTTTTCCTGACCATTTAATCAAAAGCAGCAGAATCACTGAATTCTGATTTAAACTGATACTTTTAGAAGGTTCTAGGTGTAAGGGAATAGCCCAAGGGAATCTTCAATTTCCCAGGTAATGCCTTTGGAGCTTGCTATGTAAGGAATTCCATAGTGTTCGTATGCACAACTGCTGTCAGTAAAAGTACAGAAACAAAACAATGAGCTCGGAGCTGTTATTTCAAACATTACATTCAAAATCACATTTTGAATGTAATTTCTGCAAATGTATTTGGTAATACAAATAATGAGTTTTTATTTACAATAAAGCCAATAGAAATAAAAATCTGGATGAATGTAACATGGGCTCCTGATCTGCTGCCCGCCCATTTTATATTGTTTCATTGTCAACAGTCTTTTTGGAATCAGTGAAGAATGAATGGTGTTCACAGCTGCCCACAAACTTTTTTAGGGATTTTTGAGCAGAAATTTGCTATTATCAAATACTTCATTCTGCATTTTGCAGTGACTCTGAAATGTATGTGCAGGACAAGTAATGTTGAAGCTTTTCAACTGGTAAGACTGCAACATCCTCAGACGTGCATGAAGTAAATTTTTAATAAAATTTTAAAAAGGTATAGGAAGCAAAAGAGGCAAGGAGTTGGAATTGAGAGAATGAGAAAAGGGACTAAAGGTCAAATAAATAACTTTGAATAAGTGACTTTTTTAATGCTGAAGGAATGAAATAACAAATGTGAATTACATGTATAAACAACTTTCAAATTATAAATACACTTTTTTTTAAAAAAAAATCACATGCAGCTTAATGCACTGGTTAACATTTTTTTGTATGTGTCTAACAGATAAATATTACAACTTTCCTTTGCATGGCTTCCAATACCACGTTAATTGGCTCTGTCTGTTCTCATATCTAATAAAATTATAGAAGTTGCTATCCAGGCTACCCAATTAATAATGGCTCTATAGAGGCAAAGCTAATTATGCTTTATAGTATTAAGGGGAAAAAAAATCTGACATATCTTGCCTTTCTTCCACAGGCTTATACCTTGAAATTTTGGATTTTGCTCACCATATGATATAGTAAATGGCCAACTTTGCAGCAGATAGCAGGTGGCTTGTATGCTGCTTAATTATATATTTAACTGATTTTTACGGCTTAAATTTAAATATTGGCAGATGGAAAATTTCAAACAAAACGCAGTTGTAAAATACATTGAGGTTTTTAATTGAGCTAAGAAAAATTTGTCCAGCTAGAACAAACACCTGGATTGTAAGTTTTAATACACATTATATATTTCTTCAAATATCTCTTGCTCTTATTAGATGAACATTGGATTGAAAAGTGAGTAAGGGCATTATATTTACACTAATTATTAATGCATGACCAGAGCTCTTTAGCCACCTCTGACTACATTGTTTGTATTGCTGCTGTTTTACCACAGACAACTGATTGATTACAATGAAAAGACATTTAAATGAGGTGGCTGCTGAAGGTCAAGTGCACATGAAAGTATTCAGAAGTAACTCACCCTCCCACTGACTATATAAGTAGAATATGGTGTTTGCTCATTAGATTTTCTTTGGGCTGGTTGAAAGCAGAGAAAAGAAGTTTTAGATTTGGTGCTTTAGTTCCTTTAGTAAACTGGGAAAAATATACCACCAACCTTGTAGTTGAAAACCACAACTTCTAAAACTACAAATGTGCAGTTTCTAAATGGTACTTTGGTTGCAGAAGCCATTCTGCAATGTTACCAGTATGGGATTATTCCTGCAGCATGCTAGAGTCAATATTACTTTGTTCTAATTTCCTGCTCCTCTAAAGTACTAGCTCTTTCTGGAATGTACATAACCCCAGCTACTTACCTACTTAATGCATTGGAAATCTTGGTGCTGCGCAGCCTTGTGCTCATCTGACATTCATAATGCATACTTTCTAATTGAGGTCATGACCTCAATCAGGGAGGTACAATGGAATAGAATTGCAGTATATGATTCTGTACTAATTTTAAATGTCACTTGATCTGCCTCTTTTAAAATCTGCCTGAGGGGTGGGGCTTGCACATTCATAGCACTAGAAGATGGATATTTCCTCCTCAGTCTTGCCATTATTAGCAGTGAACTTTGTTTCTGACAACATTTGTAACAGAAACAAAATATTTCGATATCCTCGACACTATGAATGCTAACACTCAAAATTAGGAATTTTTTGCCAGAAACCTACTGTACATTCTGACATGCATACAAGGATACGAATTAGGAGTTGGCCTGTGGCCCCTCAAACTTGCCCTGCCATTCGTTAAGATTATGGCCAATCAATAACTCTACATTCTTGCCTACTACTGGTAACCTTCCACTGCTGTGCTCATTTAAAAATTTATCTCTGTTAAAAAATATTCAAGTCTCTATTCCACTGCCTTGTGGAAGAAAGATCAAATTCTGAGGGATCAGAAATCTCCTCATCTATGTTAAATATGTAAATCCTTACTGTTTAACAGTGACCCGGAGTTCTAGATTCTCCCATGAGACAACATCCTTTTTATGTCCACCTTGTCAAGGACCTTCAGGATCCTTATGACTTGGAACTATCATCCAGATTGCCGCTCCTTGGAATCAGTCAGAAGTGTGTCATAACAGGTGAGGTAGGTACAGGAGGTTGCATTTGAGGAACCCTAGCTCCTGTAGCTTTCCAACAGTTGAGGTCCTTGTAAGTTGTGCAAACAAGAGTGAGGATGAGGGAATAGACCACAGCATAATGATACAGGGAGCTATTCAAGTGGGGGAGGGGAACAGCAATATAGTAGAAGTAGGGATTTCTATAATTAGGGGTATGGATACTGTTCTGTGCAACCAAGAGCAGGGGTCCTGAAGACTGTTGCCTGCCTGATGCCAGGTTGAAGGACATCATCTGTGACCTGGAGAAGAATTTGGAGTGGGAGGGGAGAAATCCAGTTATTGTTACTGTAAATGCTGTTAAAATGACTTTTTTGGTGTCTTTGGATCTGCAAGAATTTAGAAATTTAGTTTTACATAAGTGTTATTTCTGTATATCATATTTCACTGGATCAGATAACCTCTAGTGTTAGTTTTAATGTCACACAGACATCCAAGGGGGAAACAAAGCTAAATTACTTATGGAGTATGACATAATGGTGAAAAACTTTACTTGATTTTAAAATGCTTTTGTTCTTATTCTAAAACTGGTCCTCTTGTTATAATACTGCACAGTTCCTTTTTTAAACTTGCGTACACATCCAACTGTAGCATGATGTTAATTGTTCAACATATTCTGGAGCAGAAATGACAATTTCGTTTTGAAGGTGAACGAAACGTGGACCGATTCAAACAATTGTTTCATTTTTGTCTACTTCAAGAATTTCCTTACCTTGTGTACTTTTCAATAATTTGTAGCAAGATGTAGTAGTAGTAGTAGTAGGTTTCTAAGCTATTTCTAAAGCATTTGATATTGAATAATTTGACGGGAAGAAAGTTGGGTTTGAGACTGTTAGGAAACATAACGCCAAAAGAAGTACAGTTAAACATTTGCTCTTTATTGCACTGAGCTTTAGTCATAGAACGTAGAACATTACAGCGCAGTACAGGCCCTTCGGCCCTCTGTGTTGCACCGACCTGTGAAACCAATCTGAAGCCCATCTAACCTAACATATTCCATTATCATCCATATGTTTATCCAATGACCATTTAAATGCCCTTAAAGTTGGCAAGTCTACTACATTTGCAGGCAGGGCATTCCACGCCCTTACTACTGAGTAAAGAACCTACCTCTGACATCTGCCCTATATCTATCACCCCTCAATTTAAAGCTACGTCCCCTCGTGCTAGCCACCACCATCCGAGGAAAAAGGCTCCTACTGTCCACCCTATCTAATCCTCTGATCATCTTGTATGTCTCTATTAGGTCAAGTTTGCAAAATTTTTTTGTTACTTTTTTCAGTTTTCGAAGAAAATTTTTTTACCTTCAGCAAAATATTGAGCATTCAGCCTGATGGTTGCATTTCAGATCAATGGCCCATAATATTCTTGCCACATTTAAAAAATTTATTGATGTTCAGAAGCCTGATAGTGAGAAAAACATTAAAATCACAATCTTTAGAATGAGTAATTGGAACATTTCTGCTTAAATATTATTAATTCAGTGATGCTTTTGTGTAATTTTTGTTGAACAGTACCTGAATGATTTGATTATTACCACTTTATTAGAATTGAGTCTTTCTATTATGAAGACAAATTCTGTTTGTGAAGTTATGCAGATTTGTTTTTGAAACTAGCTTGTTACTGACAAATAATATTTGCATATAATCACAACTTTTTAGAAGTAAACTATTATTCTATTTGATTTATGAAGTGATGACAGTCAAGAGCATTGCCATTGCAATTGCTACTGCACCCACTAATTATTCATAGTGGCTATGAATACTATAGCCAACTTATGAATGCTAGTCCAATACTAGATGCAGCTAGTTAAACAAGCTTTGTTACAATCCCAGATGGGAACACCAAATTTGTTACGAGGGATTGGTAACTTTCTTTATTACAAAGTTTGAAATGCCAGATACTTGCTAAGACTAAACAGATTCCATGAAACCTGTACTCCCTAACCTCCAGAATTAACATGAGGTAACTATGGATTAACACACTGGTTGAAAACCAGAGTGCACATAGGAGATGTGGTCAATATAAAATGCACTAATTTCTGAGCTGATCAACTCTTCAGGCTACATGCCACTGTTTTGGCTGGACTATGCTCTAGTATCAAAGCACAGGTGAGTCCCAGCCACACTGCTGCCAATAACTGTTCACCTCTGTGACTAAATCTCTTCAAACAGCTGTGTTTCAGCTCTGCTCCAAGTAGAACTCAATTACTCACTGCCATCTTTTGCCTCAACTGCACAGAGCCAGTTAACACTTCAGCAAAATGGAGGAACTTTCTCTAACTGAACTGAACCCTCCATGAACTGATTTGAGTAATCTGGTTAAAAACCTCACAACAAGTTCCATGTTGTTCCTAGGCAGGATCAAATGTAACAATCATTGGACTATCTTGTGCATTAAATGTTACCATCTCCAAAGGCTGCCACCATCTGTATCATAATGGAAAATGGTTTTCATGCCTATTTACATGGAATGATTTTATTATATTAAAAATTCAAAAGCACTTCAGGACTAAATAAGATTATAATTTGGTTGACATTAAACCACAGAAGGATATTAGGGAAGTTGACAAAAAGCTTGGTCTGAGATCATGCATATGAATTAACTTCTGAAGGCTCAATGTGTCAATTTGTATGCAGAGTATAAAATGTGACCTACTGGTGTGAACGATTACTACTTTGAAATGTAAACCGAAAACACAAACCTGATAATTCAAATGAAATTAAGGTGTCAGTTTATGAAATAATCAATTGTACAGTCCTTAACACTATTTAATACCATCCAAAGCAAAGAACCCATTGACTTCAGCTTTATACTTCAATTACTATTTTGGATGATCCATTTCTGTTGTTACTTGCCATGCCATGTGTGATCTGCACTGTGTGTCTATTTAAACTGTTGTGAAGATTAAACATCACCTGCTTATCTCCTGATTTAGAAGACCTTTTTGTTAAAAATGCATTTGTGAATATTTGTGGCTGACTGCTCATTTTAAATGTAGCACTTTGTGGCTGAAATTGTGTGCGTTGAATTGGATCCAATGTATATCCAAGACATGATTTTTGGTGTTTTTAATTGGGCCAGCGTCTATGCAGATTGACTGACTTGTACACCACAGCCTAGATTTTAGGTGTCATAAAGGTGAAAAAGTTTAGGGAGTGTTTGAGCTTATTCCTGATAGCTGGAGGCATAACCAACAATAAGTAGAAAAAAATCCATGTTTAGAGGCCAACATTACAGCAACACAGAACTATGAGAATTGAGGCCAATAGAGGGATCATATGTTTTAATTTTATCGTGGCATATTCTGAAATTGGGTTCAACAGAGAATGGACACCAGGGTAAACAAGAACAATGAAAGGTGCCAGATTAATGTGAAAATAAAACTACAAGTTATCTGGTCCTTCTAGAAGGGAGAAACTTTGCTTCACCATACTTCATCTGCATGCAGTTCTGGTTTCATATGTAGATCACCCAAGGGTGAATGTTAACCATCTTACAAAATTTAAGATAAAAGCCATAAATTTTTAATGTTAACAGGAAATGTCCTTTTTTCCCCAGCCAACCCAATCCTTTGTTCCTACTTTTATTTTTGATTTTTCTTGCTGTTTCTTTTGAGCCTTCCTTATTAGCTTGTGTTGGTTATATTGTTTCCTTTTTGTGGTTTGGGTTGATATTGAATGTCTTTTGTCAACATCCCAATCTCACATAAATTGAGAATTTTTCTCAAGTGAATGTGCTTCTGTTATGGACCAGACCAAACCCCCTCAAAATATTAAGATAGCCTAGACCCTAACTTTTTATTAATTCAAAGAAAAGTACCAGGCATTGCATTCCAAATGTAATTCGATTGGTCAAACTACCAGTCTTTAAGCAAAACACACTTTAGTCATATGCTATTGTTAAACTACAGAAGGAATTGGAATAACTTAACTCTATTGGAAAACGCAACAGAAATAATTGGTTATTTACCTTCTAAACACTAACTGTTCCAATATAGTAACATCCCATCAACAGCCCCTTGGCAGAGGCAAATTCCATAAATTACGTTATCTTAGCTGCAATTTTAGCAGCAGGAAGAGAACCCCTGCTTTCAACTGTGACAGAGGGTAAACAGTTTTCACCTCCAGTCTCAACACTCCAGCTGCAACTGCTACTGAAAATATAAAAGTAAATATCCTGGTCCTGTGCGAGCTTGAGTCCACCCATTCAGGCTGCTTCCATTGTTCCATCATTTTAACAAAAACAAGGACTCACAAGCTGTTTACTTTTATTGGCTTTTGAGCAGATGCTCATTGCCTCTGTCTCAACCTTTTGTTTAAAAAAAAAACCTAGGACAAAAAAAAAATCACTCAAAGCCATAGTATTGCCATGTCTTCCTTCTCCCCGCACCCCCCCCAAAAAAAATCAATATACAGATGGCTTCGTTTTTAAAACCTTTAGCTCTGTGCTATTAGTACACTACAATACATATACATTACATTGACTTGAAGCATGCAAGTATTCGCTATTATAGTCCATTCAGTGTCACAAAAGTTGAAATTTCCTTTGCTGTTCCAAATACTGTTAGTCTCCTCCTGAATAAATCCAACTTTGAAATATTAGTTGCTTGTCTCACCTTCTCGTACAGTCTTCCAAACATTGAATTTGATATGATTCAGATTTTGTAGCTGCAATGACTTGACAATAGTCCTTGTAATCATTTGAGGACCATCTGGTTTTGGCACCATGACTATGGGTGAGCTCTGTTCACTGCAACACTGTTGAATTGTATTGTCCTTCAGCATGTGTTCAAACTCTTTGAACCTGGTGCCACTTTCAGAGGGTTAAGTCTATAAAGATATTGCTTAATTGGAACAGCATTTCTTGTATCTAAATCATGCGTAATTAGTTTAGTACTTTGCAGCTTACTGCCACACATCTCCATACATGATTGTAATAACTTTTTTCAGGTCACTTCAATTTTCCTCTGGAAAGTAACTCAATAATTTATCCCAATTTTTGAGAATTTACTTGTCAATTTAATTTGAGGAATCTCCAGTTCAGAATCATCTGAACTTGGTTCTTCCCTCCATGCTGCAACCAGTAACACATTCTCCTTTTTGTGTTCCTTCCCTATCAAAATACCTTTAGAGCATATTCACATGACACACACTTTTTTTTTTCTATTTTTATCTGGTGTTTTTATCAAATAATTCACTTCACACACACTGTCTCTCCTTTTCTATTTGATAAGGCCTTTAAAGGTTCACCTACCACTGGTAATACTAACACTATTTCCACTAGCAGAATTGCAAATTTTTGATTTCTTGTCTGCTTCTTGTTTCATCACCATGCTGTGCTAATTTCAAATGCTGTCTAGCCAACTCATCCACTCCATTTAATCTTGCCCTGAAATTTGACATATAGTCCTTTGTGTGGCCTCTGAATGCTTGACTTGCCAATTTCTCCTTTTAATTTCCAGTGGTCCTATCACCTCATGATAGACTGAATTTGGTTGATTTATTAGATGAGTCCCCAGTTGCAAAAAGTATAAATGGAATTAATTTATCCCAATCCTCTGGATAGTCTTGACTACAAGCCCTCAACATGATCTTTAATGTTTGGCACCACCATTCTAACACTCCCTATGATTCTGATGGTACGCAGAGGGTTTGAATTGTATTCCTTAGCTCGCCATAACTTTGGAAAACTTAAATAACTTTGTAAAGTTTGATCCTTGATCTGATTGTATCTAGTTTTCAAAAAAAAAAAATAAAATAAATTTGGGCAACTCTTCGACAATTCTTTTAGCCACTAAACTGCATAATGGAATCGTCTCCATCCAGTAGATACATCCATTAAGGTCAACAAATAGTTATTCCCACTTTGATTAGCACCCCTATTTAAAACAATCAAGACTCTTGTGAAAGGTTCCAGGAATGGATATGGTTAAAGTAGAAAACTAAATGCCATTTGCTACTTACAATTTTTAAAGTGCCACATTTATTAAAAAATTAAGTTTGTATATTCACTGGAGGCATTTTTCCCAAATCCCTCCTCTGTTGCCCTAACAAAAATGTACAGCAGCTTAAGTTATCCTTTTTAGTGCCAGTATTTTTTTTCCTTAAGTATAACTAGTGACAATCAAAGTAGATTTGGGGAAGAAATCTCTTGATTACAAGTGTAGAGGTTAAAGTAGTGCCACATACAGATTTCTAAATGAAAAAATAATCGTGCTTCCATGGGGCTTTGAACAATTAAATTTCAAGGTAGGTTAAGAGAATTGGTTTTTTTTTAAAAACAATCTGCCCCTAAACTTATTCACATTACTAGTTCTCCATTCTAAAATTTAGTAATTCCTTTAGAGCTTGACTGGGAAGATATTTAACATCAGATGGCTTCTCATCATTGGCCTTCGTTCTTGTATACCACTTGATCAAAAAGATTTCTTAAATATCTTGTGTTAACACTCCTCACAGCCAGGGTGTCCTGGGTTGAAGCTGTAGTCCACAGACATGAATGGTATTCCTTCATTTTAGTTGGTTTTTCTGCCTATAGGACCCTGCTGTGGACAAACTTGTCATTCCCTACATTAAAGCAAAGACTACAGTTCAAATGTGTTAAGTGTGAAACGTTTTGGGTGTCTTGGAAATTTGTGCAAGGGATTACCTAAAATACAAATTACAGGGGGGTAACTAAAGTAGTGAGATGGTTTCTACTGAATAAGGATTAGATGTTGGTATTCATGTAAAGTTTTATATATGTTAGTACAGCTGCATTTCTTCTGCAATTCATTTCATTTAGCTTAGGTGACGTTTGTTATCAACAGTGAGCTAACATTCACCAGCTATGCAGGAACTTTGTACTCCACAAGTACAAGCTCAGTCTGTCCAAATAAATAGATAATATTGAGACTGTGAAATGGATCTGTAATTTTACAGAAACTGATTAATGGGATAAATTGTATGAAATGGTACAAAATATCTTGCATAAGAATATATGAAAGGCTCCTGTACTCTTTATTGCATGGGTTGGAGTTGCTGAAAAGGCCAGTATTTAGTATCCATTCCTGATTGCCCTAACCACCATGTTGAACCTGAGCAGTCATGTGAGGTAATTGCATCCACAATGCTGTTCAGGGAGGAGTTCCAGGATTTTAACACCACGATTGATGTAATTCCAAGTCCAGAGTGATATACCACTTGGAAGATGCGTAGGAAAGCCACCATCTCCGTTTTCTTCTAGGCTGTAAATAGGGAGTTACTGCAGTACATCTTGCAAATGGTACATACTGCTGTTACTGCACAGGTGGGGTTTAGATCAGTTGGGCTGGTTTGTCTTGGATGGTGTCAGTTCTTGTTTTTAGAGCAGCACTCATCTAAGCAAATGGAATATATTCCATCATACTCTTGTTCCTTTTTTTTATATGGTGGCTTTGGAGGGGAGTTAATTTGCAGAATGCCTAGTCTGTGGCTTGGAAGTGTATCCACAGTAAGTTATGACTTAGTCAAGTCAGCTTTTGTTTTGTGAATAACCCCCAAGGTGTTAATATTCAATAGCATTACCATTGTTGAAACCACATCGTTAAAGGCAGATGGTTAGATTCTCTTTGAAGTTGGTCCTTGCTGGAGGTAGTCATTGCTTGGCACTTGTATGATGAGATGTTACTTTCCACTCAGTAGTTGAGGCCTTGCTGTATGCACATATGGACTGTGCTTTACTTTGGTGCCTGAGGAGTTTTATTTGCAGTGTTCAGTGCTATTCATCAGAAAATATTTCCACTTCTGACCTTTCTGGAAGAAAAGTTTATGGATGGTTGGGCCTAGCATGCTACACTGAAGAACTTCTGTAATGTCCTAGGACTGAAATGATTGGCCTCTTGCAGCCACAAACATCTCGCTCTGTGCTAGGCATAACTCCAACAGTGGCGAGTTTTCTCCCAACATCCACTGGAGTTAAAAATTGCTAAGGTTCTTCAATGCCATACTTGATCAGACACTGTTTTTTGATGTTGAGGACAGTCACTCGTCTCTTCTCATAACTCAACTCTGCCTATTATTGGCACGGGGCAGAAATACCCTTGGCAAAATTTTACATTGAATGTCAGTGAACAAGTGCAATGCTGTGTCGTTGCATTACTGATTCAGTGTAGACTGGACTAGGACTTGACCAGATTTGATTTTGTTCTCTGTCCACTTAATCCATTCCACATATTTGGTAGGTTCCAGTGTTGTAGCTGTCCGAGAACATCTTACGGGAATGCAGCTAGTGCTGGAACTAGGCTTTGTTTCTTCAGTCAGAATATTATCAACTCCTAGCCTCTGCTGCATCTGCCTTCAGCTGTTACTGGATGTCACCCAGGAGTGAATACTGTTGGTTGAAAGCTGCCATCTGATCCTGAGATCTTCAGGAGACAGATGGATTATCCAATCAGCACTTTTGGCTGAAGATGATTGCAAATACTTCAGCATCATCCTGTGCACTGATGAGCTGAGCTTCATGATTTGAGGATGGGATTTTTGCAAAGTTATTGCCTCCAGTCACTTGTTTAATTGTCCATTTACTGTGCATAATTTGATACAGCAGGACTGCAGAGCTGTTATGATGTGTTGGTTATGGAATCATTGTGTCTTCTATTGCATGCTTTCTACAAAAAAAAAATGAGCTTTACATTTTATTAGCAAATATTCTAGTTTCTCAAGATTACAGTGTACGTGTGCCTGTGCACCTTGGTTACTGAATGATGTGTTGTCTGTGGTATTCTGCACCACATTCCATTCGGTTTAGAGTGATGGATCACCTGATTCCATTATCATAAATCGGTTGCTGTGAACAGTCTGATATGCACACTGCCCAGTAATGCATGAAAAGAATACATTTTTAAAAAGCCATTCAGGTAAAAGAATGAGGAATGACTAGTTGGAATCATTCATTCCAGCACTATCATTGCTAGTGGTGATTCGTAGGTTAAATATTTGGAATAAACGCACTCCCTGCCTTTGATTTATTTGTACTCCATCATGTACCACTTGTGTATTTAATCAGCTTAGGCCCTGTCCCTTGACTTGCATTCTGCTCAGCTTTCAATTGAAGTTTTGGCTCTCCTTATTTTTCATGACCATCCTGCAATATTTAATTTAAAGTCCAAGGACAAAGTGTCCAGGTTACACACCTTCATTAGACTAGTTTAAAATTCTTGTAATTTATAGTGAGTCCTAACAATTTTTTGTTTCTAACAAAATGTCCTATCCCTACTATTAGTTTTTCCTTTAACATGGTGAAAGGATTCAAAAATAAATCCTTCAATGAGAAATAAGTTTTGTGGACAAGTGAGCTCATTCTTTCAGGCTTACATATTCACACCCTATAATTTGTTTTATTTCTGCCTACTCTCTTCCTTGACCCCACCCACACCAGTGAGAAGGACAGAATGTGACTGGCTGTTGGTAACTATTCATCCTCTTGTGGCTGAGGTCATACATTCTCAACATCAGCCCTTGCTTGAGGCAAAGTGACCCACAGATTAAACTCATCCAACAGTTTTCACTTTTTGAAACAGCAACCTATGCTCCTCTGAGACAATGGTGACTTCCACTTTTTGCTACCTGAAGCTGCAAGAAGAAACCAAACTGCTGAGCACAAATCCATTCTTTTCACTTGTGTTTGTATAATACAACAGATCAGCTTTTTCTTGTCTCCCAGCACTTCTAAATCTGATACATGCATGTGATGCAGTGCATAAGATACACTATTGGCAATGAATTGAAATCTGTATTTTGCTCTGTCTTAAGTAATAATTTAGAAGCCTCCTTGAATGTGATCAGAACTAAAAATGCTTTTTATCGGGAAATCGGTGTTCAGTGAACTAATTATCTATTCATTCTTGAGTCTCCAATAGTAGCTTTCCACCAGGAAATGGTAGCAGAATTCATTACTTTCAAAACTGAAATGGATTGAGCCTAGACTGACTGGGAAGTAGAAAGTGAGGAGCTTATATGTTTTCTGAAGAAGGGTCCCGACCCAAAAGGTCAGCTTTCCTGCTCCTCTGCCTGGCCTGTGTTCCTCCAGCTCCACACTGTCATCTTGGATGTTCCAAAGTCTCTCTTTCAACAAAGGCAGTGCTTTTGAAATATAGCTGTTGATGTAAGATATATGGAACAGAATTTGTGTACAGCAAGCACCTGATGAATGAGAACCAAATAATGTTGCATGAGGGAGAGCTGTTAGTCAGCATTACCTGGGATAACTCCACTATTCATCAAGAAAATAGCACCATGGGATCTTTCACATCCATCTGAGCGAACAAATAGGGCCTTGATTTAACATCTTGCCCAAAAGACAGCACTCTGACAGTGACCTTCAATAATGCACTGGAGAGTCGGCATTCATTTTTATGCTGATACCCTGGGGTGGGAATTGGAGCTGTTTTTTTGTTTTGAGAAGTCCGATTTAGTGATGGGAACTGTTCCTGAGCTGAGAGAACTATAACAATATTAAGTTGGGGTGGGGGCCAGCAAAAAGAGATGGGTGGTCAGCAGTTTGGTAAGATAGGGTTATACGTGAGTCTCAAGCAAAATGAGCTCTTAGATGGTATTAGGGAAGATGGGAGTTTAAAAAAAAAAGGGAGTTCCTGTATGGGATAGAGCTGGGTGTGAAAGGTACCCTTTTGTCAAGGTTCGGCAGGTGGGCTAAGGCAAGGGAAGGATGTGACTGACAGATTGGATGCTGTCAATCTTGGTAACAAAAAAATCCATGTGTTTTTCACACTTACAAAGGAGGATGCAGAAGACCTGGGACAAGGGTTTAAGTAGGGGCCTTGTGCAGTGTGGTTGGCTCTTAATTATCCTTTTATGGGTATTTAGGGATGGGCAATAAATGGTGGCCAAGTCAGTGGTGCTCTCATCCCATGACTGAATTTTTAAAAAAAAAGGCAGCTGGAAATTCTCATCATTCTAGGATGACCCAGGGAAGTAGGATTGGAAAGACTATGGGGAAAAGATCAACATAAGGAAGTCAGATGGCCTTGTCTGATATGTGGGGTAGCCTGGCTGTATGACATAGGAAGTAGATGGCTGTGAACACATGGCTTTGCATATGGGAAATTGTGTCTCAATAACTTGAGTTTTTTTTTGAGGATTGACAAAGATGATTGAAGGCAGAGTGGTAGACTTTGTCTAAATGGACTTCAGTAAAGCATTCAAGGTTCTGCATGGTGGACTGGTTAGTAAGGTTAGATCATATGGGATCCAGGGAGAGCTAGCTAACTGAATACAAAATTGGCTTGACAGGAAGCAGGGTGGTGGTAGAATGTTGCTTTTTGGACTTGAGGCCTGTGACCAGCAGAGTGCCACAAGGATCAGTGCTGGGTCCACTGCTTTTAGTCATTTTTTTATATAAACAATTTGTATAAGAATATAGGAGGCATGGTTAGTAAGTTTGCAGATGACACCAAAATGGGTGGTGCAGTTGACAGTGGAGATTATCTCGGTACAACAGGACTTTGATCAGTTAAGTCAGTAGGCCAAAGAGTGGCAGATGTAGCTTAATTTGGATAAATGTGAGGTGTTATATTTTGGTAAGGCAAACCAGCACACCACTTATACAGTTAATGGTAGTGTGCTGGGATTGTGGCTGAATGAAGACCATGGAGCGCAGGTACATTGTTCCTCTGAAGTGGAGTTGTAGATATACAAGGTAGTGACGGAGGAGTTTGGCACCCTTGCCTTCATTGGTCAGCATATTGAGTACAGAAGTTGGGATGTCATGTTGCAGCTTTATAGGACATTGAGGCCACTTTTAGTGTAAAGTGTACCATTCTGGTCACCCTTCTATAGGCCAGGTGCTAAACTTGAAGATGCACAAAAGATGTACATTGATGTTGCTGAGATTGGAGGGTTTGAGTTTTGAGAGGCTGAATAGACTGGGGCTGTTTTCACCCCCCCCCCCCCCCCCCCCAAAGAGTTTCAGAGGCTGAAGGGGCACCTTGTAGAAGTTTATAAAATCATGAGGGGCATGGATAGGATGAATAACCAAGGTCTTTTTCCAAGCGTGGATGAGTCCAAAACTAGGTTTAAGGTGAGGGGAAAGATTTGTGAAGGAGCTGCCAGAGGAAGTGGTAGAGGCTGGTACAGTTACAACATTTAAAAAGCATCTAGATAGGTAAATAGAGAGAAGGGCCAAATGCTGACAAATGGGACTCGGTCAGTTGGACCAAAAGGTCTGTTTCCACGATGTATGACTGCCCTCCTATCCTTCCTAAAAATTCCTTTACTTATCACAGTCAATAAGTAAACCCTAGCGATTTTAGCCTTTGTCTGAACTCTCCGAACTCCAGTTGCTATCTACAGTGGTTGGAGGAAGACTGAAAATATTGGTAAGACACTTGGCATTGTAGTTGAGGGTGGGGTCAGCAATTGAAGCAATGAGTGGATTGGGAAGGAAATTAGGACACTTAGTCCCCAGTGGGCACATTAGGTGAGAAATTCAGCAAGCTAATTGAACAAGCAGTTGTGATGACTGTATGGGTTGAGCCTAGGCTGATGACTGGGAAGTAAGTGAGGAGTATGTATGCTTTAAGTATGTATTTTGAGAAGGGAGAACTGAAAGAAGGTTTGCTGGTAAGAAAGATCCAAGAAAAGATGAAGGGAATTAAGAGTTTGGAGTAGCACCAAAAGTTTTTTGTTACATATCAAGACTGGGATAGAGATATCTTGGTGATTAAACAAGGATTCAAGAGGAAGTTCAAAGTTTGCCAAATCAGGATAGTCAGTTTAAAACATTTTAATAATCTGATAGCCAGGTCCCAAAACTAATGTGACTAGCAAGTGAGCAACTTGAATGGTAGCCTTAGAATGCACTACTAGGGGTTTTTCAGTGGACATGAACATATAAAGATTTGCAGTATAGACTGCAAAGTATGTGAAATGTGGAAATCTTCAGTTTAAGACCTAGAGACCATGTCAACACTTCTGAACTGTATTCCTGTTCAAGATTCCAATTAAATCGAAAGATGGAGCTCTGTAATGGAGGTGCGTGGAAGTTCCAGTGATTTGAAGTTTTTTTTTAAAAAATGCTCCCACTTGCCATTTCCTTCTGCGCCCTTGCTGAAAGTGAGGGCCTGAGAAGAACAGCAAGATAGGAGTAGCTTTGAAGAATGTTTATAAAAAAACATAAATAGGAGCAGGAGTAGGCCTTTCAGCCCTCCAAGCCTGCTCTGATATTCAATATGATCATGGTTGATCATCCAATTCAGTACCCTGCTTTCTAACCATACCCTTTGGATCCCTTTAGCCTTAAGATCTATATCTAACTCCTTGAAAATATACAATGTTTTGGCCTCCGCTGCTTTCAGTGGTTGAGAATTCCATAGGCTTGCCACTGGTGAAGAAATTTCTCCTACACTCAATCCTAAATTATGTACCCCCTGTCCTTTTAAACAACGATCCTTGATTCCAGACACTTCAGTCATCGGGAATATCCTTTCTGTGTTTTTTTTCATCAGAGATGTGGGTTTCTATGGCTAGGCCAGCATTTATTGCCCAAAGCATTGTTGCCTAGAGTCAACCACATTTGCTGTGGGTTTGGAGACAAATGAAGGCCAGACCAGGTAAGGCCTGCAGATTTCCTTCACTCCCTTAGTCAGATGGGTTTTTTGACAATCGACAACTATTTCATGGACACCGTTAGACCCTTAATTCCAGATTTGTTACTGAATTCAAATTCCTCCATTGCCATGGTGGGTTTTGAACCTGGGTCCCCAGAGCATTAGCTGAGTTTCTGGATTAATAGTCTGGTGACATAACCACCTAGGCCATCTCATCCCCAATTTACTTTGTCTAGTCTTGTTAGAATGTTGTAGGTTTCTACAACGTCCCTCCCCTCATTCTAATTGCTACTGTTTCCTGACAGCCAACCAGTTCTGTCTATGTCAGTACACTACCTCCATTTCATATCTTTTAATTTTACATGATAATCTTGTGCATGGAACCTTTGTAAAGATTGTAAAAGCCCCTGTGTTTTTTCAACCATCAGGACTTGCACTTAAAAGGCAGTGGAGCGCTAGCTTTGGGTTAAATCTGGACCTTGAATGGGAATGCAAGTCAAACAGAAGGAAGCAGCATGTGGGTGAATTCGGGAGGGAAAAAGGCAGATTTGGAGGTTGGGGAGGAGTCATGGGGTAGGAGAGGCACTAATCATGTCTCGCAGGAAACATTTTAAATCTCATAAAACTTATCTCTATTACAGGCATCACCAATATTCTGATATTAAACTAAAACAATGTTAGAAGGGATAACTTTAAACAAGGAATAGTTCTACAATGTTGTAGAACAAGGATCTCCCTAGGGAGTTACCAGCCTGGCTGTTCCTATAATCAGATGTTCAGTCACTTTATGCACCTCCAGCTGTGTAACACAAACTATAAAGTGGACCTTAAGTTAGAAACTTAAATGTTCCATATACTTGTTCAGCAGGAAAAATGTTTGAGAAATGGAAAATTCCTTTCCTCCAGTTGTTAACTCCTGCTTAAGAATGCTGGCTGACTTTGATGCTGTAAAGGTATTTTACAGGTCACATTTGTGATCCATTATGTCAAAAAAATGCAGACGGATTTGGTTATGTTTTGGCACATGGATGCTAGATTGCTCTTCACTTAGCTACACTGCGCTTCACTGTGCTAAAACCTAAAAGTTAAGTTTAATACATGGATTAGTATTTGGTCGTTGCATTGCAATACCTATCAATTGATACTAACGGTCACACTGGACTCGGAGTTAATCAATTAATTTTAATATAAACCAAACGTACTGATTGAGTTATTGGATCAGCTGAATCATTGGGTAATCTTGTTTTAAGAACAACGGCTGCATTTCAATATGTGCCATTTTGCTTCCTGACTCTCTTAATGTCTGCAGTGACGCTGTCGGTCCCCTCCAAAAGACTGAAATCAAACAAAGCTATAATTTTGTTTTGAGCTTCAAATGAGCATTCATCTTGTAGTTTACAGTATCTCTCTCCAGATGAGATTACAGATCAACAAATTAAGAATGATTGGAGCTTCATTAAGGGGAAAGACTTTGAAAATTATAGAAATGAGTTCTGAAGGGAGTATGAGTAGAAGTAAAATGGGTAAAGTTTCTGTGTGAAAGACAGCAAGGGATGTGCAGAAGCAGAAATGTGGAAGAGATTGGGAGGAAGGGGGCATTGGTGTTGGAAGAGCTGGTGATGCAAAGCCATAAATGGATTTACAGATGACCATTGTAACTTCTATACATTTTGGGTGATGGGGAATCGATGTTTCTTTGATTTAGAAGATGGGTAAAGACAGCAGTGCTAATTAAGTGTGGCAGATTATGGATGCAAGGTCAACAAAATGTTAAAGCTGTCAAATCTGGAGCTTAAGTGAACATGTAAAGTTTTGGCAGCCAGGGCAATGTTGTTGCAAGTCAAAATGATCAGTTCTAGTAATGAACAGGAGTTCAAAGTTCAAATCTGTTCACTGCCTCAGTGGCCATGAAGTAGAATGCATTCCAACAAAGAAATAGACATCTGAGATCTTACCTGCTAGCTCGAAAGCAAACAAATCCCCAGACAGTGTCTCCCGCATTTCCCACAACTCATCCCTCACACCCCCTCCCCGCAATAACAACCAAAACAGAATCCCCCTCGTCCTCACGTACCACCCCACCAACCTCCGGATCCAACGCATCATCCTCTGACACTTCCGCCATCTGCAATCCGACCCTCCCCACCCTTATCTGCTTTCCGGAGGGACCACTCTCTCCGTGACTCCCTTGTCCGCTCCACACTCCCCTCCAGCCCCACCACACCTGGCACTTTTTTTTCCCTGCAACCGCAGGAAGTGCTACACGTGCCCCTACACCCTTTTTTCCCCCACCCCCATCCCAGGCCCCAAGAAGACTTTCCACATCAAGCGGATGTTCACCTGCACATCTGCCAATGTGGTATACTGCATCCGCTGTTCCCGTTGTGGCCTCCTCTACATCGGGGAAACCAAGCAGAGGCTTGGACCGCTTTGCAGAACACCTACCCTCGGTTCGCACTAAACAACTGCACCTCTCAGTCGCGAACCATTTCAACACCCCTTCCCGTTCCTCAGATGACATGTCCATCCTGGGCCTCCTGCAGTGCCACCCGAAGGTTGCAGGAACAGCAACTCGTATTCCGCTTGGGAACCCTGCAGCCCAATGGTATCAATGTGGACTTCAAGCTTCAAAATCTCCCCTCCCCCTACCGGATCCCAAAACCAACCCAGCTCGTCTCCGCCTCCCTAACCTGTCCTTCCTCCCACCTATCCCCTCCTCCCACCTCAAGCCCCACTCCCATCTCCTACCTACTAACCTCATCCCGCCCCCTTGACCTGTCCGTCCTCCCTCCCTGGACTGACCTATCTCCTCCCTAACTCCCCACCTACACTCACCTTTACTGGCTCTGTCTCCTCTCCACCTATCTTCTCTATCCATCTTCCATCCGCCTCCGCCTCTGCCTCTGCCTCTCTCCCTATTTATTTCAGAACCCCCTTCCCCTCCCCCATTTCTGAAGAAGGGTCTCGGCCCAAAATGTCAGCCTTCCTGCTGCTTGGCGTACTGTGTTCATCCAGCTCTACACCTTGTTATCTCATCGTCCTTGTAAACCTTTTTTATTCCCTCTCTACTGCCTTCATGTACATCCTAAAGTCTTGTACCCAGAATTGGATGCAAGACCATAAGATCCTATAAGAAATAGGAATCGGAGTAGGCCATTTAGCCTCTCGAGCCCCCTCTGCCATTCAATAGGATTGTAACTGATCCGACAGTGCGTGCTATACTCCAACCCCCTTGAAATAAGGACTAACGCTCCAGTAATCTTCCTGATTCCCTGCACCACTTGTGTTCTCAGCTTTGTTTCGTGCATTTTGTATTGCAGCTTTTTGCAGTTTTTCTGCATTTAAATAGTTTGTTCTCTTGTTCTCTCTTCCAAAATGAAGAACTTTGCATTTTCCCCACGTTATACTCAATTTGTTAACTTTTTGCCCACTCATAACCTATCTATATCTCAAATTGTCTATCGCTCTTGCAACCTGCTTTTCCACCTATTTCTGTCATCTGCAAACTTACCTTCCTCCAAACCAGTAATATATTTCGTTAACAGTTGTGGTTGCAGCACTGATCATCCCTGTGGAAACCCACTGGCCACAGATCACAAACCTGAAAAGAACCCCTTATCCCCACTTGCTGGTTTCCTACCCATTTTGGTAAATTCTCTATCCATGTGAATATACTATTCCTGATACCATGGACTCTTATGTAAGGTAACAACTTTTTTGTGAGGAAACTTGCTAAATGCCTTCTGCAAGTCCAGTTAGAACACATCTACTGGTTCCCCTCTATCATTCCTGTTGAGACTTCCTCAAATAATTAGACACTATTTCTCTCATGAAGGCATGCTGATTGTGCTTGACTAGATTGATTTTTCTTCCCCCCTCCCCTGCAAATGTTCTGCTTTTACTTCCTTTAATTGATTCCAATATTTGCCTAATAATCGATATTGGGCTAATCAGCCTATAGTTATCCACTTTTTGCCTACCTCCTTTTTTTGAATAGGGGTTCACACTAGCAGTTTTTTTAATCCTCTGGTATTTCTTCGGAATCCAATGCATTTTGGAGAATCTCAACCAATGCATCTACTACCTCCATAGCTACCTCTTTTAGGATCCTGGGTGCAAGCCATCTAGGCCAGGGGACCTATCTGTCTTTAGCTCCATTAGTTTTGTCTGATACCATAGTGATGGTAACTTAATTCCTTCCCTTTTTATTATTCTTTTTAGTATTAATGGGATGTTTGAAGTATCTTCCACTATAAAGACTGTTCTTTATATATATCTGTTCAATATATATAAATACTCCCAGTTGAGGGCAAATTAGTGTTCTATAAAAGCTAAATATCACCTTGTTTTGTATTTTATAATCCCTTATAATAAATCATACAACATCCTCGGCTTCATTAACCACTTACTTACTCGACTACCTTTAGCATTTTATGCATGTATATATTCTGGTCCAATTGCACTTGCATCTCCTTCAGAATTGTGCACCCTTTGATTTTTGTGTTATCTTGCCTTGTTCTTTCTAGCAAAATTAACTCTCTTCACATGCTCATTTCTCTGCACTTCACATTTCATATACCATTTGTCTGGCACTTCAACCACCTGTATCCTACACAATCCTTAGTCGCAATGTTTCCAAGATTTGTATTGTCCACAACTTTTATTCTTTACACCAAGATCCAGGTATATTAATACATTTTGGAAGAGCAGGATACTGACACTTGGAGAACTCTGCTATAAACCTTTTCTGTCTGAAAAACCTCTATTAAAGCACTGTCATGGGTCTATGCAATACTTTATCAACTGACTTTTAGAAGTTCTATTTACAGCACATCAACAGAATTGCCTTCATCAACCATCCATGTTAACTCACCAAAAAAAAAATCCCAGTTGAAGACTATTTATCCTTAACAAATCCATGCTGGCTTTCCTTGATTAACCTTCATTTGCTCAAATAACTCTTCATTTTGTCTATAATTTTTATTTGATAGATGCTTCCCACCACCAAGGTTAATCATCTTGGCCTTTAGTTGCTCTGTTAGTCCTTGCCTTTTATTTTTGGAATAAAGATGCAACATTTGCAATTTTGCCAGTCTTCTGGTATCAGATTAGAGTGTAAGGAAAATATTTTGGCAGAGTAGTACCTCTAATGGGTGCAACCACGGGATTTAACAACACAGCAGTTTTCTCCAAGATCATTAAAGTTTAAGTAATTGTTTTGGTATTTATTGCATGTAGCAACCAAATTAGACCATTCAAGTAAGCAAGTCCAAGCCTCCACTCAACTTGGCTATTATCCAGTTAATGGTGGTATTTGTTACCATTCCAACCAACAGTGCCCATCTCTGGACGTGTACAAGATTCATACTTGTGCTTTGTTCTGAAGTTCTACCACTAAGGAACCCTGAAGTTGAATTCTTATAGGATTTTCTGTCATGAAACTTCTGTTATGTTATTGATCCTTTAGATTGTTCATGCACAACACTGATTACTTTTTTGGAGTCATCAGGTCTGTAACTTGCTTTATCAGGAGTGGCTTCCCTGTTCCTTATTAACTTTGATATTAACTGTCTCTTTGAAACAAAACTTTCTAACAATTAATCCCTCTTACCTCAGGTATTCCCTCTGCAGGCAATCCTAATTGCTCAATTGTCAAAAGGTAGCAGGTTATCAGTGTTACCTTCTTTCTCCCAGGAAACCAGCTTATTTCTGTTGCCTTGAGCCTTCCTTTGCAGAGATGACTTAATTAGCATGTTGCTTTTAATTCCTTTTTTTAACATTTCTCCTTGTCCTTTTCTCAGGAAGCAGTTTATTACAGAAAGAGCTATTGCTGATTCTTGCAATCCCTGAACAGAGTTAAAGTTTTGAAGTTTACAGTACCACCTTATTCATTGTTTTTACCATGAACAAAAGTTAGAATAATTAGCCACCATAATTTGTAATTTTCCTCCACATTGGTTCATTTCCAAGTTGAGTTGCTACACCACATATACTTTAAACAAAGTGCATAAACTAATTATGCAGTGCAGATATATGCAAACCAACAATCAATAGATGAATCACAAAAGACAGTTAAGGATTCTTTGTGACCCACCCTTATCTCACAGGGATTCAACAAGGTGGCCTTATACCTCATCCTCAAGAGGTCTTCCCATACAATCCTATTTGGCACTAAGTATTATAGTAAATAAGTCACAAAAGAGGGTAATAAGCATGCCAAAAATTAAAACTATTACAATGAAATAACACTGTGCTCTAACTCTTGCAGTTTTGTTTCCATAAAGTTACTGCTGATGCTTTCAATCCTCCACAATTAAAGTTTTGAAGTTTACAGTATCCAAACAGACATGCATCTATCCATCCATCCATCCATCCATCTCCTGGAATACAAACGAAACCAACTTCTGAAGGTTTCTGTTTGAAATATCAGCCCGTTTTTTCCTATCTTTCCAAATGTTCACTGACCATCTAAAATCTGCTATCCCCACTATTTATAAACTTGTTTTTTTATGTCCTATCTCCTCACTTCTTTGAAGCTGTCATTTGATCTGGACCACTAAGAACCTAAAACCCCTTTTTGGTGGGGGTGCAGTGGAGGAAGAGAGAATGATCTAGTCTTTTTGTCCTATGTAATGCTATATATTAATGTTTCTTGCTAATTGCTGAGGCTCAATGTAAATATGTACATTTTTGTGCAATTTGGGTTCCTGACATTACAACTTTAATTATTAGAAGTTGTAGTAATTGATATTGATCCCATTTTCTGATCTGGTCCCTATTGTTTATCTTTTGTCTAATTGTCCAGGTGTAAGTACTTCAATACAGATGCTTGTACAAAGACAGTGGGTGAATGGGAAACAATAATATGCTGTTTCAACATATCAAATACTTTCCTCCTTTTTTAATGAAAAGGATAGTGCCGCATTGAGTAGTTAGTTTTTAAATTGAATTTACTATAGGTTGGACAGCAGTACTGAGTTTTTCCTGCTTTTAGTTTGCACTTATTTGATTATCACAATGTGCAATATTTTGCTTCTTGCAATTGACTGTACCTCCTAAATCTATAAATGATTTCTTCTTTTTCCTTGTTATGTGCAATTACATGTCATTGGATACATCCACAAATATTCAAACCTTAATTGACCACTATTCCATTATTCTGTCTCTGTATTGTTAGCTTTTTAAATTGCCATGCCATGTTTGTCTAAACGCTGACGAGACTAATTCCATGTGGGGCCCTCCCTTGAATTGGCAAAGTAATTCTGTTCTGTTTATTTGGTACTTGAGTTATATTTGTAGGTGTTAAATGAGAGTTGTCATTTGTGCCAATTTGCATAACTTAGCCAACCTGTCTGCCAGGCTGCACATGTTTTAGTTTGCTGTTTTAGTATCATTCATAAATTCAGTTTCAGAACCCAAGTTCTTTTTTTTTAAATTAGCAATTGCAGAATTCAAGCAGTAACCCTTGAAGAATGGTGTTTCAACATAGTTTGGCAAATTTTGAAATCAATAATAGCAAACTTGGGCAAGTAGCAAACAGTGGGGATGATACAAATTTACTGCATCACTGGTTAGCAGAATGGTCAGAACAGTGCAGATGGAATTTATTACAGAAAATATAATATGATAATTTTGAAAGGAAATGGGGAGAGCCAATAAAAACTTGTGGACATACTTTAGAATGGTGCCAAATCAGAAGAGCCTGGGGATGCCTATGCATCTTTTGAAGATAGCAGGACATAATGAGAGGGTGATTAATAAAGCATTTGGGATCTTGGGCTTCATAAAATATAGGCATTGAGTACCAAATGGATAAGTTATGCACAACCTTTTGTAAATCTCTGGTTGGGACCTGACTTGAATATTGCATCCATTTTAGTCAGCATTATTTAGGAAGGGTGAGAGGTTACAAGGAAATTGGCACCAGGGATGAGAGATTTTGCACAAGGCTAGGTTGGAAAAGCTGCAGTGGGTTCACCTTGGAACTAAGGACACTGATTTTTGAGAGCAGTGCACACTGTTTTTATGGCAGATTTGGATTTGATAGACTAGGAACATCTTACACTGACTAATGGTATGAGGGCTATGGGACACATTAAGGATTTGGGTAAGAACTGCAGGGGAGATGACTGTTATTTTCAAATATTGAAATTATTCCTAAATAAAGATTTCTTTTTGAATTGAATAATGTACTTCAAGCAGATGTAGGCTGGTGGGAATGATTGGATGCAGGGCAGATGGAATTTAACAGTGAAGTGATGAAGATTTTAGTTTAGAATTGTATCCTTTTAAAGTGAGTACTGAAGTTGAAAGGCTTGGGATTGTGTGTGTGAATATGACAGTTAAATTTGGCAGGACAGGTTGAGAAAGCAGTTAATAAGGCATATGGGATCCTAGGCTGCTTAAATAAAAGCATAAGAGTACAAAAGCAAGGAAGTTAATTTTCTGGCATCATGGGGGTTATGTTGAGGATCCAAAAAATAGTCATCACGTAATAGATTAACTATTTAATAAAGTCTGAAATTGACAATGCAATCTTGCTCTTCCTTTCTTCCCTCCCCCACAAGATGTTATACACTGATTAAAATTTGGATGGTAAATTGAGAAAATAATTGAATGCGTATTGCTTCATATTGTCAGACTTGACAGTAACATAAATTGAATATAAAGCATTCCTTTGTCAAAAGGAAAGGTTAATCTCTTGAAGTGGCTTGGTAGACTAGCAATTCAGCAATCTGCTCAAATGGTCAAGAGTTAAAGTCCCAAGCATTGCCATTACTTAAATCTAGTTAGAATAGATTTTCAGAATTATCAAAAAGGCTACCGGAACAGTGTAATACAATACATTCTCATCTGGGGATTGATTGTTATGGTGCACAGCTAAAGCCTTCTACCACTTTTAAATTCCACAGGGAGGAAAAAGTGTTTGTGTGTGTGCGCGTGTTTGTGTGTGTGCGCATGTTTGTGTGTGTACATATACAGAAAACAACAAGAGAACAGTCGTATAATCACATCCCAATGTAACTGTCATCAATGTGCAATCTAAATTGTGGTACTTGATATAGAGTAATATGAGAATAATTAGCACAAAATATTTTTATTCTTCTAGGTAGATGTGGGGAGAGGAGGGAAGAATGTGTAGCATGCTTCATTGTAGAATCCATCATTTTTATCTAGCCATCTATTGACTGGCATGAAGATTTGTCATTGTTTCCCATTCTCAGTCACCTGTGTTTGGGAGAGAAGATTAGCATTTGTTAGAATGATCAGATTCATTTCCAATGGGAACAGATGCATCACATCTTGAGGGATAATTTGTGGTCTGAGAAAGAAGGCTTGTAGAGTGAATTAGGCCCTTGCTCACTCCCTTCTAGCTTTTGATTTCTTTTGTTTTTTTGTCAAGATTGTAATGATTGTAGGGAATAAACCTCACTAGCGAATAATCTTCATGGCTACTGAAAAGTGTAACTAGCTACATGCTAAATTCAAATAGCAAAACCTACACATGCCATAGTTTATCTTAAGACCTACATATTTATACCAGGGTACTTCTGACACCAATACTTCCAAAACAAGTTTCCTTTTAACTGAGATAATCCAGTGAAAACTTACTTCTGTTTAAGACAGAATTGCATGGGGAACCAGGAATAAAGCCAAATCCTTTAGGATGTAATTTGCTTATTTGTCTGATCTGCATAAACTGAAGTTTTTTTTTCTGATGCAGAAAAATAACCAAATGTTTTAATCTTTCTGCAGCTGAAGGGGACTGTGGAGCATTCGGAACCAATTCTCTCCTGCGCAAGAAGAAAGGTCTTCATGTTCTGCGTCCTGTCCACCATAAGTCAAAGCCTCACATCTTGATTGGAATGCCTCAGGATTTCAGACAAATTTCTTCCATTATTGATGTAGACATCCTTCCAGAAACTCATCGGAGAGTTCGCCTTCACAAACATGGCTCTGACAAACCACTTGGATTTTATATTCGTGATGGGGTGAGTGTGCGGGTTGCTCCTCAAGGAGTGGAAAAAGTTCCCGGAATCTTCATCTCACGGCTTGTCCGGGGTGGCTTAGCAGAGAGCACAGGCCTGCTCGCAGTCAATGATGAAATACTAGAGGTAAATGGAATTGATGTCGCAGGCAAGTCACTGGACCAGGTGACTGACATGATGGTAGCCAACAGTCACAATCTGATTATCACAGTGAAACCAGCAAATCAACGAAATAATGTGATTCGCAGCAGCAGAGCTTCAGGTAGCTCTGGGGTGTCAACAGACAGTACACCAAGCCAGCACACTATAACCGCTACTTCCAACTATACCAACAGTTACAGTACAGCAGAAGGAGAGAGTGAAGATGAAGGTGATATAATAATTGAAAATGACATGCCATCGTACATTCCAAAAACAGTATTTCCTAATTACGTAAATGGAGACCTAACTAAAAAGCTGCAGCATAACACATCTCTCAACAGCCCACTGTTGGAAAACAATGAAAGCAAATACAAAGGCTCATTAAATTCTTTGAACACACACAGTGACAATTCCAGAAAAGTAACTTCAAGCCATGGAAACATGCGAGAAGATGGAACAATGATAACACTATAGACCTTTTTTCTTGATTTATTACTTAACATACAGTACATCCAGAATATTACTTCTCGATTTATGTTGGCTCGGCAGGAACCTCATTTAGGAGATTGGAATCCAATTTATCTTCAAACAAATATTTGACAGTGGTGAATAAAAAGGGTATTGGTAAATATGAAAGGATAAAATTGCAATCACTTTTTACATCAAGAATCTTTCAGAACTATGTTTGATATTATTTTGGAAATGATACAATATATAACTTGTTACTTCTTAACCATCAAGGTTCTGTTCATTCATCTTCACTTTAGGAGCCAACCTCCCAAACTGAATCTACATTTATAAAACTGAATTGCTTCACAAAACTACAATTGAACACGTTACCTGCAACTGAAGGCAAACAAATGGTCTTGTGAAATTGCTAAATAAGTGTTTAAAAATTGAGTTTAATAACCTCATACCACAGTACTTGCATACTCTGAAGGACCACATTACTACTGGAGTCCACTTTTTAAAAACGTTACTCTCAACTTTCAATTATTTTCATTTCCTAATTGAGAGTATTACCTATTTTTTTTCCTATGGAAAATATGTAATTATCAAACTGTGTATAGAAATTTCTGTGCAACACTAGCAAAATATTTCAAAGTTGCTGTTCTGCTCCCAGAGTGGAAAATCTTAAGTTTTGAAAATTTGAATTTCAAGAGATATTGCAGTAAAGCAAGTTTCTTTTCCATTCTTGGTGGTATGAGGGTATTCTGTATGTTTATCTTTTAACACTACCTGTATCTTAAGAGACCCTGCTGGCTTCAGTGCTCTTCATCATACATGGTGTAATTAATTTACAGGCTATAGTCAATTTTTTAGAAAGCAATATTGAAAATTTGAGATCAGTGGGATTATCAATCTGGAAAGTTTAAGCCCACATTTTTAAGTGCACTTTTGGGTATATATTTAAGCAAATTAAAATATTAACCAAGGAAATAATTAGTTAAATTTATAGCTCAATTGATTTAATTTCTTTGACCAACTTCACTAATAAACAATCAATGCAACAGAAGCTCGAGTTGATTGCAGCATTGTCATCTGCTGTGTTGACTATGTAAATTGCTTTTACAATAGTAGGATTAGATTGAATTTTTCGAAGGCCATGAAAGTAGGATTTATTGTTTAGTTTTAAGAATAGTGTTCACACAGGGAAATTACTTCCTTGAACAACTTTCCATTCTATCAACATTGATTGTTAACAACTTTTGTAACACAACAGACTGCAATGTGACAAATTCATTAAAAATGATAGAAATCCATGAATGCTTACCATTTGCAAGCCTCAGTAAGAAGAGATGTTTAACAAATTTAAAATGGGACTTCCCTGTACTGGTAGAGCACATGATCAAGAAATATCAACTATTACTAAATCTCTTTCAGACCCCATCTGCTTACATAACCTAATATGCTTTTTTTGATTTAAATTTTAAAATCTGTTTGCTGATAATGTATTAAGAGCAATAATCAATGTATTTGCATCTCTGCACACCTCAAAAGCATTTTCACTGGTCTGAAGCACAATGACTGCAGTTTGAGGAAGCCTCCTGTGGATGGAGCACAGTGGTTCTTGGCTCTGCTTTCTTCCATTTTTAAAAAAGATTACCAAAAAATAAAGGCAATATTTCCTTAATAATGAAAGGCTCAAACATTCAAGGAAGAATACATATTGAAGAGAAAATGTGTTCAAGATTTCTAAGTTTTATATTTTAAACGAAACTTTAAAAAAAATGACTTCATGTTAATTGTAGGTGGAATTTGTTTTTTATCATTCTATTATTTTAATTATTTTAATGACAATTTCCTCCCACCATGCTCTTGAGTCAGCAGGGTTCAACAGCAGTGTATAATTAACTTCCCTGGGCTTTCAGGCTATGTATGCATTTTTGTCAATTTGTTATGCATCTAATCTATTTAGTAAAGAGATGGGGGCAATTTTATCTAACTGAGAATATTTTGTATAAATTTTTTTATGAAATGAGGGCAGTATTTTTCTTACTTTTTGTATTTGACCCCACTCAGTCCTAGGCCACTACCTGATTTCCCTTAAACTGTATAAACATTGTATTTATAATATTTAACAGATTAGCAGTCTTTTGTTGGCTCAGGCTGTATAATATTGTGAATGTTGGAAATTGTATGATTATTCAAATAAAGGTTCTAACACAAACTCAAGTGTGTTACACTTGTATATAACCAGAATCTGTTACAACTTACATTTATACAGGACCTAAGATGTATGAAAAATGTTTAAAGTACTTCAAAATTGACATTCCTGATCCAGTAGTTCTACTGCAAGATTGAGGGTTCACCAAAAAGTTGGTCAGAAATGGACTTTTGGATGTTCTGTTCAAACAGGAAGATAAGGAAGGATTTTTTTTTTTGAGGCTCTAAAGAGTGGCACCCATCAAGCTGAATGTTCTACTGTCAATCAGAATTGCTTCTCATTTAATTTCTTGCATTGATGCAGCTCTTTCAATGTTGTGTTTAGTAACCTGAGTTTTTACTCATTGTTGCTAATGCTAGACTTAATAGTTAGAAAATATTGAAAATAAGATTCTCAACTGGGACAAAATAATTTCAATGACTTGTGGAATCCAGACAAGTAGATTAGAAAAGGGAATTGTGGGATAAAATAGCAACAGAGCATTCAGGAAAACTAAGCATAATTCTTTGCAAAGATAGCATCCAAAGCAAACATGGCCTGGACAGTTTTTAAAAAAAAAAAAAAAAAAA
>NC_063346.1:45931511-45979232 GCF_021869965.1 Rhincodon typus
AATGGTATCAATGTGGATTTCACAAGTTTCAAAATCTCCCCTCCCCCTACCGCATCCCAAAACCAGTCCAGCTCATCCCTACCTCCCTAACCTGTCCTTCCTCCCACCTCAAGCCGCACCTCCATCTCCTACTGACCAACCTCATCCCGCCCCCTTGACCTGTCCGTCCTCCCTGGACTGACCTATCCCCTTCCTAACTCCCTACCTACACTCACCTTTACTGGCTCCATCCCCGCCTCTTCGACCTGTTTGTTTCCTCTCCACCTATCCTCTCCTCTATCCCTATTCTATCCGCCTCCCACTCTCTCCCTATTTATTTCAAAACCCCCTTCCCCTCCCCCTTTTCTGATGAAGGGTCTAGGCCCGAAACGTCAGCCTCTCTGCTCCCATGATGCTGCTTGGCCTGCTGTGTTCATCCAGCCCTGCACCTTGTTGTCTCAGTTAGAAGGTGTTGTATTAAAGATCCACAAAAATCCTCCAAGGCAGAGGGTATAATTTTGTCTGCTTTCACAATGGGAACAGATGTAAAGGTTATTCTTTTAAAATGAATTTATGGACAGGACAGTAACAAGATGTACTTAAAGCTTAGCAATACCGAAAATTGACAAGTAAATATAAATGGAATGCCTCGATTTGCTTCTTTCAGCAAAGTATAAATGTAATGGCAGTGGTCATGATCTACCACCCCATTTGGTACAGTAATGCCCCAGGGCTGGAAGGTTAGTAACATTGTATCTCTGATCCAGAAAGAGGAAACTGGTCACTAGATAACTACAGACCAGTGAGTTTGATATTCTGGTGGGACATTTGCTGAAACATTTGGGGACAAAATTAATTTGGAAAGGTATAGTTTAATCCAGGGAAATCGGTATGAATTTATCGAAGGCAAATTGTATCTGACTGAGTTCTTAAATAGCAGTAAATATCCCACTAATATATGGACTTTTAAAAGGCATTTGACAAAGTCACATCCAAACTCTTGGATGGAAGTGCATGGATTTAAAGGCTAATTGGTGGTTTGGACATGACAGGAAGCAAAAGGTTTTAAAATTCATTCACAAATGTGGATATACCATCATTTATTGCCCATTCCTAATTGCCAAGAGGGCTGTTAAGTCTCAACCACGTTGCTGTGGGACTCCAGTCACATGTAGGCTTGACCAGGTGAAGATGGCAGATAGCTTCCCTAAAAAAGACAGTGAACCAAATAGGGTTTTTCCAACAATCCATGGTTATCATGAGACTCTTAACTCCCGATTTTTTTTTTTTTTTTTTTTTTTTTTTTTATTAAAATAATTGAATTCAAACTTCTGCCGTGGTTGGTTTCAAACCCAGATTCGCAGAACATTACCTTGGGTTTCTAGATTAATAATAACACTAGGCTGATGCTTCTCCCGATGGTATGTTTTTAAAACTGGTTTAAAACTGATTTGCAGTGCTGTTTCCAGAAGGTAATGTTTTGTGTCTATTTTCTTTGTTTATATAAATGACCGAGACTTGGAAAAAGCGGTATTGTTGAGTTTTATACCATCTGAAGACTTCTAATGTAGTGCTGAGGATAGCTGTAGACCTAAGGGTGATGTGGACATGATATTGAAATAGGCAAAGGTAAGAAACATGGAGTTCAATATGGAAAAGTGAGAAGTGATGCCCTTTGAAAGGACTAATGTGAACCAGACTCCATAAATGGCATGATTTTTTAAAACCTGTAAGTAAACAGACAACTTTTTTGTGTCTATACACAATACTTTTAAAAGTGATACAGCAAGTTGTTCAGATGGTTCTAAAGCTCATGGGATTCTTGGATTTTGAAAACTGATATATAGGGGTTCAGGTACATAATTCTTTGAAATTTGCATCACAGGTAGATAAGGTGCTTAAGAAGGTGTTCAGCATACTTTCCTTCATTCCTCAGACCTTTGAGTATAGGAGTTGGGGACATCATGTTGAGATTGCACAGGACATTGAGGCCTCTTCTGGCATACTCTGTACAGTGCTGGCTGCCCTGTTTATAGGAAGGACATTATTAAACTAGACAGGGTTCAGAAAAGATTTACCAGGATATTGCTGGGAATGGAGGGCCTGAGATAAAAATAGACTGGAAAAGCAGAGACTTTTTTCATTGAAGCATAGGAGGTTGAGGAGTGACCTTAGGTTTATAAAGTCATGAGGGGTATAGACAAGGTGAATTAAAAGGATCTTTTCCCTAGAGTGGGGGAGTTCAAAACTAGGGGTCATATTTTTAAGGTGACAGGAGAAAGGTTCAAAAAGGACATGAGGGGCAATGTTTTTACACTGGGAGTGATTCATGTGTGGAATGAACTACCAGAGGAAGTGGTTGATGCAGGTACAGTTAAAATGTTCAAAAGACCTTTAGATAAGTTCATGAATAGAAAAGATTTGGAGGGATGTGGGGCAAGTGCAGGCAGATGGGACTAGTTTAGTTTGCAAACATGATTGCCATGGACTGGTTAGACCGAAGGGTCTGTTTCTTGCTATGACTGACTCTCCTAATATGATAGGAAATAGATCATCTAATTATTTAGACCTCAACTGGTGTATTGTGGACAATTTTATAGCTACAACATATCAGGAAAGATATCAAGGCCTTGCAAATAGTACAGAGGCAGTTTACCAGAATTTTAACATGAAGGCTTTAAATCAGAAGGGGAGGCTGAAAAGTCCAGACTATATTCTCCTTGGAACAAATATGGTTAACAGCTATAACTGACGTTTTCTCTTTTGATAGTGGGGGAAAAAAATTCCATCTGACAAATGGTCAATAATCAGAAATCATCACAGATTTGAAATTCCAGCAATGGATCTAGTCAGAAGGTGAAGTTGTTTTTAATTGGTATGCTTCAGAATGCTCTAAGAAGTAATGGGAGAATCTTGCAGGATTGCAGAAAAAAAAGGGCTCTGAGACCAAGCACGATCACCGTTTCAAAAAGTCAGCACAGGTCAAATAACCAGCTCAATCGGACAGACTGTATAATTTAGCAGCCTATGCTCCAGCCATTGAGGCCTTGTGTTCACTCTGGAATTCGTCCTCTTACACTCCCACATAGTTCATTTCTACTTTTAAGCCATATGCATGCTGCCTCCTGCACATACGTTTCAATGACATTACAATTCTCCCTTCTCTCCAAAGTTCATCTATGCCATTCAATTTTGTTGGATTATGCCTCTTGTGTGCCTTTAAACATTTTTCTACATTAAAGACATTATAAATTAACAGTATTAAAATAATTTACATGACCAATTATTATTTGGTACTTTGGCAAATATATATTAAGAATTTTTGTCCTGATAACTGCCAGGTTCCTGGTTCCTACCTCTTACCAGTTACAGTCTTAGGCACCTTACATTTTGTTATATTGAACCCTGGGCTGAACTTTCAAATCATACTTTGTCCAACGTATAATGCCCCTCTACTTACACTCCTCAAGGTCTTTCACCTCTGATATCGAATATCTGAATGCTCTTTAGACAAACCCCATTCACAATACTACTTATACAAAATCTCACGCGAATTCTGACCTATTACAGGACACTGTCTCAGAAAATGTGGACAAAGAAGTGGTAAGAGGTTCAAGAAAGAGTGAGTGCAGCGCTAGAATGGTGGTGGAAACATTAAACTGCACAGACCTGTTGAAAACTTTAATTTGCGTCTTTCACAATATATTTTTCACAATTGCTATCATAACCTTCACACGTCTCCATTGGAGGGATATCAAATAGAAACTGACCTATTTAAAGATGCACAGTGAGACTTTGGATTATTGAAGAGAAGTTGCTGAGGACTCTGAGTCTGCACTCAATGCAGTTTAGAAGGTTGGGGGAGGGGGCGGTGATCTTGAAACTTGCAGAATACTGAAAGGTCTGGATTGAACAGAAGCGGAGAAGATATTTTCATTGGTAGGAGAGGCTGGGACCAGAGGGCGCAGCCTCTGAGTAAAAGGAAATCCATTTAGAACCGAGATGGGAAATTTCTTCAGCCAAAAGGTGGTGAATCTGTGGAATTGATTGCCACAGAAAGCTGTGCAACCATGTCATTCGGTATTTAATACAGAGAGGTTCTTGATTTGTAAGGGGATCAAAGGTTACCAGGAAAATGATATGCTTCTCAAGCACAATCATGATCAAATGGCAGATCAGACTCAATGAGCCAAATGCTCATTCGGCTTCTATACCATATGGTATGAGTAGAAGTCAGATTTGCTGCAGTGACTCTCAAATGCACGGAAAATGTAGTATGCTGCTTATCCCACCAATCTTTTTATCACAAGATGACTATAAGAAGAATATTGTAGTAGAGATGAAAACTGTTTACTTTCTATAACCAGCAGCCGAAGCAAAATAATGCCTTAAACTACTGTAGAGCAAATTGAAAATCTGTGCAATTTTTTGTCCATGCACTTAAAGAATATTTTGCTCTTTAGCTTGTTTGAAGTTCTATAATGGAATCATAGGAACCCAGAAGAAAGATCTCTATATTTTCTCAAATGGTGGATGAGAATTCTGATTGACCATCCAGGACCCCACATGTGCTTTTAGGAGACTCTCATTATCTAATAGTGCCAGGATTGATTAAATTCTAAGCCATTCTATACTATCTAATTTGCTAAATTTATTATGACTAATAGAGCTGAATCATATAACTGGGTAACTAAAAGCCAAAAGAACTGCGGATGCTGTAAATCAGAAACAAAAACAAATTGCTGGAAAAAACTCAGTAGGTCTAGTAGCATCTGTGGACAGAAATCAGAGTTAATGTTTTGGGTCAAGTGACCCTTCCCCTAAACTGAGCTTTTCCAGCAAATTGCTTTTGTTGCATATAATTGTGGGTGTTTCTCCTTTCTCTTGAGCTATGACTAGTTATTTACAAGGTTCAAAATGAAGTTTTCATTAGGTAGTGAAATAGCAATTTTGAATAGAAAAAAAGTGGATTTTTTTCTAAGCATGCTATTAAACATTATACCATGAAGTTGTTTTAAAAATGTGAACTTTTTATTGTCTTCTCCAGTAAGCCAAACCAAGCAGTAGAGTGCAAACATACCTTTTTTAACTAAGGTTTCTTTTTTAAAATGAGAAAGCTAAATTAGTTGTTATTTGCAATATAAAAAAGGGGTAGAGTTATTAATATACAAAAATGATAAGTATTAAACTAAAAACACTTTCTCAACCTGATATAATTTTACAGTAACTCAGTATTTCAAGCAAGGGTTCTGGAATGGAACAAAGAGGGTTTTGTAAATCTGTCTTAGATAACACAATGTTCCAAAGATAGTATTTTTTTTCCCCCTTCAGAAAAGGTCAGTCAGCAATAATAGAAGGACTGTATCACTGTGACCTGATATTAAAAGTTTGTACAGAATGTAATGCACAAAAGAATCCCTGTAAACATTGTAAAGTGTGGGTCTACTTTGTATTTTAAACTGTATTTTGTTTTGCAAATCTTTGGGTGACAGTCTTGTGTGCTGATCTAATTTTGTTTCAGTGTGAAGATCACATTTACTCACACCACTGAATGTACCTGATAATGAATGAACAACACTTCTCTTTTAAAAGACTAGGCAAATAGCTTTAAATTTGTAATGTGGTGCAAATCAAACCACCTATTTTAAGACTATCATTTTACAGAAATATGATAAAATACAGCCTCTGCCATTCTATTAAATAGTCAACTTGGAACTTCATCTCTTAGTTGAATTACAGGCAATGTTAGCATTTTGAGCACGACAAGTATTATTAAGGTAATTTTTAAGTAATACTGACTTGAGAACCCACCTAGTGGCTTGTCTTTAGAATTTCTAAGTGGGAATTATTTATTACCTTTAAAAGAAAACCTTGCCTGTAAATTAAACACATTTTCAAAGGCTTTTTTAAAAATAGAATTCCTACAGTGTGGAAACAAGCCATTTGGCCCAACAAATCCACACTGACTCCTTCCCCCTCTACCTGTAACCCTGCACTTCCAATGGCCAATCCATCTAACCTGCATATTTTTGGTCATTGAGAGGAAACCGGAGCACCTGATGGAAACCCAAGCAGACACGGGGAGAATGTACGAACTCCACACAGATAGTTGCCTGAAGCTGGAATTGAACCAGGTCCATGGCGCTGAGGCAGCATTGCTAACTACTGAGCCACGGTGTTGCCCCATGTGTGTCATAAATGCTTTGAGTGACAACTTCACAAAATGATTAAACCCTGTTAAGTCTGTCAATAAGTAACTGAACATTCTAGTTACAAGCATTAGGAGTAGATAGTTTCTAATCAGCCTGTTCAGAAATGTTATTAAACACTTTGAGCTAAGAGGCCTGGGCTCAAATTCCACCTGCTCCAGAGGTAAGGATCAGCAGTAGGTCGTTAATATGTAAAGCTTACAATTTTAAAAAAAAGTGGGTGTTGGGCCAGTGGAAAAAGTAACTGGTTGTTTCAGTCAGTGTTTGATACACTGACATTTAGATTCTTGGTAAGCTGGGATCAGTCCTGGGGAGATGGAACCTGTACTGCCTGAAAAGATTGCACCAGAGCAACTGGGAAAAGATCCCTGCAGGGAGATGATTTGAATGTGGTGCCTACATCAGTATCTTGCAATGGTAAGTCATTCTGGAAATTAACTAGCCTTGTAAAATTTTTGATTACTTGTCAGTTTTTAAATATCCACATTGTCATGTACCAAATCAAATATCCCTTCCTGGTCATTCATATTTCTCAGACTTTCTAATTTAAAACATTTCTCTGTCTCTTCCTGCACAACATAAAAGGGTCCAAGTTATGTCAGTTCAGCTTAGTGTTTTATTCTCTAGCCCCATAAACCATTCACCACCCAGTAATTTTGTAACATTTTCATCTCAATGGCAACAACTTGCGGTTCACAAATCCTTTAATGTCAAGTGACTTTACAGATGCAGTGACAAAAAAAAATGATACTAAGCCAAAGAGGGAAACATTCAGACAGAGAAAAACCTCTGAGTAAGATTTCAGAGCTTCTTAAGGGTGGTGAGCTTGGGAAAGTAATTCCAGACTTTAAGGACTAGTGAGCTGAAATTGTGTGCCAATGTTTCCCACCGTGAGAATTCCAAAAGGGCACAAAACACAACAAGTGTAGCAAACCAACATCCCTACTTTTGCTCTACCATTCCTTTTATTCCAAAACCAAATATCTCATTTATTTCCTTTAACTACCGCTAGACATTGGTTTGATATCTTGCACACATTTCTGAAGTCTTGCAAATCTATTTTCTAGTTCATTTTTAGTCAGTGTTTTTTCAATCTGTTTTATTTTATCTATTTAGTGCATGATACAACACCTTCAAATTGTCATTCCATTTTCTTAAACAGTCTAATTCCCCCAAGACTTGTCTCCATCACTTAATACATTTGTTACTCCAATTCATTGCAAACTTTGAGTTTCCAACAGAATTTTCCGATACCCAAGCAGCTTGTAATGCTTGCCAGCAATGATTAGTCAAGGAGGTGGACTTGTTGCTCTATGGCAGCATGCTACTACGATGTTACAACTACAGCATTTCAGTCTCCAGAGTTCATGACGCTGCTTCATCGGCTAGCTGTGGAGACGGACTTACCAGAATGTCTCGCTGACTCTAATGTAGCTGAAGTATCCACCAAGCTGTCTTTATCTGCATTGAAGTGGTGGGGAGGAGGCACTTCCTCCAAGGAATTTGGTTTCTTCCTCAGGTGGGAGGAGGGAATAATGTCCTGATATGCTGGTTTCTTCACGGCAGAAACTGTGGATGCTGTTGGTATTTGAGTAAAGGAGAATGAGTTGCAAGATAGGGGTAAAAGTTTGGGCACACTAAGAATACATTGCATAATGGGAAAGCAGTACAGCACTGAACAATGAATTTTATTTGGTTGCAGGGAGTTGGAGGCCTCACAACACAAACAGTCATGGTCTTATCCCATTAAGGCAAGGACTCCTAAGGGGTGAGTAGGTACCACCATTGTGGGCCCCTCTGCCCTAATGTGGGCTGTTTTCATTGAATCATAGGATCCCTACAAGTGTGGAAACCGGCCCTTCAGCCCAACCAGTCCACACCAAACCTCAAAGCATCCCACCCAGACCCACTCTGCTATAACCCACCTAATCTACACATCCCTGAACACTACACACTTTCTCCTGGAGTGAGGCAAAATAAGGCATTGAATACGGTGAAAAGAGCTGGCATAGCTGTTGGTGTGGAAAGGTAGTAAGGACTCCTGAATAAGTGGGTAGGAAATATAGAGAGCATGCAGGATTAGTAATCTTGGGGGTTGGGCTGGATGAGAGCAAATCGAGGGAAGATGCTCTCAGTTGTGGAGCAGTAGCCCAAGAACCTTTGGCGGGTGTTTGTCATAGCAGACAGAAGATGGTGGCATTTAAGATCATTAACTTTCTTCCTGAACTGCTGGACGTTCTTGTAGATAATGGACACTGTACTTACCCTGGTGGAAACTGCAGACGAGGCTGGCAGAATCTGGGGCTGTGGTTTCTAGGGAAAAAGGATGGCCCACCTCCTCTTCCTATCAACTTGCTTCTGTCAGCCATCTCCGGGCCAATTCTTCCTGGAATGCAATTGGGAATGGCAGATCCTGGTTTGCAGCAACTGAATGGCTGGGCTTAAATATAACTCCAGTGGTCCAAATCCTGGCAAGTCCCAAGTACTTTTGCCACTGTTGAACACATGATTGCTCCACTCTTAAGTTATAGATGTATGATGCACACAAAATGATGTTAGCAGAGAATTACATGAGAAAACTTGCTGTAGCTGACAGAGAGAGAGTTTCAGAGATATTCCTTGAAGCTGACGTTTAGCTGATCTTTGGCAAAAAAACAGCTGTAGAGGCTATAATTTTCTGCTACGTTATGGAACTATATTATCAAGGAAAATTTCCACACAAGCATAAGCCAACAGGATAAAGAATCAAAAATCTGTTTCCTTTTCTGGCATTTTGTGCATTTTAAGCCGTAATATAAAAATTGAGATAACACTGTTTCAGATGAGCCTTCTTTGTGGCATTAAAGGGAAATGATGTTTGAATTGGGTGAATAGGAAAATAGAATCTGAAGAGTAAATAAAAGGCTATTCAGATCTTGAACACCCTCCCACAAAGGGTTGCAAATGATTGGAGAAATGAAATTTTTCAAGACTTCAGGTTTTTATCAAACTTATTTATAAGTATTCAGGAACAAAGTTGAAAAAGCAAAAGGGGCTAAATTGCCCAGTCCTGTCATATTTCCCTGGGATCCTAGGTTATTTGCATTGTTTTATATGTTGGTAGGTTGCCAGTTCTTTGAACTTATTGACAGTCTGTGTATATTTACTGTATTGTGTTGTAGTGTGTGCCTGTATGGAGGGGATGGTGAGAGGGGTGCTTGGTCTGGTGTGTAGTGTAGTGTGGTGGTGAACAAGTGTATCAGAGGATGCAATTTGATTCACTTAGTCCTGCCAACAATGATAAAGCTTCCTGGGCTTTTGAAACCCATTTGACTAATTTAGCATACTTTTCTGCATTTCTTTCCCAAGATCCATAACATTACCATCCTACGTCAATCAGGGAGTCGTAGTTTAATTGCATGGAAAGAGGTTTTTCAGCCCATTGTGTATGTATGAGTCATCAAGCACCTATCTACCTGCTCCTCTGATGCTGCTTGGCCTGCTGTGTTCATCCAGCTCTACACCTTGTTATCTCACCTATCTACTCTAGTCCTGTTTTCCAACACTTGGCCTGTATGCTATTGTGCTTCAAGTGATCATATAAGTACTAAAATGTTTTGATGGCTCTCATCTCTACCACCCCTCGGGCATCGTCACCATTGAATTCTGAACTGTCACCCACAAACTTGTGCCTGGCCTTCCCTACACATCCCTGAACACTATGGGCAATTTAGCATGGCCAATCCACCTAACCTGTACACCTTTAGACTGTGGGAAGAAACCGGAGCACCTGGAGGAAACCCATGCAGACATGGGGAGAATGCGCAAACTCCACACAGGCAGTTGCCCGAGGCTGGATTCGAACCCAGGTCTCTGGTGCTGTGAGGCAGCAGTGCTAACCACTGAGCCACTGTGCCGCCCAATCTGTTCAGGTGGGAATGTGTGAAGCAGTTGGGACTTGAACCTGGGTCTCCTGGTCCAGGGTTATGGACACTACAACTGTCACAAGAGGGTCCAAACAGGGCCCTTTCCGTGTGTAAAGCGAATGTGATAACCACAACATCACAGATATGGTAAAAGACTCTTTGCCTAGGTTCTTACCATAAGCAAGCATCATCCTTGTTTTGAGAGTTGACCAATTCACCTACTTTGCTCTACAGCTCAAGATCAATTCCTAAACTACTGAGACTAATATTCTGAAATGTAAATTGAAATCTGTCAGTTGAATTCAAATGTTTAACATTTTCATTCTGATCAACCTATTCAGATTTGTAATTACACACCTCAGGAGCAAGTGGGACTTGAACCAGGCCTCCTGGTTCAGGGGTAGGGACACTTCCACTGCACCACAAGAGGTCACCTACAGCAGCCTATCTTTCCTCATCAACCTGTTCAGAGATGCTATTACGTATCTCTGGAGCAGGTGGGACCTGAACCAGACCTCGCTGGTTCAAGGGCAGGGACACTACCACTGCACCACAATACAGGCCCCTACAAAAGCCCATAAATCGGCTCAGGGGATGAGTTCCAGCTGGGCAGGCCACTGCCGGTAACCAAGGGAATTTATACTCAACAAGCCCCAGAAGGAGATTAGTGATTTCCCCATAGGCCTTGCAGGGGTTATCACAACTTTATATCAATGTTCACTCAGGAAGGGGATACTGAAAATTTTTCAGTAAAAAGGAAACGGTAAAGGTGAGGTGAAAATTGATAGGGAGGATTTAGTAGAAAGGCCAGCTATGTCCAGAGTAAATAAGTTACCTTGTCTGGGTGATTTTCACTAGATGCGGAAATGTATCAGTGATTTAGGTATGGCAAGTGTGACACCCTTATTCAAGAAAGTGTGTTAGGACATTCCCTGAAGGTCAGAGAAGTTTGTTTAACTTCAATGGTTCAGTTTGATTCTAGAAACATTAATTAGGAGAAAATTAACCAACAGTGGGGAGGTTTAAGTTAATTAGCAGCAACAAAACAAATTTGTAAACAGCAAATCATGCTGGACTAATCTAATTAAATTCTTTTGAAATAAGCAGAAACTTATTCAAGGGAAAATGTTAAGTACCATATATAAGGCTGGTTAATGAAGTTGAGAATTTTGGGACAAGAGGGTCAGTGTCAGCATGGATTTTAAATAAAACTGGATTAGAAAAAAGGCAAGATATAGTAAATTACTACTTTTCACACTGAAGCATGGTAGTTGGTGACTCCAATACCTCTGGGAAGCAGAGGCAGCTGGGGGCTGGAGTTCAAAACACAATTGCTGGTGATCACTGAGAGCTAGGGGCTGCAGCCTAGCAACCAAAGATGGATAGAGGTGACAGCCAGTTCCAGTAACAGGTCAGCAACAGTCAGTGATGAAAACCAGTAACTATGGACAATGCACCAGACTCTATTCAACAAATCAATCCACTTGCCAATTAGAATATGTAGTCAAAAATTATTATTACGATCAAAATTCTCTAATCAACCTGCTCAGGGATGTTATTACATACCTCTGGAATAGGTGGGACTTGAACCTGGGCCACCTGAGATAGGGTCACTACCATTGCACCACAATTGTCTCCACTATTATTATTATTATAGACTGGATGTAGAATTCACAGGTAAAACCCTCTTGTACACCAGGGAACACTTCTTTCTTAAAAAAAAAAGAGTTACAGAACTATAGGTAAACCTCATTATTGAATCTACTAATTTTCCCAATACCCTAGTTTCAGCTAATACAGAATTGAAGTAATAACACATAAATTTGGCAATGTGTGACACATCTCAAAGAATTCCTATAGTTGAATGCAAATTGGCACATTACAGAAGTATTATAATTAAATAATGCAAAATGCAATCAAATTTTGATCAACTTGTTGCACTAATTACTAAGCTTTAAGATTATGCCATTGAAATAGAAAACTTGTAATAAATATGTAAGTGTACATTCTTCTCACCAAAATGCACATTCCACTCCTATCCACAGTGATGTACATGCTTACAGACCAGAGTTGCTAATTGTGAATTTTGCAGAAAATGCAGCGCAGAATTAAACTTCATGTATAACATCTTTAAACACATTAGTTACATATCAGTTATTATCATCAGGGTCACTAGATGGAGAATTACTTTCTTGCTATTGTTTATTTCTGTGATCATGTTCTTAGAATCAAACTGAAAACAACAAATGCTGGAGATCACAGCGGGTCAGGCAGCTTCCAAGGAGACAGTAAGCTAACGTTTCATGTCTCGATGATTATTCTTCAGAGCTGACGTGAAGTGTGGAGGGGGCAGCATTTATGCTATAGTTTGGGGTGGAGTGTAGAGTGCTGGGGTAGGAAGGACATTGATAGTTCAGATTAAGTGATTGGAAAGTGAGAAAGGCAGAACAATGACATGTCCAACTGCCAGACTGGAAAGAACAGACAGTCCCACGGGAGTCCGGGGAGGTGAGATAGGACACGGTGAAAGAATTTGTTGTTTTCAGTATAGATTCCAGCATCTGCAGTAATTTGCTCCTCCTTATTAGAGTCAAACTTCAGTTTTTATGACCATTCTACTGAACACTCAGTTTTATCCACAAACTTACATTGTCACTTTTTTTCTACACTGTCTCTTGTTTTGGTAAAATAAGTTTTTAGTTTTTCACACCTTTCCTATACATCTTAATCTGAGCACTGCTATCTAATTCCAAACTTTTGCTGATCCAACTCTGTAACCAACAAAACAGGCAATATACTACAGGAACCTGTCCTCTACGAACCACCTGGTCTCTGATACTTCCTCTGAGGCCATTGCTAAAATCAGAAAGCGTGCTATTTGGTAATCATTGAATGTGGATCTGTAACCTACCAATCCATATGTAACTTGCTACAGCTGCCAGCAATACTATGTCTTTCATGAATTTCTTATCTTTTTTTCCCTTCTGACCTCTCCCCAGCTGGTTGAGCTAAAGTGGGATATTAGTAACATAGCCATAGGCAACATTCTGCAACATTACTCAAGCAGCAATTTTTCATGCACAAGCCTATTTTCTGCACAAATCTATTTTCTAAGCAGGAGTCATGAATTTTACAAATATTTGATTAATAGATTAATTAAAAAATCAGATGGGATCCTTTCACAGGACAGATTGTATTGTAATTTAAATTGCTACTGGATGTATTACTATTCATAGCTAAGATTTCCTAAACTCCCAAAAATGTCTTTGCTCCCAAAATATGCAATTCTTATATTAGCTATTGTGAGTTAACACACTCATTTATTCAGATATTGTTGGTTAAGCATCGTTAATTATTTTCCTGGGCTTAATGAGGCTGTTTTTCTAAACATTTAACTTCAAATTATTTAAGAGATTGAAAACTGGTCATGGTTTGAAATTTGATGTGTTTTTCAAATAGACAACATTGTAAAATAAGCCAATTTGACATAAAACATTGTCTGGACATGACAGGCATACCTGGAAGAGAAGTGGAAGTGAATTAAACACCCAACTAAAAACAAAATACAATGTAGAATGGAAATCTGACTTGTAACACAGAAAACTCAGCAGGTCTGGCAGAATCTGTGTAGAAAGGAACAGAGTAAACGTTTTGAGTGTAATAACTCTTCCTCAGAACTTCACTGCAAAGTATTTTACTTTTATTTGAGTGTTTAATTCACTGCCACTTCTCTTCCAGGTATGTTGGCCTTGAAGAAGTTCTCGGTTTTAATTTTTGGCTTGTTCACTTTCATTGTTTTCTATTTTCCCCTTAGTGTTTGATAAAGTGAGATCTGAATAAGAATCACTACACTTAAAATGTTAACTCTTTTTTCCTCTTCAACTACTGCCAGATCTGCTGAGTTTCTCCAGCATTTTTTGTTTTTATTTCAGATTTCCAACGTCTGTAGCATTTTGCTTTTATTCAGGTGTTATTGCTGGCTTCGGCACGTGTACATCTGCATATTTCAGCGGACAGGTTGGTAGCTGCCACGGAGAGTAGACCCAGCAGAATGCTCAGTGGCTGCCAGAAATACAAGCAGACCTGAACACCATTGCTTTAGCCACTGTTGCTCAGCATCAAGGGCAAGGTGCTCTAGCTCCCCTTTCTTAAGGCCACAGGGTGGTGTGCCAGTAGACAACCAGACAGAGGAACAACGGACAAGCCAGAGGTGCCTGGCCCCCTCAACCTCTGCCTGTGACCCTGAACCCTGTGGAAGCCGAAGCTGAGGAAATTAAACTGCAGCTGAATAAGACATTCACAGCATGTCAAGGCCCTTTAGTCACAAATGTTCCTGGAGTTGCCCATCAACGCCACCAAGTTCCATTATAGATTAGGCTCACTCACTCCTAGTTGCTTAACTCAGGGCTGCACCTAGACATTTCAGGAGGGTACAGATGAAAAAAAAACATTCTGACGTCACAAATGGCATCAATGACACTTCATTACAAATAGTGTGTCACGTATGTAAATTGTCATTTGACTGAGACTGTCATTTTAACTGTAGGACCAAGAATCAAACTACAGAAATCACCCTTCCTTAGCACCACATGATGTTAGAGCACTATCTGAAGGCGTGCTTCTCCTTCCCTCTTAACCACTGGAACATATTGTCATTCTTGAATGTGGGAGCTTCAGAAGTTGTGAAGCCACTGTTAACATTAATTTTTATTAATATTGCTCACAATATTCCAAACACAGTCTGACTAAAGCCTTATACAGCCTTAGCAGTACACTCATACGCTTCCTTCTTTTGAAATGAATACTAACATTGCATTTGACTTTCTAACTGCCAACTGAACCTGCATGTCAACCTTAAGAGAATCCTGAACAAGGACTCATAAGCCCCTTTGTGCTTCAGATTTTCAAAAACTTTCCCTATTTAGAAAATAGTCTATGCCTCTACTCTTCCTTCCAAAGTGCATACCCTCACACTTTCCCACACTGTTTTCCATCTGCCAGTTCTTCGCCCATTGTCCTAACCTGTGCAAGTCCTTCTGTACCTTCCCTGCTTCTCAACACTACTTTCCCCTCCACCTATCTTGTCATCTGCAAACTTAGCAACAATGCTCTTAGTTCCTTCATCCAGATTGTTAATGTATAAGGTGTGCTCTTGCAGCCATTGCTGATAAACTAAGCAATGAAATTAACGCAACAGCGTGAACTCAAGGTGTTTGCCCACTAGGTTACCCGCTCATGAAAAAACATAGAATTAAACTGGTACATTTAGAAATGAGTGAATTTATGGGTTTTTTTTTTTTAGTGATAATTACCACTGCACAACCTCTTGTGCTCTGAAAATTTAATTTTACAAACGTAGAGGTTCATTTGGCATAGATAAATTTAGTGTTGGAGGTTTAAAAAAAGGTAATGTTTTAAAACATTTTCATCTTTATTTCTCACTCCATTAATCTCAATTATATTTCCAAATCTCTCTTTCACTTTATATAAGTCATTAAATTTAACTATATATTCTGCATTATAGATTACAGTTTGGAATTTGTTACCAGTGGAATTTACCCAGCTCTTGTGAGCTGAATGGAGGGAAGAAGAAAAATAGGGAAAAAGTACTTTGGGCTGAAAAGCCCAATGCCTTTCCAGCTCCCTCCAGATTTTAAAGGGCATGTTGCCAGTGAGGAAAATGAAAAATCAATTTAAAATCTATTTTACATGTGTTCTTTCCAAACAGTACATTGATCATGTGTTATGTCAACAATGCAGCAAGGAAAGGAAAGTGACTGTACAATGAGTGCCAATGAGGGCTCAACTTACCATCATGATAACATTGTAAAAGGAGGAACTCACATTCAATGTGTCAGCCATAGCTTAGGGCTAGTTCTAGCAGGAGCAATTTGAAGTAAGTGCCTTAGATAGTTAGAAGCAGATTCTTAAAATTTGTCATCATTCCGTTGAAACTGTTGAGATAAACAGCTGTATGGAGCTTTAAGGTTGTGTCCTGAGAAGGAAAAAGGGTTCTATATACTCTGGTCACCTCTTGCCATCATCTGGGAAAGGCACAGCTTCTGCTCTTTTAAATAAAACCTTAAACAAGTTCTACAGTCCCTGGCAGAGCACTAAGAAGAAACAAAAACCAAACAATCAACCAAAACTTACAGAACTGCAATGGAAATGTATCAAAATTATTATTCCCAGGTGTGGTGATACACCCCAGCTCCTGTGGTGCCCAACAGTCCCTAATGTCCTCTATCAGGCCAGTGGACTCTACATGCACCCTCTCAATGGACACCTGAGTGCAGATGTAACTGTGGAAGACAGGCAGATAGTCAGATACTGCAAACCACTTATGGCCAACTGGCTGAACCTGTTGATGGTCACTCTGGCCTTACAGCTTCTAATTCCGGATTGATTCCTGGTCAGGGAACTCAAGTTGTCCTTGGGTGGCACAGTGACTCTGTGGTTAGCACTGCTGCCTCAGAGCACCAAGGGCCTGGGTTCGATTCCACTCTCAGGCGACTGTCTCCCCGTGTCTGCGTGGGTTTCCTCTGGGTGCTCCGGTTTCCTCCCATTGTCCAAAGATGTGCAGGCTAGGTGGATTGGCCATGCTAAATTGCCCATAGAGTTCAGGAATGTGTAGATTAGGTGGGTTATAGGGGGATGGATCTGGGTGGAATGATGTGATAGTCGGTGTGGACTTGTTGGGCCAAAGGGCCTGTTTCCATACTGTAGGAAGTCTAAGTCATAGCCTCAAATTGAATATTCAAGAATTGAGAGGCTGGTCTTCTTGCATCAATCTTCCTTGTCCTTTTGCTTCTACAAATTTGCAGTCCACAATACATAGTTCTGCCATTGTGCATGCTGTCAACATAAAAAAAATCAGCTTTGTTCTGACTGCTCTTCCCACCCACCAAACTTTAATTGGACATAAATTCCGAAGGCACCCTCTTAATTAGTTCCAGCAAAATCTATTTAAAAGGCTTATGGAAGCAGAGTTGAATTGTTGACCTAGATATAGTCCTGATGCTCTGTTTAAAAGTAAGATTTTACCTGTATATCTCGAAGACTTTTCAACCTGAGTGTTTGAAAAACCTCATTGTTTACTTCCTCACATACAAAAACAGTGCAGCAGATGCCACACAAGTCTGCAGTTCAAAGCCTGCAAAAACTTTGCGGGCAATCTACTTCTTTGTCTGACATCTGCTTCATAAGGTTGGCTGACTTTAGAAGAGGACTTCTGTCCAAGCTTTAATTCCAACCATCATGACCTCCAGGGACAAGTCTCACACCTAGGGGTTGATGAAGGGGAATCTGCAGCCATTCAGACCCTTGAAAGTTTCCCTTTAAATAGACGGTCTTTCTTGGCAGATTTGGCATATAAACCCTCCCATCCTAAGGACATAAAAAATAGGGACAAAAACAGACCATTTGGCCCTGCAAGCTAGCTTTGCCATTTAATAGAATCACAGCTGATCTGATCGTAGCCTCAACTCCACTTCCCTGCCAGTGCCCCATAACTCTTGAATCGATTCCATGTCGATCAAAAATTTGTCTAAAGCAGACGAATATATTCAATGATCTAGCTTCTACAGGGTAGAGAAAGAGTTATGATACTGACAAAATAAATTCCTTGTCACTTATGCTTAATGTTTAATTCCTAATTCTGAAATTATCCCTTCTAGTTCTAGTTTTTTCCTGTAGAGTCACAGAATTATAAAGCACAGAAGAGCCCTTCAGCCCGTTGGGTCTGTGCTGACTTATCTACAGTAATTCCACTAAGTTCCTTGTAGGGGAAACATTTCTCACCACCTACCCTGTTAAGCCCACTCAGAATCTCTCAAATGTTCAATAACGGGGAGGCAATGGCCTCGTGGTATTATCACTGGACTGTTAATCCAGAAACCCAGATAATGTTCTTGGGACCTGGCTTCAAATCCCACCACGGCAGGTGGTGGAATTTGAATTCAATAACTATCTGGAATTAAGAATCTAATGATGATTGTGAATCCATTGTCAATTGTTGGAAAAACCCATCTGGTTTACTAGTGTCCTTTAGGGAAGGAAACTGCCATCCTTTACCTGGTCTGGCATATATGTGACTCCAGACCCACAGCAATGTGCTTGACTTTAAGCTGCCCTCCGGGCAATAAATACTGTCTAGCCAGCGACGCCCTCATCCCGTGAATGAATAAAGAAAAAACATAAGATCACCTATCTTTCTTCTGAAGTCCCATAAGCACATGCCCAACTTGCTCAACTTTTCTTCATAAGATAACCCCTTTATCTAAGGAATTAATTGAGTGAACTTTCCCTGAACTGCAACAAATGAAAGTATAGCTCTCATAAACCAAAAGGACCAAAACTATATGCAGTACGCTAGGTGTGGTCTCACCACATACTGACCAACTGTAGCAAGACTTCTCAATTTTTATGCTAGCTGTAATCTTAATAGACCAGTAACTTTTGTTAAATATAAGATGCGCATAAAATTCAGGTTACTTAAAGAAGGAATGAACCTACAATATTCCACAGTTCAAAACAGAATAACTTTTACTATAGTAGTAGTTAACAAACCAAAAAATTCAATACTGTTCATTCCATACTATTAACATCCAGATTTACCATATGTGAAAGATGAATTATCAAGCAAAATGTAGTGTGATAGTTACAGCAAAAACTTAAAACGGTCTTTTAATGATCAGGATCCCAATCCCCAACCTGAACTCATTACAACAAAGAATTTGAGTTTACATTTCCATCTAGTTTCTCTTTCACTTACTCAAATGATTTCATAGCTGATTCAACAAATGAACCTTGCCCCACATACCCAGAAAGATTTATATTTCTCTTTTTGATGTTTTTCAGAGCAAGAAGAATCCAAGATATAACAATGATTACACTTGCGAGATACGTTTCCTAGATCAATGCAGTCTCTTACACCACATTTTATTTGAATTGATTTTAAAGCATGTTGAACTTTCAGTTTAAAACAGTTATCTTTACTTGAAACAGAAGATAATTGGTGCATGGATCATGTATTAACACAAAATGAAAATACAACTAGGAAAGTTTCCTCTGGATAATGTATCTTTGAAATTATTCATTCTTCTTGTCCTTTCAATTTGAACACCTATTGCTAGTAACTGGCAAAATCAATTCAAGGAATTCTGTCATTTTAGTTCACCTTTGATTTAGCATGTCAGCTTAAAACATGGGCTGAGATTTTGTAGTCAGCAGCAAAAGTGCACTAACAGCTGTCCTCTTGCACCCATTCCTTGTAGTAACCATCCTCAAATGTTCTCATGTCATCAGCACTTGTTCCATTTATCATACTCATAACTCTTTGCTTTCCTCATCATAGAAGAAAGCCCATAAGTCCGGGAAACAACAGAAAATACTGGGGGTTGGGGGACAGATCCTGCAGCTATTGTTATGACACAGGGTTAACAAGCCAAACCAAATCAACCTCACTATCAATAGTGAAATTAAAACATTCAATTTCCCTCCAAACTGCCCGACAGTTTCTATGAATAACAGATCTTGATCACCAAGTTTGTTAACATTTGTTTAAGTTATAACTTATTATTAATAACGTAACTTTAGCAGAACACAGATAAACAATAAAGTAATCTAATTAATATCTAAAACCTAAAGTTCAATCTGCTTTGATCATAACCCCCATTCTCTCACAGACAGACTGACAGACAGACAGACTGACAGACACAGTTAAGGGATAAATTTTAAAAAAAGAATTGTAATTTTCTGGTTCAATAAATAGTTTCCAACAATTGTTATCAGGCCTTCATGAAATCCTTGGACAATGGGTTGTTACAGGCAAGAAGAACTATGTATTGTGCCTGAATTCCAAAGTCACCAGGTAATACAAACAGTTTCAGCAGAATTCTAGAAAAGATTAATTATTTCTTACAGATTAAGATTATTTTCTCAGAACCTTCAACAATTTGACAACTGAAGAAAAACTAGAGAGTACCACCTCAGGAAATCTCCAAGGATCACACTGCCTCCTGCCAGCCCAAAAGAACTGGTTTTCTCTTGATTGACCAATTCAACATCCAACCAGCTGCCAGCCCTGAGAATTGCAACAACTTATCTATGGTTTCCTCAGATCAATAAGTAAGTTGCCTTATCTTTCCAGGCCAGGTCCCAGCAGAAAACAGCTGCCTTTTGTTCTCTTCTATTTTAAAACAAGTTGTTGTTCGATCTGCTGTAGGTCCTTCACACATTCCAATGAACATGAGGAACAGCCCGATGAGGACTCTGAGGATGCACTACCACATGACTCCTGTACAACATCTACCAGCAAACATCCACATGGTGCATCATGGATGGGTAGGTTGTCACAAGGTGGAGAGCACATTGCATGTGAGATTGAGAAGGCCTTGGAGATAGGGGCAACCGAGGAGACTCCTGTTTAATCAACTGGACTTGGATCCTGAGACTCTGTGTCATCAACAAAAGTAAATTTGTGGGCCAGCAACTGGAAATGTATGTTTTACTGCCTGCACTTCCAGAAGCAGTGCATGCTTTTGGAGACAAAATAGGGGACTACATCTCAAGCATGAATGCTTGAATGTCTCAAGCTTTTGTACCAATGGCTACCGCCATGGAAAGAATAGTCAGTCATTGTCATGGACAATCAGATTTGATCAGGCAACCAAGTACACACCAGACCAGATCAATGGTAAACACACTCTACCTGCCATTTTGCAATGAAAGGAAGAAAGCCTCACTTCGGTGGCTCAACACTTTACTGATGTGTGACCAAGTGTTCTCCAGCTCTTGACAAGTGGGGAAGTGCAGGTAGGTCCTAGAGGAAAAATGAAGAGAGGGCACATGGCAATGGGGACTCTTTAAGGTGATCCTCACTTGTCAGCTTTTGTTGCCATTTTCTCAACAGACACACACATGCTGTCACCTGCCCTGATGATCGAGAACACCCCTGCGCAGTTGCAGCTGGGCAGTCTTTGGCCAGGTTGCAAAACCAAACTGGCATCCATCATAGGCATGTCTTGTCTCAGAGCATGGGAAGAGGCAGCTTGCCTCCAGCTCAGCTAAAGTCACAAGGGTGGCAATATATAGAAGTTATAGAAAGCAGAAGAAGACAATGTATAAGTTGCAGCAGAGAATTCATTTACAGAGTCATACAGTATTAAAGCAAACAGAGAGGCTCTTCAGCCCATTGAGTTCACACCGGTCATCAAGCACCCACCTACTCTAATCCCATTTCCTAGCACCATAGCCTTGTGTGCACGGCATTCCAAGTGTTCAACTACATAGTTCTTAACTGTTTCAATGGTTCCCAATTCTTCCACTTTTTCAGGCAGTGAGTTCCAGATACCCAGCACACTCAGTGAAAATTAAATCCTTACGTTCCCTTTAATCATCCTGTCCCGAACTTAAAACTATGCTCATGGAACTGACCCCTCTACTAAAGGGAAAAGTTTATTCCCATCCACCCTCTCAATACCTCTCATAATTTGGTAGGCCTTATTCAGGTCTTCCTCAGGCTCCTCTGTTCTAAGAAACCAACCCAGTCTATCTAGCGTCTCTTCATAGCTAAACCATTCCAGCCTGGGCAATATCCTGGTGAATCTCTCCAGTGCAACAAAATCTTTCCCATAGTTTGGTGACTAGAACTGGACACAGTACTTCAACTGTGCCTTAACTAACATCCTATACAGCTGCATCATAACCTCTCAGCTTTATTCAATCCCTCAACTAATAAAAGCATGTATGCCGTACGTCGTCTTAACATACCGTAGCCATCTGTCCTGTTGCCTTCAGGAATCTATGTACTTGCCCACCAAAGTCCAGCTGAGCCATAATAATACCTAGGGTCCTACCTTTCATCACGTACTTCCTTCATTCATTAGTTTTCCCAAAATGCATTACTTCATACTTTTCTGGATTAAAATCCATCTGCCACTGTTCTGCTCATCTGACCTGCTGTCTACACTTTCCAGTGGCCTAATGATTTCCTCCTCGCTATTTATCACACCACCAATTTTTACATCATCTGCAAAATTATCGATAAAATCTTCTAGATTCTTGTCTAAATCATTAAGTTACACAGTGTTCATAATTTTTCAATAATGCTTATTAAAATGAAAACATAGCTTAGGGTGAACTGTTTCTCACGGCTCAACTTTGTTGCACACTCTTGCACCCTGGAATGTTAGGATGCAGGTCAATACATTCCAAGGCACCAGAAAGTAACTGTAAATAGTTGCAATTACCTCTGAAACCAGTGATTTCAGGCTGATGCAAGTTATCATGTAAGAACGAACCTTTCATTGTGGAAACCGTAAGTTTCACAATTTCAGTGTTTATAGTCTTTCCAGCAATTTCAACAACAGCTTCCTGCTATGCTCTCACCTCCAGCACTCTAGCATGATCATGACTCCTATAGCCTAACTGTTGAAGCCAGAATGCAGGGTTAAATACAGAGTTAAATTGGTGTCTGAAAATTTTCAATTGGCTTCTGACAGCCATTCAGAAGATCCTCAATTGCCTCCAAACCCACTTAGATGAGATCAGGAAATGGGTGGGATGACGTTGGATTCCCAACACAGCTCTACTTTTGGGAGGTTTAACTCTGTGAAAGCAGGTGAACTTGCCTCCCCTCCCTGTTAAAATTCCCCATAATATTTTAGAAACCACAAAATATTATGGGGAGTGGATGCCTGATGAACATGATTCTGTTGTCATCTAACGCCCATACACATACTTCAGCACAGTTGAGGTTGTTGACTTGCTCACCAAGCTGGCTTGTTCTTGTTCAGATGTTTGTCACCATGCTAGGTGACATCATCTGATGAAGCGGAGTTATTCTACTCCGTTTGGAATTTATACTGTTTGGTTCGTTGTGGTGAGTAGTGTCGTTTCTGGTTTTGATTTGTATGGGTTTATATATTCAGCACAGTTCACTGGCTAGCATTAAGTGCATAGGACAGCTGAGGCCAATTGTAGGATCCCAACTCTAAGTTAGCTAACTCAGCACAAGCTGTTGATTGAAACAGGGGTTGTGACATCTCAGGCTGAAAGAACAACATGAAGTGACAGATTTAACTTCAACAAAAATTTAAAAAAGCTTTATTAAAGTCATCTTCTTACAGCTGCAACATGTACTATGTGACATTGCACCACTGGTAAAGTAACACACACATTCCCCTAGTTTAGTAAAGAGTGTTCCTTTCAGTTTCTCATCTATCATATTGTACATAATACTCAAATATACACAATCAAGTAGTTATCATGACACATGTGCCTTAGTACTACAACAGGCAGTGCCATGACTTCACTCTTGGAGGTTTCAGTTATTGGAATATTGATCCACAATTGGGGTTATAGAAAGTGAAGTGGTAGCTGTAGAGTGCAAAGGGTTAACAGGTAGAGGTTGTATTTTTCATTAGTTCCTTCTTGTGATTCAGAATTTCAGAAAAAATTCTACAAGTAATGATATTTAAATAAAACTATGGAGGAAGGAACCACAACTGGGATTTCTCATTGCATTAAAAGACTTAGAATTCAACAGCTTCCTGGAGGGCATATCAAATCATGAATTACACTGCAGTTTTACAACTGCTTGCAAAAGCAGTTTTTGATACACATAAATTGCAATTCTGATAGCAAACCGCAGCCTAAACAATTAGAGCAATATGTACCCAGTCATATCATTCATCTCAAATGGCTCATTTATTTTAGTTGTCCCTTAAAACATTTTTTCCAGAATTACCAGTTCTTAAGCATGAGTAAGTCTCTGAAATACACTGAAATAATCATATTAAGATGTTTCTGGCTCATCTTTTTATCAATGCTATCAAAAGTATGCTAATCAACAAATAAACACTGTACTGCAGAGGTCTGAAATGATTCCATCTTAGCTAACAGGAAGCAGAAAAGCTGCAATATAAAATCATTTACAAAATGATGCCCTGTCATACTTTCTTTTCAATGAACAAGGATACATTTAACCTTCAAATGAGGGTTAAAGCAAACCATTGGAAAACAAATTACATTGAGACAATATTTTCAATGGGCTTAAAAAAAAACAGAACAAGCTGGAATAATGGAGATTTAGTAAATCTGTAACTGGTAATTGTAGAACTAAATATTTAAAAATAAACTAAATCCAGAAAATGTTTTTCTGAGAAATACTCAAACCTACTTTACTAGTTTAGTTAATAACTTCATCATAGTGAACAATATTTTGCAGCAGGAATTTTGGAAGAACAGAAAATGTGGTCTAGAAAATTGTACATCAGGAGAAATAAAATGCTACTTTCTGCACTGTATGGGCACATCCCAATGGTAAAGCAAATTGGGACCCCTTAGAGACTTATCAACCTGCAGCATTGATGATTCATCCAAAACCTTCAGCCTTTTCTAAAAGTACTGAACAAATAGCACTTACTCACCTTTACAATTCACACAATAAAATGGGTCCCATGAGAATGGGTAATCTTTCTCTCAGGTTTGATGTATGACAATTGCATTGTATTCACCACTAAGATTGAACCATAAAGATGCAATCTGGGAATGATCCATCAGCCACTTCTCCATTCCAACAAAAGGAAAACTAAATTAGCGCAGTTACAGAAATAAATATTACACTTTATATAAGTATCTCCAAATTCTTCTGTCAGCATTCTAAAGCTATCTACCACTTAAATGCTAAATTTCATAACACCAAACAAATAATTTGCAGATAATGATTGTGATTTATATTTGCAATGATCTACTTCCTTATGGACAAGATTGTCATATTCTATTGATATAAGGTTAGGCCTTGTAGTCTCCAGGAGACTATATGCAAGCACTGAAAAGCAGACACTATTCCAAGTCAAAATTTAAACTTTTCTTTTTCTATTTCAGACGTAACAGACTTCCTCTGGGTATTTCCTATGTTCAATGCTGTTATAGTTTTAAAAAATGATACCTGTTATGTGTGGTTACTTCATATACTATATGAGCCAATTCAGTGTAAAGTTGTTTGTATACAGTTAGTAATTTTTGCAAGAACTTCCAAGATTTAAATGATTGAATATATTTTGAGAAAGCTGAATTACATTATAGAGATGGTTTGTTAGATTTAATTTAGTTTTTTTCCACATCAGTCTCTCAACAGCCTTCTCCATTCTGCTTCCAAGATCATCTCCAGTCTGATATTCATGCATCCATTCACCAGCCCTCAAACATGTACCTGACCCACTCTCCGGCCGTTTCAGTGGTCACTCCTTCAACTGACTGCCATGTCTTCAGAAACATTCTGGCTTTAAGAATATCTTTATTCCTTCTCTAAAACTAAGCTTAACTTCCAACCTCCCCTCCTTCCCATGACCCCTGTTTAATGTCTACCAGTTATTCACAACACACCCCAACTATTTTAGAAGTGAAAGTGTAAGTCATACCAACAGATTTCAAACAAAGGATTACTTGATTTTTTACAAAATACATTGTATATCCAATATTATTTCAGTATTTTATTACTTGATGAGTTGACAATTTGCTCACAAAATTCTACAATTTATCTAAGCATTGCATCAATAATTTTACAGCACAAGTTTAACGGCAAGCATGCAACACAGCAATATTAACTTTGTTATGATCGACTACTCAGGCTGAACGCTACTAAAACAATAATTAACTCTTATTTTATGAAACTTTTCTGAAGAATAAATTCACATTTAAAAGACAACATTAAAAATTAGTCATAGTTTAATAATTAGTTAGCAGTGCTTTCATTTATGATAAAATTGACCCAATTTAGTTAGATTCAAGCTAATTATTATCTTGCAAAAATAATACAACTTGCACTGCAATTATAAACTCTGCTCAGAAAAAAAGTTAAAGTCACCATAGTCTTACCACACCAAAGGGCTGCTCTCTCATAGAGAGACGACTAGTAATGGATTAACCCTGTTGAGCCCCTCAGATTCTCACACGTAAGTGCATCTCTCATTCTCCAAAACTCTAAAGGACATTTAGCCAAGCTGCTGAAGCTTTCCTCATAAACAATCCCTTCAGTCCAGAAATCAGCCTATTGAAATTACGCTGAAATGCTTCCAGAGCAAGTATATCTATCGTTCCTTATGCAAGGAGATCAAAACTATATGCAATATTCTAGGACTGATCTCACCAATTTCCTGCACAGTTGTAACAAGACTTCTTTTACTTTTATATACCATTTTCCTCACAATAAAGATGAACATTCCAGTTTCCTTCTTAATTACTTGTTTTTCCTGCATGCTAACTTCTGTGATTCGTGTACGAGGACTCCCTGATCCCTCTGCACTGCAGCATTCTGCAGTCACTCTTCATTTAAATAATATTTTGCTTTTCTATTCTTCTCCAAAATAGACAACCTCACACTTCACTTGCATTATGCTCCAGCTCCCATTTTTGGATAAATCTCTTAACCCATTTATATCAATTTGCAGAATCTATGTATGTTACTCATAACTTTATCTCAATGATTTCTTTTTGTAATTTCTATAATTAAAATGGCACCGGATTATGGCAATTTATACACTTCTCACTGTATTTTCATAAATACAAGCGACAATAAATTACAATTCCATTCTATTTTTTCCTACCTATCTTTGTACCAAAAGGAATTCTACCTACAACATTCAGTCCTTTCATCCGAGTCACACTAGAGCTTGTAGGTAGTTAAAGCATCAGCACTATCGCCGCTGCACTAGTTACAGTTTGCCAAACTGAAATTAACTCTTTTATTCTGGCTGTCTGTTTATGTTAGTTAATCAATTCTCTCACCATACTCATATATCACCTTCAACATCTTGAACCTTATCTCAGGCAGCGCAGTGGCTCAGTGATTATCACTGGTACCTCACAGTGCCAGGAGCCTGGGTTCAATTCCACCCTTCGGCGACTGTGTGGAGTTTGCACATTCACCTCATGTCTGTGAGGGTTTCCTCCAGGTGCTCTGGTTTCCTCCCACAGTCCAAAGATATGCAGGTTCGGTGGACTGGTCATGCTAAATTGCCCAGTGTCCAAAAATGTGCAGGCTAGTTGGTTAGCCATGGGAAATGCTGGGTGACAGGGATAGGGGTTGGGGTCAGTCAGTGTGGACTCGATGAGCCAAATGGCCCTGCTTCCACACTGTAGGGATTCTATGAATAACCTTTTATGTAGCATCTTTTGGAAATCAAAATATACAAAAGTCAACCCTTCCCTTTTATCTACCATGCTTGTTACATCCTCAAATAACTTAATCTGTTAAATATGATTTCCCTTTCACAATACAATGTTAATTTTACTTGATTATATTATGATTTTCTAAATATACTGTGACTACCTCCTTAACAATGGCTTCTAGCATTTTCCTAATGACAAGTGCTAGACCAACTAGCCCATGGCTTCATGCTGTCTGTCTCTGTCCTTTTTTGTATAGTGGTGTTTCATTTGTAGCTTTTCAATTTGTTGAGACCTTTCTAAAATCTAGGAAATTATGGAAGGTTATAATAAATACATCCACTGGCTCTGCAGCTACTTCCTAAGACAATCATAGGCAGACCATCAGATATAGGAGATTTGTCAACCTTTAGTCTCAGTAGTTTCCTTAGTTGTTTTTCTTTACTGAATACAATTGTTTTAAGTACTTTTCTTCCTTTTGCCGCCTGTTTTTCTGTTATTCTTGGAAATTTTTTCATGTCTTCTATTGTGAAGACAGATTAAAAATATTTGTTCAAAGTCTCTGCCATTTTCTTGTTTTACATTAACAATTCGCCAGTCTCACCTGCTAAAAGACCAAACCCCACATTTGCTACTCTTTATGTACTTGTTGAAGCATTTATATTTCTCACTGATTTTCTTTCATACTCCATTTTCTCTCCTTTTTTAGTGATCCTTTGGTTCTTTCTAATATGTTCTCAATCAATCTTCTGGCCTAGAGCCAATCTTTACAACATTGTAAATATTTTATTTCAATTTGATACCATTCTTAACTTCCTTAGCCATGGATGTTGAATCCTTCATGTAGCTTTTCTTCCTCTGTGGAATATTTCCTTCAACGTCTGCCAATGCTTCTTTACTGTCATGCCTTTTAACCTACTTTCTCATTCCACTTTAGCCAACTATTTTCATATCCTTGCAACTGCTTTTATTACGCTTAAAAACTACTTTCAGTCTCAAATTTCTCACCCTCAAATTGAACATAAAATTAATATATAGTAATTATCACTCTTAGTTAGAGGATTTTTATACTGAGGTTATTAGAAACAGAGAAATTAGGAGAACGGTAGGCCATTTGGCTACACAACCTCCCCTGGCAGTGCATTCAAGGCACTAACCACCCTCTATTTAAAAGGTTTCCTCTCATATCTCCTTTTACCTTTAACCTACGTCCTCTAATAATTTACATTTCTACCTTGGGAAAAAGACTCGGACTATCCATTTTATACATGCCTGTAATAATTTTGTAAACTTCAATCAAGTTGCCCCTCACCTTTTGACATGGTCAATCGTATGCTTTTTTCTATGCTTGACTTAAAGAAAGTTGGTTGATAAAACTTTTTATTCTATGAACATACAAAATAGGAGCTGAGGCATTCTATTTGGCCCTCTAGCCTGTTCCACCATTCAACTGGATTATGGCTGACCTGCTTGTGTTTCAAATTCCGCATTTTCATCTACCTCCATTAACCCTCAATTCTCCTGCCTGTCAAGAATCATCCACCTCTCTCTTAAAATTATTCAATTACCTCCACTCCTTTTTGAGGCGGAGAAAGTCATTTTTAAATGTTGAAAAATGGGTATTTCTCATATTAACAGACACACAAAAACTCTAGGCTATTTAGGTGGTATTTTGTTAACATTCTGTCCGTAAATATTATGATGTTAACAAATTTCTACAACTTCCTGTTGTATGTACTCAACCTGAAATTCAATAAATAAACTTGATGTTTGCCACAAACAATAGGAGTCAATTTATTTAACAACTAGTTTCAGTGACTCCAAAGTTGTACAATTCTCGAAGAAAAAAATTCTCCTCATCTCTGTCCTGAAATGGAGGGCCCTGGTTCTGGGCTCACCCACAAAAAGAAACATCCTTCCTACGTCCACCTAGTCAAAACCATTCAGGATCTTATAACAAGTATAACATCCTTAATTTTGTGTTCAATTCCTCTCGTAACAAAGGAAACACTTTCTTTAGCCTATTTAATAACGTGCTGCACCTGAATATTAACTTTTGTCTTATGTGCCAGAACACTTAACTAAATCCCCTCTATACCTCAGAACTGCATTCGCTTTCCATTTTACTCTGTCTTTTCATTTTTCCTGCTAAAATAAACAATTTCCCCACGATGCTTCAGCTGCAAGATGTTTGCCACTCACTCAACCTATCTATATCTTTCTGCAACTTCATTATATCCTCTTCACAACAGACTTTTCTACCTGTCTTGATGCTGTCTATGAAGTAGTTACCATGCTTCCTCATCTAAGTCATGGATGTAAAGTGTAAAAAGCTGAAGCACCAACGCAGACCTCTGTCAGACTCCATTCTTGACATCCTGCCATTCAGACAATGACCTACTTATGCATACTCTGTTTTCAGCCAGCCAGCAAAACATCTAACCAGGCTAAAATGTTACCCTTACACCATGAGCTTTTATTTTCCACACTAACCTTTGAGGTGGCATTTTATCAAATGCTTTCTGGGAACTCATACGTGGAATGTCTACAGGTTCTTTTAATCCACTATGATTGGTTCTAACACCCTCCCCAGAACAGATATCAAGCTAACTGGCCTATAGCCTGTTTTCTACCTCCCTCCTTTCCTGAATAGAATGTAAGATATATGAGCAGAATTAGGCTGTACAGCCCATCGATTCTGCTCCACAATTCAATTATGGCTGCTATGTTTCTCAACCACGGTAACCCTTGATCCCCTTACTAATCAAGAACCTACCTATCTGTCTTAAAGACACTCAATGACTTCGCCTCCATGGCCTTCTGCAGCAATGGGTTCCACAGATTCACGACCCTCTGGCTGAAGAAATTCCACATCATTTCAGTTCTAAAGGGTCATCCCTTCACTCTGAGCCTGTGCTGTCAGGTCCTAGTCTCTCCTACTAGTGAAAACATCCTCTACATGTCCACTCTATTCAGGCCTCTCAGTATTCAGTAAGTTTCAAATCCCCCCTCGTACTCTAAACTCTGTCAAATACACACCCAAAGTCCTTAGCTACTCCACATATGATAAGCCTTTCATTCCCAGGATCATTCTTGTGAACCTCCTCTAGGCTCCCTCCAAGGCCAGCATATCTTTCCTTAGAAAAGGAGTTCCTAACTGCCAACTGAACCTTCATGTTGACCATAACAGAATCCTGAACTCGGGCTCCTAAGTCCCTTTGTGCTTCAGATTTCTGAAGTTCCCTATTTAGAAAATAGTCTACGCCTCTATTCCTTCTACCAAAGTGCATAACCTCACACTTTCCCAGATTGTATTCCATCTGCCGTTTCTTTGAGCACTCTCCTATCCAATCCAAGTCCTCTGCAGGCTTCCTGCTTCCTCAACATTACCTGTACCTCCACGTAGATGGGTTATATTAACTGTTTGCCAGTCGAAAGATTAAGCTGACTTTCCTGAATCTAGGGTAGTTTGGAAAATTAACACCAACGCATTCATTACGTCATTAGCAACCTCTTTTAAGACGCTCTGATGAAATCCATCTGGACCCAGAAACATGTCAGCAGCTCTGTCAATTTGTTTAGCAACACTTCCCTTATGATTGTAATTTCACTAAGTTCCTCTCACCCTTCTACCTCTTAATTTACAGCTATTACTGGAATGCATTTGTATTCTTTACAGTGAAGACAGAAGCAAAATATTTGTTTATTTCATCCACTATTTTCTTATTATCTACAATTAACTTTTCATTCACACACTCTAGAGGACCAACATTCACTTTGCCAACTGCTTTCCTTTTTAAATGTCTATAGAAACTCTTGCTATCATTAACATTCCTAGCTAACTTTCTATTGTCCTCTAATTTCTTCCTCCTGATTGACCTTTCAGGCATTTTCTGCCATTCTTTATATACTGACCAATCATTTGACCTGCCACTCATCCTTGCACAATTATATACTTCTTCCTTAAGTTTTCCCTACCACTTTAGTTAACCAGGATGGTGTGTTCTCTCTTTAAAGTTGTTCTTGTGTAGAAATATACCGTTCTGAGTATTCTGAAATATGCCCTTAAATGTCTGCTACTGTGTCATTATTGATCTATTCCCTGGCCTTGTGTGCTAGTTCACTCTACCTACCTCAGCCATCATATCCATGTATTTGCCTTTCTTTAAGTTTAAAATACTAGACTTGGACCCAATCTGCCCTTTTCCAGATAGGATGTAAAATTTATTCATATTGTAGTCACTGCTATCTCGGCATGTCTTAACTCTCAGACCATGAATCAATCTTGTCTCAGTACACTTACCAAGTGTAATATAACCTGTTCTCTAGTCAGTTCCAAAATGTATTGCTCTAAAGAAAACTATCTCAAAAGTAGTCTATGAACTCCTCATCCAGGCTATCACTGCTAATCTGACTTTTCCAGTTAATATGTAGATTAAAGTTACCCATGATTATTGCCATCCTTTTATCACAAGCACCCAATATTTCTCCTCGTATACTTAGTCCTATATTGTAGTCACTGTTAAGGGCTTGTAGACCACTCATACCGATGACTTCTTTTCTCTACTATTCCCTATCTCTATACAAATATCTTGATGTCCTGAACCTAACTACTGCACAAATGCCACGCTCAATTAATATTGTTACTCCTCCAGCTTTACCTAGCTTTCTAATTCTCTGATGTCAACATTCAGGGCCCAGTCCTTGTCATTCTGAAGCCATGTCTCTGTAATGGCTATAAGATCATAATTATTTACTTCAATGTATGCTCTTTTTTAAAATCTTTATAAATGCTGCGTGTATTCAGATACAGAGCCTTTAGTTTTGTCTTTTTGTTATCTTTGAAATATCTAGTTTTCATCATTCTTAGGATTTTTCTCTTGGCTCCTTCCTGCCACGTCTGACCCTCATTTCCCATATTACTCTGTTTCTCTCTTACCTTGTTCCTACTCTTTGATAGACAACATCGTTCTATATTTGAACGCTCACTCCTACTATTTAATTTAAAACCCTCTCAATTCCCCTAATTTTGTGGTTCACCAGAACAGTGGTCCAGCATAGTTCAGGTGTAGACCATCCCAACAGTAGAACCTCTATTTTCCCTACCATTGCTGTGGCCTGTGAACTGGAACCCACTTTCCCATACAAGGCTTTGAGCCACGAATTCATCTCTAATTTTATTTATCCTATGCCAATTTGTACACAACTCAGTTTATAATCCAAAGATTAGTGCCTAGTGCCTCACATTCTCTATGCAGAACCTCTTTCCTCCTTCAACAGTACCTACATGAACCATAACTACTGGATTCTCCCCACTGCAGGTTCTTTTCCAGTTCTAAGCATATGTCCTGGCACTGCACAGGCAACACAGCTGTCTAGGTTCTGGCTCTTAGCTGCAGAGAATACTGTTAATCCTTCTCCCTTTTCCATCATTTATGACTATATTCTTTGTTCCCCCACTTGAATGTTTTTCTTTACAATGGTACTATGGTCAGTTTTGTTTTACATCTATGCTACAACCCTTGCTTTCACTCAAACAGTATGAGAGAACTCTAAACCTACTGGACATTTACATAGGCTGATTCATCTACCCTCTGTCTCTCTTACCTGCCTCATTCACAATCAAACCTTCCTGTCCCTGATCACTGCGGCCAATAGGGGAGACCCCGCCCTAAATGATGGGACTGCCTCCTGGTACAACAAATACAGGTAACTTTTCCAATTAAAGCAAAATATCATGGATGCTGGAAATCTGAAACAAAAAATGGAAAATGTTGGAAAATGTCAGCAGGTCCACCAGCATCTGTGGGGACAGAAATATAACTCATGTTTCGAGTCCAATACAACCCTTCTTCTGAATGCAGAACTTCTGAAGAACTTCTGGACTCGAAACATCACCTGAACTTTTAATTAATTAATTACATTATTCACTTACATATGTTGCTTTTTATAGACTTCATTAACTTAAACCAAAGATTTGGATAAGAATATAGAAGGCATGGTTGGTAAGTTTGCAGATGACACCAAAATTGGTGGCATTGTAGGCAGTGAAGAAGATTTTCTAAGATTACAAAGGGATCTTGATCAAATGGGTCAATGGGCTGAAAAATGGCAGATGGAGTTCAATCTGGATAAATGCGAGGTATTGCATTTTGGTACAACAAACAAGGGTAGGACTTATACAATTAATGGTAGGGCCTTGGGTAGTGAACAGAGGGACTTAGGGGTGCACATAATTCTTTAAAGTTTGCATCACATATAGACAAGATGGTTAAAAAGGCGTTTGGCACGCTTGCCTTCATTGCTCAGTCCTTTGAGTACAGGAGTTGGGACATTATGTTGAGGTTGTACAGGACATTGGTGAGGCCTCTCCTGGAATACTGTGTCCAGTTCTGGTCCAGTTATAGGAAGGGTTTATCAAGCTGGAGACGGTCCAGAAGAGATTTACTAGGATGTTACTGGATATGGAAGGTTTGAGTTATAAGGAAAGGCTGGATAGACTGGGACATTTTTCATTGGAGCATAGGAGGTTGACAGGTGACCCGATAGAAGTTTGTAAAATAATGAGAGGGTTCTCTAAGGTTTTAGAGTAGATTTGTAGCTCAGGTTGTGGATGTTGTGGCTGGTTGGCTAGCCGAGTTGGTTCGTTGTTCCGCAGACGTTTCATTATCCTGCTGGGTAACATCATCAGTGCAGCCTCCGATGAAGCGCCGTTGTGTTTTCCCGCCTGGTACTTAAACTCTGGAGTCCGTTGAACTGATTACCTCACTTCGGGTTTTCCTTCGCAATGGAATATATATGGGGTCGAGTTCTATGTGTTTGTTGATGGCTTTCTTCATGGAGTACCAGGCTTCTAGAAACTCCCGTGCTTGTCTCTGCTTTGCCTGTCCCAGGATCTTGGTGTTATCCCAATCGAATTGGTGGTTCTCCTTATTCATGTGGATAGAGATGAGTGAGTATTAGTCGTGTCTTTTTGAAGACAATTGATGTCCCTTGCTGTTAATTTCCTTCCTGTTTGTCCGATGTAGTGTTTGTCACAGTCTCTGCAGGGAATCTTGTATATGACATTGGTCCTGTTCATAGTGGGTAGTGGGTCTTTGGTTCGGGTGAGCAGTTGTCGTAGGGTTGATGAGGGTTTGTGCGCTATTCTGATGCCCAATGGTCATAGGGGTCTTGTGGTTAGTTCCAATGTGTTCCTGATGTAAGATAGCGTGATGAGTGTGTCGGAGCGTGTAGTGTTTTCCTGGTGTCGTTCATTTAGTAGACATCTTCTGACCCAGTTTTTCGGATATTCATTGTCTTTGAACACCTGGAAGAGGTATTCTGCTTCTTCTCGACTTGGCTCTGTGCTGCTGCAGTGTGTTGTTGCCCGTTTAAATAATGTTCTCACGCAGCTTCGTTTGTGTGTGTTATTATGATTGCTGTTGAAGTTCAGTACTTGGTCAGTGTGTGTGGCTTTCCTGTGTACCTTCGTTAGGAATTCCCTAGACCTGAAGGGTCTGTCTTTTCCTAGCTCTTGTGGTCTGTTGACTGATGTTGATGGCTTGTTCCAGGTCTCTGCTTTGCTCAACACATTAAAAACACTCAAACAGACCAAACAGATCAACAAAACAGACTTCTTAAGAATGAAACCCGAAGGAACCAACACACCCTGACTCTACGGCCTCCCAAAAGTACACAAACCGGAAGAACCCCTTAGACCCATAGTCTCCCTACCAGGCACGCCATCACACAGATTAGCCAAGGAACTACAAAGGAGACTAAGGCAACTCGTCAACAAGTCATCCCACTCAATCCACTCAGCCCAAGAGTTCCTCAATTCTATCAAAGACATAAGGATAGATGACGATGAGACCATGATATCATTTGACGTCACTGCCCTCGACAGGCATACCACTAGCAAGGGAAACAATGACAGCACTAATAGAACAAGAACAAGACCCCAGTGAAACCATCTCCACAGACAACATGCTGAAGCTACTGGACCTATACTTCACCACCGACATCACTTTCCACGGCCGAGTATACAAACAGATCAACGGGACAGCCATGGGATCATCTATCTCCGGACTAATAGCCAAGGCGGTGATGCAAAGACTGGAAAGTACAGCCCTTCGGCTAATCCAACCAAAACTACGGATACGCTACATAGACGACACCTTTGTCATCATTAAACAGACCAAACTAGAGGAGACACACAAACTAATAAACAATACCCTCACCGGAATCAAATTCACCAGAGAGGAGAAGAACAAACAGCTCCCATTCCTGGACACCTTGGTAGAGCGCAGGACAAATGGGGAATTCCAAATGAAGGTACACAGGAAAGCCACACACACTGACCAAGTACTGAACTTCAAAAGCAACCATCCGAACACACACAAACGAAGCTGCGTGAGAACATTATTTAAACTGGCAACAACACACTGCAGCAGCACAGAGCTACGCCGAGGAGAAGAAGAATACCTCTTCCAGGTGTTCAATGACAATGGATACCCGAAAAACTGGGTCAGAAGCTGCCTACTAAATGAACGACACCAGGAAGACACTACACGCCCCGACATACTCATCACGCTACCTTACATCAGGAACACATCGGAACTAACCACAAGACTCCTACGACCACTGGGCATCAGAATGGCGCACAAACCTTCATCAACCCTACGACAACTGCTCACCCAAACCAAAGGCCCACTACCCACTATGGATAGGACCAATGTCATATACAACATTCCTTGCAGAGACTGTGATAAACACTACATCAGACAAACAGGAAGGAAATTAACAACAAGGGTACACGAACATCAATTGGCTACAAAAAGACACGACCAATACTCACTCATCTCTATCCATATGGATAAGGAGAACCACCAATTCGATTGGGATAACACCAAGATCCTGGGACAAGCAAAGCAGAGACAAGCACAGGAGTTCCTAGAAGCCTGGTACTCCACGAAGAAAGCCATCAACAAACACACAGAACTCGACCCCGTATACACTCCATTGCGAAGGAAAACCAGAAGTGAGGTAATCCAGCTCAATGGACTCTAGAGTTTAAATACCAGGTGGGAAAACACAACGGCGCTTCATCGAAGGCTGCACTGATGATGTTACCCAGCAGGATAATGAAACGTCTGCGGAACAATGAGCCAGCTCGGCGAGCCAACCAACCACAATAATGAGAGGGTTATGGATAGAGTTGATGGTATTTGCCTTTTCCCTAAGATGGGGAATTTCAAGACTAAGGGACACATTTTTAAGGTGAGAGAGATTTAAAAAAGACATGAGGCAATGCTTTTACACACAAGGTGTTTCACGCATGGAATGAACTTCTTGATGAAGTGGTGGATGCAGGTTCAATTACAACATTTAAAAGACATTTGGATGGATATGTGAATAGGAAAGGTTGGGAGGGATCTGGGCCAGGAGCAGGAAGGTGGGACTAGTTTAGTTTGGGATTATATTTGGCATGGACTGGTTGAATGAAGGGTCTGTTTCCGTGCTGTATGACTCTATGACTCTACCACCAATTTGTGTATTGTGTTAAAATTTAAGAATAGAAAAGACCTTTACCACTGACCAGAGATTCATCAAACAGCTAACTCCTTTCTGCTAATTTCTTTCTCTGTAGTGAAGGAAAAAACAATTCCAATCGGATCTACTGAGTCTAGCTCTGTCTCTGACTGTCTGCCATAGGTCCTTTTCTCGCCTGCTCCTATCGGTTATGCTGACTGCCTGTCTAGAGATCTTCAACTCACCAACTCCTCTGTGTTTCCTTAATAAACACAAAATGATTAATTAATTATAAAATAAAACTTGTTGTATGAAAACAGAGGATTAGTTAACACACAACTTGTAATATGAATTACATAAATGTTTTTCCTGCTAAATAATCCCAAACATGTACACATTTACACCAGGAAGAGTAAAAAAAAATGGATTCTCTCCATAGAGATTCACTTTGGCCAATAGGTCACAGATTTTGAAGGCAAAAAAGGGATAACAGGTGGAAAGTTTGGACAAATCTCAGTCTGGCATTTGGGCAGATGTAGACTGGTGTCACCAATACAGGCAAGTATCATTGGAATCTTCGCAACCACAGCTTGCTCAGAAAACACAGAAACAAGAAATCTTCCATCACTCTTGAAGAGGACAGTCAGGTTTCATACTGGACTCATGACAAAGATGCTTCAGAAATAGGAGACACAAGCTGAGCAGCTCCTTTCTTTCAGCAAGCTTCCTCAACTGAAAATCCAAAACCATCTCCAAGCTGCAAAACATCATTCAAACAGAACAATATAACCAGAGTCCTAAAAACAGTCAGGTGATTTCCTGAAGTCAGTTCAAGCTACCAAGATCAGCAACGACCTGAAACCATGTGGTTCCAAGAAATGCTTTGTTTTTATAAAATCTCCCCAGTTCTTTCACTGAACACTTAAGAAAACCTAGGAATTTCTAAAAACCTTCAAACTCAAGTCCACAAATAATATTAAATATGAAGTCATCATAACACTTACAGCAGTCACATCCTCCCTTTATTTTTCTCTGCAACCCTTATAAAAACAGTACACCATACAGGTTATTTACTGCCTTTAATGTGCACTGTATGCTAAAGTTATTTACTTACAAAATTGAAAACAGGTAAATTATGCTAAAACAAGGTTTGAAACTCAGTTAGACCAAATGGGAAAACATGGAGTTACAGTTATGGAAAGAGCACACCATTATGAATGGAGGTCCAAAAATTAGAAAGGGGCAGGAATCCTAAATGATCCAAGATTAGGGTAGATATTTCTCCTAGACATTAGCGTGATTCTCACTGCCATATGCCTCCAGGTCATTTGTAAATATTCACTTTTTTTTTTAACTTTCATACAGTAGGGTTGACCTTCATATAGTAGGATTGACCTCATAAGCCATTACACAGGACTGAGTTCAGTGATAATATTCATGAAAAGACAAAACCTTTGATTCCTTGTTGCACAGATGTTGATGGCTTATCCTGTGTTTATTGTTTACATGCAAGAAAAATTGTAACTTCCTTTCATTCGCTTGCTGTCTGTATCATATTCTATGGTGTATTTAATTATCTTTTTGTCTTCATGTTTTTCTACTTTTCTCATTCTTTATTTCTTCTTCTGCTTTATTAACCCCATAAGAACCAGGGAGCAGCTGGGTGATAACAGAAGCTTCATGGTGTCCACCAACCACAAGCTACACTTGAAGAGGTATTCAAGTATTGTTCATGGGAAAACCAACAATCAGTGCTGAGGAAGATGGCAGGCAAGCTTTCTGCAAAAATATACCTTATTCATAAATTATCTAAAAATATATTGCAAACCACTGCAAATCAGACATTACAGAAATACAGTAAAATACAGCTTTTCTATTTTAAGGACCTTTGAACTCTTTGATTCTTCAATCCAATTGCAAATTGTAACATTAACGAAATGTGATATCAACTATATGAATTCTGTTACAAGCCTGGAGTCTCAGGAGTTTTATAAATTATCAGCTCCATCAATACATTACAGCTGGAAGACCTTAGGAAGTGGTCTTTCCCCACTGTACCTTTGCAAATGGCTGCCCCAAGCTTTAATGCATGTAGTGCTGGGCCACAGAATGCTCCAGTCTGTAAACACTAGGTCAAGAACTCTTTGCACTGGAAGATCAATAAGATTTGGGCAGACCAAACTGTGTCTTTCACCAAGTTGATGGTCCTCAACATACAGTTGAGGTTTATTTTAGTATGTGTTCTTGAGACACAGATCTGCTTGGGATGAACCTCAACAAAAAAAAATCAACTGCATCTCTCTTTATACCTTATATGCAAGACACATTCCAGAAGATGTGTGGTGGTTTCTTCACACCACAGCCATTTCAAGGTTAGTTTACCACAAAGAGTTCAGGAACGTACGATTGATCTGATGGGGATAACCCTTCTCATAACCAGCTAAATTATATTTTAGTCCTAGTTAGAAAGCTTGGATATGAATAATTCTGCCAAATGACTTTAACAGTTTGCTCAGGGAACCATTCAACAAGCACCTCATTTTGCTGCAGAGGCTCGCGAATGTTACACGCTGACCACTGTGGTCAAAGATGTTTCTCTTTTCAAAATATTTGCGCAAGGGACAGGCAATACAATATAACCCAAATACTTGGAGTGTTTCGTGGCAAGGTGACCAGACAAATTCTTCACAACATTGGGATCAGATAGAACCTCAGCACATAATGACACTTGTTATTTGCATACCAAGGGTCTGCACAGAGATTGACACAGCTGCGCAGTTTGGTGGCCATTAAAAAGACAGTGACATAGGGTATGTTCTTCCCTATTCTCTCCAGGGTTTTGTACATGGTGTCCTTGTAGACATGATTCATCTCTGATGTCTAGATAAATTCAAAGATGGCTCAGCTAACCACTCTGTCACAGGCTTACAGGATGGGCCAGAGTTGCATCATGTACAGCTGCATCAAGAGCACCTCACACCTGATGACCAGTTCCTTAAATGCAATGGAGAGGCAGCATCACTCCCACATGCCCAGTTTATGCCTCACCTTAGCAATAAGTTCCTCCCAGTTTTTAGTGCATGCTCCAGCCCTGCCAAGCCATATCCTCAGCTTCAAGTAATTTGTCAGTGAAGGGGTAAAGGATTGGTCAGTTCCTGAAAGAACATGGCCTCACTGTTGCCTCAATTTATTTTGGTTCGTCAGGCCTGTTTGACTGGTTGCAGAAGCTCATGAGTCAGCACACTAACATCTGATCTAAGCATAAGAAAGTAAGACTGTCCATGTACAGAGAGGTTTGACCTGCAGGTCTCCACTGCCTGGGATCATCAACTTGCCAAAGCCTGCTTCTTTCCTAATAGACTCAATTCTGTACAACACACAAGTAAGTTGGGGAAGAGAGGGCAGCCCTATATGACGAGAGATTTGATCAGGAAGCTTTCTGATTTCCACACATTAATTGAAACTGTGTGACTGATATTTGTTTGGAGCAGTTGGATCCAATTACAGAGTCCCTTCCTTAACTCTATCTTGTGAATCACACCTAACATATTGACATGTGATATTCTATCAAAGGCCTTCTCCTGGATCAAGCTGATGAGGTAGGTGTCCACCCCCTGCCCTGCACAGACATGATCTTATCCCTGAATAGCATGAGGTTATGAGAGCTATTCCTGCCAGGTACAGTGTAGGTCTGTTCAGGATGAATTGCTGACTCCAGAGAAGACCTGACCCAGTTGGCGATGACCTTGGACAGAATTTTGCAGTTTTATTGATCACCAATTTCTAATTTCTTCCTGCTTCCCATCTACTGGGAAGTGATGATGCCTTTCCTCATGGATTTGCAATGCCACCAGCCACAGTATACTCTCATATACTTCCAGAAGTTTCTAGCTGATTGTCTCTCACAGAGTTGAATATAGCTCAGCCAGTAAACCATCGCTACCAGGTGTTTTACTCTTCTCGAAGTACTCGTGGACCTTAGTCACCTCATGCAGAGTTAGTGTTTGTCCAGACTCTCTCTCTCAAGTGGTAGGCAAGTTTTGTTTTAAGCCATCATGTTTAACTAAATTGCATACTGAAAGATCAGTGCTTTCAAAATAACTGCAGAGAGACTGATATCCCGTCACCAAGTCACCCTGCGTACACGGGCTCTCACCAGCCAGCTCACAGCTAGTCCCTTGAATCAGCACACTCTGAATCACTTGTTTATATCTGTCAGCCAGAGCTCCCTGATTAGCCCAGGTTAACAACTCCAAGAATGGATCTCATTGCCAATGTGACAAACAAAATGAGGCAGAAATGCCATTGAAACAAAAGTCAGTTGTCCACTGAATCCATAATTGGCCAGGAGGAATATTCTAACAGAATGGCTAATTGGGGCACTGAAAGGCAAACCAACCAGGGAAGTAAAAGGTTGCTCCAGTGAGAACCAGTCCATTCTGGGGGAATAAAATTTGCTCTCGGTGCCAGGTCTGGACGTTGGTGAGAAGGATTTCAGCACGTCAAGGCATTCCAGCACAGTTGTTTACTGGCCAGCGATTAAGTGGCAGTTTGATTTACTGGGTGTAGCAGAAAAGTTTTTTCCACAGAATAACAGATGTTAAAGCATGGATGGAAATTGTTAAGCTCATTGTCTCCATCAGTTATTTTCAGCTCTTCAAATGACCATCATTACCTGCTGCCATTTCCTGCTTTCCCTTCAAACACTTGCACTTTGTTTCCATCCAAATAATAATCTAATATTTTCTTGAAAGCCTCAATTGGAACAGCCTCCACCATACTTCCAGGCAATGCATTCCATACCCTAACTGTGTGAAAAAGATTTTTTCTCACATCATATTTGCTCTTTTTGCAAATCACTTTAAATCTGTGCCCTCTGGTTTTTGATTCTTTTATAAGCAGGAACAGCTTCCATCTACTCTTTCATGATTTTGAAAACCTCTGACAGATCTTCTCTTAGACTTCTTCCCTCTCGGGCAAATGGTCCCAACTTCTTCAATCTATACTCATAACTGAATTTTTTGGGATGTGCTGACAGTAGCTGAACCTGGAAGTAAATGAGAAGGGAGAGAAGTGGAAGAAATGTTGCTCTTGTGTGAAAAGGTGAAATGCTGAGTGAAATCTCTTGTTTGGTTCACATAAAAAGGGAAAAGCAATGAACTGGGACATTTGAGCTATTTTAATCATGTTGCTGGCACATTTAATTAAAATCTGAAACTAAACTGGTAAAACCAAGACATCTGGCGACCATAATTAAAGGGGCAATGATTGACTGACAAAAAAAGATCAACCTGAGTGAAGACACTAGCTCTTAAGCAATGTAATCATCCTCTTTAAACTCTACATTCTGTGGGAAATCTCCAGTTCTAAAGAATTCATTGGAATCGAAATCTCTCTCTCCATTAGATGCTGCCAGACGCACTGTTTTATTCCAGCACTTTCTGTTTCTAATTCTACATTGAAGTGGGATGGGGGCGACTTTAAAAATAATTCAGGAATTCCTGGAAGTATTTCTATGTTTATTTTCACAAATTGTATTGATCATGAATTTCTACTTCTGCTTGTTCATTGAATCTCCCACCATACATATCATTGTTAAGAGGCAGTGAAAGCCCAAAAAATTACATTGTGTCAAACCGGCATTGTCAATGAGGATCCTGTAATCACAGATTAAATGCTCAAGACTATGAGACTCCTTCTTGTTGCACTACCAATTGTATCAGTCTATCGAACACAACTCACTCATAATCTAATGCACTCATAGCGTTTACAGCCTTTGATAATTGATGGTTTACTTTTTGTAATTTCACCACTTCCTGATGTTTACTATTCTTCACTTTTCCCATAAACAACACATGAATTCTCACTGAACATCAGCTAGGTAAATAAAGTAAACATATGTTTTGAAATATTCAGAATAACAAATTGTTAAGAGTTAAAAGCTGGTAGTATACAATGACGTTAGAAGTGTTCAAATGATTCATAGTTTTTCAAATGGTTCCCAGATTAGTGTAATCCTGCATCTAACTCTACACACCTTAATCTGTAGAGCACTTTGTGACAAATGTCACATTGTTTTGCCAATGCAGTAACGTCATGACATTGAAAGAATAACTCCACCCAGTAACCACTGTGATAGGTGTGGTTGTTTCAAGTATTTATACCCTTGTTCCAAGATATTTATAGTACAACACATTCATGGTGTTATGCTTTGCAACTGAATTAAGAACAAATCTACACTTCTATATTTGAAGTTTCTCCTCCAAAGGTTATTCCAACTGAGCTTTATTTAAATCAAAATCTTCTGAGAAATCTAGGTATTATTTTTCTCAGTGATTAAAAATTTCAGCATGTAGAAAAGTTGATTATTAACGTCCTTAATGGGGAAGTCAAACCAAGCCCCCAGTTTCCTACTCTAGATGTTGGTGTTAGGTTGGACACTGGACATTGGTGCAGTGTTGGATACCAGATTCTGTCCTCTGCAGGTCAATTCCATGGCTGTTGAGGAATTCTGTTGGTTAGGCCTCCACCAATGAGTGGTCCAGCTGCTCAGTAGAGTTAGGATAAATGCAGAAGGACAAAAGTGCATTGGATATCGAATATCTGAATAAAGACCCTTGTATCAACAGGATTACAAGGGACAGTAGCTCAGTGGTTAGCACAGCTGCCTCACATCTAAAGGGACATGGATTTGATTCTAGCTTTGGGTGATTGTCCGTGGGCAGTTTGCACATACTTCCCATGTCTGCGTGGGTTTCCATCGGGTGCTCCAGTTTCCTCCCACAGTCCAAAGGTTGCAGGTTAGTTGAAATAGCCACACACAAAAAAAATGCGCTGTAGTATCCAGGGATGTGCAAGCTAGGTGGATTAGCATGGTTGACGTGGGGTTGCAGGAGATACGAGTCAGTGCAGGCTCAATGGGCTAAAAGGCTTCTATCTGCACTGTAGGATTCTATGATTACCGCTCGTACTTTTTATACTCCTCTAGGGACTCTGCCATGTTGAGAACTTGGTATCTGCCATAAGCTTCTGTTTATTCTCTCAATCATAGCCTTGATGTCCACGGTACTCCGACCTTGGTCCCTTCCTTTGTCTTTATGGGAACATATTTTCAGTTTACTCTCAATTATTTCCTCGTTGAATGCCTTCCTGCTCTTATGAAGTTTTATTTGCAATTATCTGGCCCCAATCCACTTTGGCCCAATCATATTTTAGTTTAATTAGAAAAAATCAGATTTAATGTTTCGGGTCCAGTGACCCTCCTCAAAACCGATGGTAGCTAAGGAATGTCAGTTTATATGCAGAACATAGGGAGGGGGTGGGGTTAGGGAGTAAATGATAGGTGGGGATAGAACCCAAAGAGAACAGCAGTTGGACAGACAAAGGTGTTGATAACGATCCTGCAAGGAGGGTGAATAGCTGTAATGCAGACTGTTAGTGACTAACAATATGAAGTGTGTAATGGCAGACTATGTGATAACAAGGCCTGGTGTGTCGGGTAGGGGCTAGGACATGGGAAATTTTAGACCCTAAAGTTATTGAACTTGATATTGAGTCCAGAGGGCTGTAGGATCCCTGAGCAGAAAATGATGTGTTGCTCTTCCAGTTTGCGCTAAGCTTCACTGGAACATTGCAGCAAGCCTGAGACAGAGATGTTGGCCAGGGAACAGGATGGTGCATTAAAGTGGCAGGCAACAGATAGCTCAGGGTCTTTTTAGTGAGCAGAATGTAGATGTTCTGCGAAGCGGTCACACAGTCTACGCTTCATTTCCTCAATGCAGAGGAGACCACATTGTGAGCAGCAAATGGAGTAGACTAGATTCTGGGAAATGCAAGTGAAGTGTTGCTTCACCTGCAAGCTATGTTTGAGCCCTTGGATACTGGGGAGGGAGGAGGTAAATGGGCAGATGTTACACCTTTGCTGGTTGCAGGCAAGGTGCCTTGGGGCTGTGGAGGGTATTGGGATGAAGGGTGTCCCAGAGGGAACGGTGCTTGCAGAAGGCAGACGAGGGAGGAGAGGGGAATACATGTGTGGTGGTGGCATGTCGCTGGAGGTGGCAGAAATAATGTCTGATGATCTTTTGGATGTGGATGCGAGTGGAATGGCAGGTAAGGGCAAGGGGAACCCTATCGCTGTTGCGGGAGGGAAGACAGGGGTTGTGAGCAGAAATGCAGGAGATGGGTCGGACCGAGTTGAGGGCCCTGTTGACAATGGTGCTAGGGAATCCTCAGTTGAGGAAGAAGGTGGGCATTTTGGAGACTCCGTGGGTGAAGTTGACCTCATCTGAACATATTCGACAGAGATGGAGGAACTGGGAGAATGGAATGTAGTCTTTACAGGAAGGAGGGTGCGAGGAATGTATAGTCCACGTAGCTGTGGGAGTCGGTGCATTTATAGTGGATATTAGTGGCCAGTCTACTCCCAGAAATGGCAACAGACATGTCAAGAAAGGGAAGGGAGGAGTCAGAGATGGACCAGGTGAAAGCGAGGGCAGGGTGGAAACTGGAAGCAAGATCGATGAACTTTTCTAATTCTGGATGAGAGAGGGAAGCAGCACCAGTAATATCATCGATTTTTGAAGAAGGAGTTGTGGGTGGGGGCCAGAAAAGGCCTGGACCAAGCAATGTTCCACGTACCCCACAAAGAGACAGGTATAACTAGGGCCCATGCGGGTACCCATGGCCACCCATCTGACCTGAAGGAAATGAGAAGAGTTAAAACAGAAGTTGTCGAGGGTGAGGACGAGCTCGGTCAAGAGGAGGAGCGTGGTGGTGGGCAGGAACGATTCAGGTCTTTGCTCCAGGAAGAAGCGGAGAGCCCAAAGTCCATCCTGGTGGCGGATGGACATGTAAAGCGATTGCACATCCATGGTTAAGAGGAGGTGACTGGAGCCTGCAAACTGGAAATTTTGAAACTGGCATAAAGTGTCAGAGGAATCACAAATCTACGTGGTCAGGGACTGGACCAAGGGAGAGAAGACTGAGTCAAGGTAGGAAGAGATGAGTTCTGTGGGGCAGGAGCAGACTTAAATAACTGGTAGTTAATATCCCCTGTCTTATTACTGTTACTGCCTTATTATTCTTACTCTCCTCTGAAATTTGATTGCATATTTAAATGTACATTTTTCTGTGACTGTACAAGGACCTATGGTACTTGCCGAGCTCCACCGAGGACATGGCATTAATGAGACCACACTGAGAATATTGCCTACAATTTTGGTCCCCTTACGTAAGGAGGGATATGGTTGTATTGGAGGCAGTTCAGGGGAGGTTCACCACATTTATTCCAGATATATCTAATGGAGAAAGATTGGGCAGTTTAGGCCTATACTGTCTGGAGTTTAGAAGAATGAGAGGAGGCATATAAACTGCAAAAGGGGATTGACAAAGCAGACATTGACAGGACCTTTCCTCGTCTGGAGTGTTCTAGAACAAGTTGTCATAGCTTTCGGATAAGGGGTAGCAAAGATGAGGAGAAATTACTTCTCAAAGGTTTGTGAATCTGTGAAATTCATTACCCTAGCATATGGTGGAAGCCAGAACATTGAGTAAGTTTGGAGAGGATATTTGCAGTTTTAATTAATAATGATTTGAAGGATAATGGAAAGTGGCCAGGAAAGTGGAGTTGAGGCCAAGATAAGATCAGTCATGATCGTATTAAATGGCAGAGTGGGCTTGAGGGGCTGAATTGCTTACTCCTATTCCTTGTTCTTATGTTCTTAACAATGTGTTTGCCTCTACCTCTGCCCACATGACCTAATTTGACAATCCTTCCAAGAGGCCATTCCTCTTCAGTGCTATAATTGATTCCTTGATCAATATTGTGACCCTTCTTTCTCTACTGTCCTCTCTCTATCTGGTCTGAACACCCTGTAAACTGGAATGTTAAGCTGCCAATTCTGCCCATCTTTCAGCCAAGTCTCGATCATAGCTATCATACTCCCACATATCTATCTATCAGTTTGTCTATCTTATTCGTCAAGCTCTTTGCATTTAATTCCATTTAATCTTGCTGAACTCATTTCTTCCTTATCTTGCCTATGCTTCTTCTGCCTTCCAGATTGACTTAGAAATGTTTTAATTCTAATTCCATCTCAGCTTCTTTCCTCTCTTAATTATTCATCAGGATCCCATCTCCCAATAATTCAGTTTAATTCCGCCCCAATAGAGCAGCAAACCTCCCTACAAGAATTTTGGTAACATTTTTCTATTCAAATATAACCCATTCAATTTGTACAGGTAAAATATAGTCCAAATGCCTCAGGAATCTAAAGCCCTCCTTCTTGTTCCATCTCTCCAGCCAAGCATTCATATGTTTTATCTTTCTTTTCAATACTCATTACCATATGCCACTGGGGATAATCGGGGGGGGAGATTACTATATTTGAAGTCCTGCTTTGTTATTTCCTACCCAACTCCTTAAAGTCTGCTGGTAGGACCTCATTTCTCTTTCTTCTTATGTCACTGGTCCCAACATGAACCAAGAGCTCTGGTTGTTCATCCTCCCGCTTAAGAATGCTCTGCGGCCATCCCTGACATCATTATTCCTGGCACTCGGGAATCAACATACCATCCTGGAATCAAGTCTATGGCTGAAAAAGTGCCTGTCTACTCCCCTTACCAACTACTCCCTTACCACTATCTCACTATCCACAGCTACTGCAATCTTTACTGCCTGTAAATTTGAGCTCATCCAGTACTCTGCTAACCATACCTTAACTTGCATAATTCCATTCTCTTGTTACACTCATGCTCACTGACCTAAATTGGCATCTAGTCTGGCAGTATGTTGATCGTAGAATTTTCATTCTTATTCTCAAATCCCTCCTTGCCCACCATCCTCCCACCTTTACTGATTCTCTGCTATCCTCCAACCAAACAAATCTTTGAGGATGAGAGACAACAAGGTGCAGGGCTGGATGAACACAGCAGGCCAAGCAGCA
>NC_063346.1:45979242-46012062 GCF_021869965.1 Rhincodon typus
ATGCTGCTTGGCCTGCTGTGTTCATCCAGCCCTGCACCTTGTTGTCTTAGAACAAAACATGTAAGGCATAGCTGTTGCCAAAATCTGCTGAGGTGTGCAGAAATGACAAGTATTCTAATCTGAAATCTCAACAATTTCTACAATGATAAGTGATTTTCTTTTTCTTTGATCTACATAACCTTCAACTGGATTTTATGGGACTGTGAATTCATCAAGTTTTTTTTCCCCATGTGTTTACGTGTACAGCCTTCTTAACACTAAACAGGGTGCCTCCCCCAAACTTATGGGGAGGGTGGTTTGTCAAACAGGAATTGGATGGCACCCACGTTGCTTTGTGAGCTTCCACGTATAATCCCATAAAAATAGAACTAGTGGTGGAGATTTTTGTCACAACATGCAAAGAATCCTCTAATTTAGCACCAGATTTGATACAAATTTTCACAATTCATTGATTGTCCCAAGATCACTAAGGAAATATTTCATGTCAACAGGTGTTCTGGAAGCGAAAAGGAAATGTCAACTGATGTCCTATGACTGCCAAAAATAGTGGCCTCTATGAGAGTTGCATGCACAATAAAAGGTAAAGGTAAAGTTATCATAGTACTACCGCGCCATAGGGCAGCTTTCTCATTAGAAAGCGATGATTGATGGTAGTTTAACCTCAGGGTCAATATGCCTCAGAAAAGGGGAGAGGTTGAAAAGGAGAGTCTTTCATGGTAACCTCAAATGGTGCAAGTATTGAACCTATACTGTTGGCATCACTCTGTATCCAAACCAGCCATCCAGCCATCTGAGATAACTAACCCTCTACAAACAATAGCAGAGTACTGCTATAATAAAGGTACATGCCTGTACCACAATGGTCATATTGAGGGGTCATGAGGCGATACAATACAGTTCATCTTGTGCATTCTGGATAGTTGCAGCTTGCTAAGCCCTGCACAACTCTGTATTTAAAAGGACCCAGACATGGTAGCTATAGCTTCTGTGGAGCTAGCTGCGCGTGGAGGAAAACATCATCATTACATTCACTGTGAGAACTCCTCAGTGGCTGCTGCAAGGAGCATCATAGTGCAACTGATTCAGGAAGGAGCTGTTTTACAGCCTACTTTTATCCCGACTTCCTAAGGCTCTCTTACGTCTCCAAGTACATGACTAATATTTCAATCCTGTATTCATATCAGAACATCATAAATGTGAAATTTCCTTGCTCCTATGTCACTGTTGTCAGGCAGCTGTCTGGTAGTTTGATGGTGGAACCCAGCAACATTAGGAAGTAGGGTATTTAACTCCTTTGCCATTCAATTAGTTTATGGATAATGTTCCTAACTCAATGTACTTTGTCCCATTTGGTTCAATATCCTTGTGTAATAAAAATCTATATCTCTTCATTTTGACTTCATAAAAAAAATGCTGTCAGAAACTGTCTAAAGCAATGATTATTCTAAATATATACACGTAAAGGAAAAGTAACGTGTGAAATACTTAAGTCAGTAACACTGAAAATAAATTTCAAACTATGATTTTACAAAAAACAAACTAGGATTGAAAGCAGTGGTTCTGCATTATTACTTTAGTTCTGAAAAAAAACATTTTAAATTAATATATTAAAGAAAAAAAAGATTTGGATGGAATGCAAAACAGGTTTTTTTTAATAAGAAGATTAGTCTTAAATAGGTCACTGAGAGATTAACCTTGCAATTAATAGTGGGGGTGGTGGTTACCCTGTATGCATCAACGAACCCCAAACCCAAGATATCATCTACACCATTTATTTCTCTCCATCTAGCCTCCAAAACCACCCTCATTCCCTACTACAGTGCCTGATCCCTTTGCACCCTAAAAGCTAGGGGCTCAGCTCCAGCACTGTTGTCCTTGCAGTCTCAGCAGTGGGCCACTATTGAGTTCTATCGTTGCTGGGAAAGCTAGAGATGTCAGCCCATCAAACTGGCCAGCAGCTCTTGAAAACGTGACTTTCTGTCCACTGAGAGGCGGAGGTCCAACCCTCAGTTTGTTATTACACTGCCTTTGGCACATTATTGCTGTACAAGGTTGTTAAGCGCTGGTCCATTTGCGACTGACATTTCCTCTGGGTGCGATGAGTAGTATCCTCCCTTCCCATAGATTCCAGCTTTTTTTTGTGCCTCGGTATCTTATTTGATTTTATAATAATCCTTTGCTGTGAAGAATACTTTCAGACACCAAAGAACTGGAACGTCCCCAGTCACAGAATGAGTACAAGAAGACAATGAAAATGGAGTGACACAAAACTTAGAAGTAAAGTTAAATGTGAGGAGGATGATGATGAACAAAGGCTGGTAGAAAAGGTGGATCCATGGTAGATGAAATTTAAGGCAGAGAAGTGTGGAGCAATATATTTTGGGAGGTTGAGAGGGCCTTTGATAGGCTTTCAAAATCATGAGGTTGGCCGGAGTAGATAGAAAGAAATTGTCGCCATTACAGAAATGTTTGAGAACCAGAGGAAAACCCTGAGAGGGAAATGAATTTAAAACAACACAAGCATAAATTGTTTTCTGCAGTGAGTGATTAGGATTTGCAATCTAGTATCTAAAATGATGTTGAAGGCAGATTCAACTGCAGCTTTCAAAAGGGAAATGGATAACACCTGAAAGGAAAACAATGCTCAGAAATGGGGACAGAGCAGAGCAGTGGGATTAGAATTATTTTACAGAAAGCTGGCAGGCTTGATGTGCTGAGTGATCTTCTTCTGTGGTGGAACCAATTAATAAGGGGCACTACACAGAAAAGTTGTTGTTGTTAGCTAATTCTATATTCTAACCACTTTATGGATCAGTAAGTTTCCCTTCAATTCCTTACTGAATTGAAGATTGAGCTTCCCAAGCTACAAATCTCAAAAACTTTGAAGATTATCTAATTAATACATGACTAAGTTTTTGATTCCCTTACACATCAAGATATTCTCCCATTCCCTATTCAAGCCACTCCATCATTTCAAAGCATTGCCTCTGGTGACCCAGTGCTTTCCAAACTTTTTTTTTTCTTCCTGCGACCCCATTTAGAGTCTTTAAATTGTCATGACTCTTCAGTGAGAACAGAGATGGAAATGGCCTGTTACAGGGGGAGGGGAGGGGAGGGGAGGGGGTGAACAGCAGTTGTAAATTGGATCCTACTGGGGGTCCCACCGCCAGTTTTGGGAAATCTTTTTTTCCCCCTCGAAGAAGGATGTCCCAGCGTTCGCATCAGCTTTGTAAATTTTCTTTGAATCTACTCAAGACTCCCTCGATATGCCTTTGTAATACGAAGACCAGTATTTTTGCCTATATACCATGAGAATTCTCATTCTTATGAATTAAGTATTTTTTTTACAAAGTTTAACCTATATTGAAATCGAGGACTTCAGAAAAATCAAAAGCATTAGGGCATAATTGCAAAACATATCAAATTTAAAGTATTTTCAACTTTAAAAAAAGAACTATGACTAAAACTATAAACAACCTTCGACTGAAATTTGAAATTAGAAACACTGGTATTATCCTGTGTACCTGTACTAACATGATTGCCCGGACTCTCAAGTGGCAGCTCGAGCCCTACACTCCAGAACTTTGCAGCCGCTCGAAACCGACACCAAACGGCCACGCTTCACCACCTCTCCCGTTATTACTGAAATCGTTAACGGCGGTCCGGGGAAAAGAAATGTCATCCAGCGATAGTAAATCTGAGTCTAACCCGCGCAAAGCGCCGGTACCGCGGTTTTTCGCTCAGTTGTCAACGTTGATAGAAAAGCCGGAGGTGCGAGCCCTAACTGTGAGTGCTGCCTCATTACCATAGCAACGGGGCCCAGTACTCAGGCAGAAACCGCCTTTTTTTAAAAAAAATGAATTAGATTTATTGTCACATATGCTGAAGTACAGGGATACATGAGTACAGCGAAAAATGTACAAATTCGCCATTTCCAGTGCGATCTTCGGCACAAAGATGCCTAGGTACACAATCTTAGGTATAAATTAGAAAAATGAAAAAATAAAGTTAAAAGATCAGCATTACAGTTCTTATAAAGCTAGGTACAAAGATAACTAGGTAGAAAATCTTAGCTATAAATTAGAAAAATAAGGGTAAAAATTCAGCATTAGTCTTTCTAAAGCAGCGAATCGGCACTGGGATTCCTCCATTCACACTCAAGAGACTGACTGTAATATCCACCTTTTTTCCCTGCAGCTTTGGGGTTTTGCTACATACAGACACTGCTGGGCACAGCTCTCTCCTAAAAGTTGGCGATTTTAATTTTTAGAAAGTAGTATAGAGATTAATAATTGTGTTTGGGGTGTAAAATCAATGATTATCCTTGGATGGAAACCACAACTGGTTAAAGTGGTTAAGAGACAATTTGCTCAATTGAGTTTCAGTAATTGCCCCAGGGTCAAGTTGGTTCTTAGTCCAGCGATTGAGTTTGGCATTTATGTAAAGCTCTGCATTTCTCTTCTGCAGACCCCTTACCACACCTGGTAGTGAATAGGACAGCCAAAATAAATACATATTCCCCATTTCCAGGAACAAAGAGCCAGAAGAAATAGCTTGATGGCCCCCTCCTGATGTCGTGTCTGACCAGGAGGCATTCCCCACTCCTACCAAGTATTGGAAGGTATGACAATTTCATAATCTGACCCACTTAACTGTGTTATGAATGCACCTTCTGTGACCGTCCATTCCTAAAGTTGGACTTGAACCCAGAACTTCTGACCTAGAGGCAAGGACACTTCCAATATTCTGCAAGACTTTTATGTTAACTTGTTTGCACACCATTGCTAAATTTGCAAATCAAAATGATTGTGCTACAAGATAGCATTTTGCATAGTTAGTTAAATGTCTCAGGGCTTCAGAAAGCCAATATTTTCATGAGCCAGTCTTGTATGATTGCATACCTAGTGTCAACAAATCTGATTTATTTCAAGAGGCTTCATCAGGATGCAAAATGAGACAATACTGACTACAATTGCAAAGCCAGCACATCAATAAAATAGTTGTCAGCAAGTGATTAGCCCCTTGATATTTCAAATATTTGCTGGACTATACATTGTTGAAGAATATACAAATGTGACAAAATTACAAGATAAAACTGGTTCATCAAACAATATTTATTTGGTTGCTTACAGTTGTGCTTGGAACATTAATTTTATCTTCTGACAACTCCAGGACAAGCTCAGAAACCCGAAAGCCACTACCTTAGTGAATCATTGTAGAGAATATATATAGAAGTCACAAACTTGTATGCTAATCCTGCTTTTGCTTTGTGTAAAAATATGAAGAGTGTTAACAAATTAGACATAAGGAAATTGAAGGGAGACTTGATTCAAGTTTTCAAAACATTAACAGGAACAGATTCGGTGGATTAGGAGAAACACTTTCCACAATTTGGGAGTCAAGTAAGAGGAGGAATAAGCTAAAAATTTAGCCCAGACCTTTGGTGAAATTAGAAAAATGTATTCAAAGAATGATAGAAGTTTTGAATTCTCAAATGGCAATTGATGTTCAAACACTTGTTAATTTTAATATTTAATTTGATTGTTATTCACCAAATGTGCTGTAGCAAAGGACCAAGGAAGAGCACATGGAGCTAGGATGTAGGTTAGCAAGGGGCTAAAATGCTAACTTTTTCCTATGTTTCAATGACACAACATAGGCTTACCTATATTTTTAAATTTAAACTTTGATTTAATCCCTCCTATATGAGCGATGTCTCTGTCTGTGCTATTGCCACACGACACCTAGGTTCAATATTGAGCAGTGGTAGATTAGATAAAAGTAAAATTACAAATTAAATCTGTGCCCTGCCATAAGTGTCCTGTAGCTCCTGCCTTCACAAGCATGTCCACTACTGGATCAGTGTGACAGTTCCTCCTTTTTATCCACACAGGCTAACAGTGAGATTTTTCGAGCAGAATTTGAAAATATACAGAAGATGTAGCCATTTGCATTCAGAGTGGCTGAGGGTTTTGATTTTTGATGTTCTAGTAACTCCTGCTATAGTCTATTTATTTTTGTTTTTGTTTGCTGTTTCATTGTGAAAACTATCTACTAGAGACAATGGTACACAAGTGAGGATTGAAGAACAGACAATTGTAATGTTTGTAAATAAAACAATAATGGTCATCAATAAAACATTCAATGTGAGACAAATGGCTAATGCCAGCAAGTGAAGCACATGTAAGAAGGCTTTTGCGTACTTAAACATAATTCATGCATTCAGTTTATGTCCTGGAGTGTAGAACCTGTTGTCATGTGGGAAGCAACATGGCTAGGTTGGACATGCATAACATATACTTTCCTGAAAGGTTCCTGTGCAGAGAGGTATGCCAGCTAGGACAATTGGAATTATCCAAATTAATTTTATTTGGGGTCAATTCAAGGCATGTAATCTAACAATGAAATTCATAGCACCAGCATTTTTTTTCTAATAACTCAGATCTGCCGCTGAAATTTCATGATTAATTTTAATAAAATAGGTAATGGGAAATTTCACTTGGAAACAACCAGGGATAAGTCAATAGAGACACAGTGGCAGACATTTAAGGGTTGTTTTAGAATACACAAGATACAATGCAACAGGAAAAGAAAATTCCAAGGACAGGACCCATCATCTGCAGTTGACATAAAACGCTAAAGATAGTATCCAACTTAAAGAAACACGTGTAATTGGGAAAAGGTGGGTGGTACATGAGAGGATGGGACAAAAAATGAAAATATTGATAAGGAAGGAAACAAAATACAGGAGAAAACTAGTAAGAAATATATAAACAGTCAGAATTTCTTTAGATATTTTAAAAGGGGTTAATAAAATGAGTATTGCTATAGGAAGTGTGTCTAGAAAATTAATAAAGGAAAATGATGAGATAGTAGTTGAATTGAACAGGTAGTTTGCATTCACATTCAATATACAGGATAAATGTAACATCCCAACAATAGCTATAAATCAGCAAATGGAAGTATGGGAGGAACTCAAGAAAGTTACAATCACTAGGAAAAGAATACCAAGCAAATAGGTGGAGTGTGAGCTGACAAATCCATGGATTTTGATGGACCTCATCCAAGACCTTGAAAGACATGTCTAGTGAGATAGTTGATGAGCTGGTTTTAATGTTCCAAAATTCCCTCCAATTTTCCATTAGATTAGATTACAGTAAATGTAACTCCTTAGGAAGGAATGGAGGCAGAAAGCAGTGAACTACAGCCTAGTTGCTAATATCTATCACAGAAAAATGTTCAAAGCTGTTAGAGTCATAAAGACATACAGCACAGAAACAGACCATTCAGTCCAACCAGTCCATGCCAAACATAATTGCAAATTAAACTAATCCCACCTGCCTGCTCCTGGCCCATATCCCTCCAAACCTTTCCTATTCATATATCCATCCAAATTTCTTTTAAACATTGTAATTATACCCATATCCACCACTTCATCAAGAAGTTCATTCCACATGCAAACCACCTGCTGTGTAAAAAATTTGCCATTTATGTCTTTTTTAAATCTCTCTCCTCTCATCTTAAAAATGTGCTCCCTGGTCTTGAAATTCCCCATTTTAGGGAAAAGACAACTACCATCAATTCTATCTATAACTTTCATTATTTTATAAACATCTGTCAGATCACCCCTCAACCTCCTATACTCCAATGAAAAAAATCCCAGCCTATCCAGCTTTTCCTTATAACTCAAACCTTCCATACCTGGCAACATCCTGGTAAATCTCTTCTGGACCCTCTCCAGCTTGATAATATCCTTCCTATAACTGAGCAACCAGAACTGGACACAGTATTCCAGAATAGGCCTCACAAAGTCCTGTACAACCTCAACATGACTTGTCAACTCCTATACTCAAGGACTGAGCAATGAAAGCAAGCAAGCCAAATGCCTTTCTAACCACAGATAACACAGTGTGGAGTGGAGGAACACAGCAGGCCAGGCAGCATCAGAGGATCAGGAAAGCTGACATTTTGGGTTGGTACCCTTCTTCAGAAATGGGAGAAGGTAAAGGGAGCTCTGAAATAAAGAGAGAGAGGAAGGGTGGGGCTGGGGAAGGTAGGTGGGATGGTGATAGGTGAGTGTAGGTAGGCAGTGATGGGGATTGGCCAGTGAGGTGGGAGAGACGGATAGGTGGGAGAGAAGATGGACAGGTCAAAGAGGTGGGGTTGAGAGGGAGGGTTGATCATGGAATGAGGCCAGGAGTGGGGAGATTTTGAAACTAGTAAAGTCCACATTGAGACCATTGGGTTGTAGGCTCCCAAGGCAGAATATGAGGTGCTGCTCCTCCAATTTCCGGGTGGCATCGTTGTGACACTGGAGGAGGTCCAGGTTGGACATGTCATCCAGGGAGTGGGAGTGGGAGTTGAAGATTTCGCGACTGGAAGGTGTTGTTGTTTGTCGCAAACAGAGCACAGGTGCTCTACAAAGCGGTCTCCGAGCCTCTGCTTGGTCTCACCGATGTGGAGGAGGCCACATCGGGAGCAGCGGATGCAGTAGACCACATTAGCAGATGTGCGGGTAAACATCTGTCTGATGTGGAAGGTTTTTTTGGGTCCTTGGATGGAGGTGAGGTGGGAGGTGTTGGGGCAGGTGTAGCACTTCCTGCAGTTGCAGGGAAAGGCGCCGGGGGTGGTGGGGCTCGTGGGGAGTGTGGAGCGGACAAGGGACTCATGGAAAGAGCGGTCCCTATGGAACACAGATAAGGGTGGGGAGGGAAATATATCCTTGGTTATGGGGTCAGATTGCAGGTGGCGGAAGTGGCAGAGAATGATATGTTGAATCCGGAGGTTAGTGGGATGATACGAGAGGACAAGGGGGATTCTGTCTTTGTTTTTGTTGCGGGGAGGGAATGTGAGGGCAGAGGTGTGGGAAACGCAAGAGATGCAGTCGAGAGCATTTTCGACCACTGAAGGGGAGAAGTTGCAGTCCTTGAAATAAAAGGACATTTGGGATGTTTGGGAGTGGAACGCCCCATCTTGGGAGCAGATGTGGCTGAGGTGGAGGAATTGGGAGTAGGGGATCGCATTATTGCAGGAAGGTGGGTGAAAGGAGGTGTAGTCTAGGTAGCTGTGGGAGTCGGTGGGCTTGAAATAGATATCAGTTTCGAAGTGGTCACCAGAGATGGAGACAGAGAGGTCCAGGAAGGAGAGAGAGGTATCAGAGATGGTCCAGGTGAACTTGAGGTTGGGGTGAAAGGTGTTAGTAAAGTTGATGAATTGTTCAAGCTCCTCGTGGGAGATCGAGGCAGCACCAATACAGTCATCGATGTAGCAGAGGAAGAGGTGGGGGACAGTGCCAGTTTAGCTGTGGGAGAGGGACTGTTCCACGTATCCTACGAAGAGGCAAGCGTAGCTTGGGCCCACGCGGGTTCCCATGGCCACCTCCTTAGTCTGTAGGAGGTTGGAAGAGTTGAAGGAGAAGTTGTTCAGGGTAAGGATGAGTTCGGTTAAGCAGATGAGGATGTCAGTGCAGGGGGACTGGTTGGGCCTGCAGAGAGTAAGAAGCGGAGTGCTTTTAGGCCATCTGTGTGTGGGGAATGCAAGAGTATAGGGATTGAACATCCCTAGTGAAGATGAGGTGTTGGGGGCTAGGGAACTGGAAATCTTGGAGGGGGTGGAGGGCGTGGGTGGTGTCCTGGATGTAGGTGGGGAGTTCATGGACCGGGGCAAGAAAATGGAGTCAAGGTTAGCGGAGATAAGTTCAGTGGGGCAGGAGCAGGCAGAGACAATGAGTTGACCAGGGCAGTTGGGTTTGTGGATTTTGGGAAGGAGATGAAAATGGGTGATGCAGGGTTGGGGAATGATGAGGTTGGAGGCTGTGGGCGGGAGGTCTCCTGAGGTGATGAGGTTATGGATGGTCTGGAAGATGATGTTTTCGTGGTCAGGGTCATGATCAAGGGGGCAATAGGAGAAGGTATCAGAGAGTTGGCAATGTAAAGGTCAGTATGCCATACCACTGCTGTGCCTCCCTTGACCACGGGTTTGATGGTGAGGTTAGGGTTGGAGCGGAGGGCTGCATGTTCTGTGGTGGAGAGGTTGGAGTGAGTCAGAGGGGTGGAGAGGTGAGGCGATCGACGTCGCGATGGCAGTTGGAAATGAAGAGGTCAAGGGAGCGTAGGAGGCCTTGGGTGGTGTCCAGGAGGATGGGGTGTGTTGGAGGCGGGAGAAGGGGTCTGTATTGGCCTTTTTAACCATCCTTTCTATATGTGATGCAAACTTTAAAGAATTACTTACCTGAAACCCTAGGTCCCTCTGTTATATAACACTACCCAAGGCCCTACCCTTGTTTGTTGTTCCAAAATGCAATACTTCGCATTTATCCAGATTGAACTCCATCTGCCATTTTTCAGCCCATTGACTCATTTAATGAAGATCCCTTTGTAATCTGAGAAAATCTTCTTCACTGTCTACAATGCTACCAGTTTTGGTGTTGCCTGCAAAATTTCTAACCATGCCTCCCATATTCTCATCCAAATCATTTCTATAAATGACAAACAAAAGAGGACCCAGAGCTGATCCCTGTGGAACACCGCTGGTCACTGGCCTCCAGTCCGAAAAGCAACCCACACCAATACTCTCTGTCTACTGCCGTTAAGCCAATTATGTATCCAATTGGCAAGCTCACCCTGAATCCTATGTGACCTAACTTTACTAATTAGTTTACTATCATTAAAGACATTATAGCTGGACACTTCGAGAAGTTCAAAGTAATCAGGCAGAATCAACATGGCTTTGTGTAAGGGAAATCACATTTAACCAATTTATTAGAGTTCTTTTAGGAAATAACATGCCATGGATAAAGCGATACTGGTGAATGTATTATACTTACATTTCCAGAAGGCATTTAATAAGGTATCTCGTCAAAAGTTATTGCAAAAAATAAGATCTCACAATGTAGGAAATAACCTTCTGACATAGAAAGAAGATAGGCTGGTTAACAGGAAATAGACAGAAGGCATAAAAAGGTAATTTTCTGTTTGGCTCAACGTAATGGGTGCTGTGCCACAGGAATCAGTGTTCAGGCCTCAACTTATTAAAATGTAAACAAATGACTTGAATGAAGGGGCCAAACATTTGGTTGCTAAAAGGTAGGTAGGAAAATAAGTTCCAAAGAGGACAAAAGGAGGATAGAAAGGGATATAGATAGGTTAAGTGTATGAGTAAAGATCTGGCAAATGGAGTATAATATGGGAAAATGTGAAGTTGCCCTCTTTAGCAGGGAGAATAAAAAACACAGTTTTTAAATGAAGAGAAATTAAAAAACTCGGCTACAGAGAGATCTGGGTGTCATGGTGCATGAATCATTATGTGCTTATGCAGATACAGCAAGTGATTAGGATGGCTAATAGAAAGTTATTGCAAGGGAAATTTAATACAGAAGTATTTAGGGTATTTTTCATTTATATAGGCGATGGTGACACCACACCTGGAGTACTGTGTACTGAAGAGTCACTGGACCTGAAATGTTGACTCTGCTTTCTCTTCACAGATGCTGCCAGATCTGCTGAGTTTCTCCCTGAAATTCCTGTTTTTGTACTGTGTACAGTATTGGTCTTTTTTATTTAAAGAAGGATATAAATGATTTGGAAGCAGTTTAGAGAGACTTGTTGAACTAATGGGTGGGGCGTCTTATGTGGAAAAGTTGTACAATCAAGGTTTATATCCACTGTAGTTTAAAACAGTAGGAGGTGACTTGTATGAAACGTATTAGCTACAAAGGGGTGTTGACAAGGTGGTTGTGGAAACAATGTTTCCTCACGCATGAGAGAATCTAGAGCCAAGAGTCAATCTTTAAAAATAGGGGTCATCCATTTATAGCAGAGATGATGAGAAACTGTTTCTCACAGAGAGTCAATTGTCTTCGGAACACTTTTCCTCAAAAAGTAGTGGAAATAAAATCAATGGTGAAGGCAAAGTCATCAAATACTTTTAAGGCAGAACTAAATAGATTCTCGATAGGGGGATGAAAGGTTAATGAGGGTAGGTGGAATTGTGGAGCAACCAGATCACCCATGATCTTATTGAATTGCACAGCAAGTTTAAGGGGCCAGGTGGCAAATTCCTGCTCCTAATTCATACAGCTAGTTTGCAGGCACTCCTGCACGCAAAGGACAAAAATAAATTGAAACTGAGGCTACAATCCTGCAAGAATTTTTAAAAAACTGATTTAGTGCAGGTCACAATTACTGAAACAACCACAGAGAATGCTGGAGAAACTCAGCAGGTCTGGCAGCATATGTGGAGAGAGAAAAAGAGTTAAATAGAGTTGATGTTTCGGGACCAGTATGACTGTTCTTTATAACTGAACATCTGACAATTACTGGGATCATGTTATGATTCTATTATCCAGCAGGAATATATCACAACAGTCTGGTTGGCTCAGTTTCAAATTGATAGGAGTAGCCTGGAGACAAGCAATCAATATCCCTGTCGACTTTTAAAAAAAACTACAGTTCTGTTAAAGCAATGACAGTAATTATTTTTTATATATTGTTGTTCAGTAAGGATACATTTTAAATGCTGGAATACACAAGTGGTTTACACTAATTAATGTATTGCTTTGCAATTTGAATTTGTTATGGTAGCAACTGTATTGTTTTGACTCCATAAAATGTATGCTGTTATCATTGTGTTTCAGTGGGATGAGAAAGGAAAAGCAGTTCTTGTGAATGCAAAACTTTATGAAGAAGAAATTAAATTGTATGGGGAGCTTCTGCCTGAACTAAAGAACTATCAGAGTATGTCCATGCTTCACAGCTTACTGTGCACATATGGATTTAAAAAGAAGATGGCAAAGTACGTTATTGTGAGGGAAAAATAGCACAATTGTAAAATACACATACATGGGAAAGAAACTGAGTACTCAATGCAAATATTGGTGTACAAGTATTTCAAAACCCTCTTATTCAGATACATTTAAGAAAAAGTATTTAATGTTCATTGTATGATTCTTGTACAGGTTTTCTATCATGTAGTATTTGTAACAGCAACACACTTTGCTTCAAGAAGTTGAATTTGATGAAGTAAAATTACTCAATCTAATAATAAGCTCAACAGAATTTGCTCAATTGTAACCTACTCTTTGACTATCATTTGACAAGACCTTATTTTCACAACGCTTTAGGACACATGGTATCCAATTAATTGAAATAAGAATGTGACATTAAATACACATTCAGCACTGCAGACAGTATCTCCAAGTGACCTTCAGCAGAATCTTGAACTAAATTGAGGTATCTGCTCTGAACAGAAAGAGAACATGTTATTATTTAAGTATGGAAATTATGAGGATCAATCAGTATTCATATGACCTTCCTTGGTCCACTGTTTTACTAGGCATTAGCCCATTAATCCCAAATGAGAATGTCTCTACTAAAATAGCACAGAATGACCAGACAAATGGGAGTAACTGTTTGAATTAACAGCAGTTTCTGGACAATTCCTCTAACCACCAACTTGCATTCACAAGAGCTTCACAAAGATGTCAGAATTAGAGATGTCAATCAAAGTGGATCAGAAGAGGTAACAAAATCTCAGTAAAATAGATAAGTCTTATAATAAGGGTTGCAAAGGAGAAGAGGGTGACAAGTAACTTTTAAGGGTGAGTTCCAGAGTAACTTTATAGCAACTGAAGACTTGGCCTCACGAATAATAGGTTAAATGGACAGGGAATGCACAAGAGGCTTAAACAGAAATGGAAACTATGAGAAGAGTCTTTGTGAAGCTGGAAAAGGTTATAGAAATAGAGAGAGGCAAACAAAACTGTGAAGGGATAAAAAGAAACCTAAAATGGTTGACTTCTCCTATTTGAGTTAAGTATTTTTTCACGTGAGATTCATTGTACCTAGTCTGCCATGGCTCAGAGTGACCTTTCTCATGCAGTCTTCTGTTCTTCATCTTGTTAATTACACATTTGGGCTCTACAGACCCTTCTCATGGAATCACCCAACAAGGTAGAAGTGCTTGCAACTGCCAGGACCTCTTGGCATTCATGCCATTAGCACTATATTTGAAGCTGCACACCACTTCGGATGTTCAAGCCAAGAACTACCCTTTACATTGCAATGGTGTGTCATTATCACAGAGGACATGGCCTAGAAAGGGAAGCTGGCACTTTGCCCCGACAGGGACCCAGAAGTGCTGGAGGATAGGGTGTTGGAGAGGAGGACAATGCTTTAGTGCTGTGTCCAGGATAAAATGAAATGTGCAGCAGCATAGAAAGAGGTTAATGATTTTCTGCACTGTGCAAGGTTAAGTGCCACCACCTTATTATGCTATTTCACACCATTCATCTCTGCTACATCACAAGGCCACTACTCATATTACTCTATCTCTGCATATGCTTCTCACCAAGGTCATGGACTACAACACTCAGAATTGCATGCAACATGTCAACTCAATCTTCTCACCCTCCTCCTCCTTCCAAAACTATTTGCCCTTCCTGTCCTCTGTGTTTCCTACTCACTCTCTTGCCTTGCATCATCACTAACTGCTCTTCCATCTACTTCTACCATACTCAATCTCTCCCTTTGACTTATTGCAGGAAAAGGTGCCTCTCAACTGGGCTGAGAGGTTCAGGACCAGCAGAAGGCAGACACAAGGCTCCTCATGCCACATGAAGAGAAAATTCTTGTTTGGAGAAAAGCAACTCTTCATGTGGGGTTGGAGGGACCTGAAGAGGCAGCCAACTTAGTAAACTTCACAGTTCTGCATTGAACAAAGATCAAAGAGCAATACAGCACAGGAACAGGCCCTTCGGCCCTCCCAACCTGCACCGTCACATTTTGCCCTTCTATACTAAAACTGTCTTCACTTACAGGATCCGTATCCCTCTATTCCCTTCCTACTCATGTATTTGTTCAGGTGCTTCTTGAATGCTGCTATTGTGCCTGCTTCTACCACCCCTTCTGGCAACGCATTCCAGGCACTCACCACCCTTGTGTGAAAAACTTGCCTTGCACATCTCTATTAAACTTGCCCCCACACCCTCCGCCCCCCCCCCAGTCGCACCTTGAACCTGTGTCCCCTAGTAATTGATGCCTCCCCCCTGGGAAAAAGCCTCATACTTTCCAATCTGTCCATGCCATTCAGAATCTTATAAACTTCTATTAGGTCGCCCCGAACCTCCTGTGTTCCAGTGAAAATAAACCCAGTCTGTCCAACCTTTCTTCATAGCTAAAATCCTCCATACCAGGCAACATCCTGGTAAACCTTTTCTGTACCCTCTCCAAAGCATCCAGATCCTTCTGGTAATGTGGTGAGCAGAACTGTACGTAATATTCCAAGTGTGGCCTAACTAAAGTTTTGTAAAGCTGCAGCATAACTTGCCTACCCTTAGACTCAATGCCCCTTCCAATGAAGGCAAGCATGCCATAAGCTTTCTAAGGATTCTGCCATTCACTGTATAATTTCCACCTGTACTTGACCTTCCAAAATGCATCACCTCACATATGTCAGGATTAAACTCCATCTGCCATCACGTCTCCAGCTGATCTATATCCTGCTGTATCCTCTGACAATTCTCCTCATATCCACAACTCCCCAATCTTTGTATCATCCATAAATTTACTAATTAGACCAACTACATTTCCCTCCAAATCATTTATGTAGATCATGAACAGCAGAGGTCCCAGTGCTGATCCCTGTGAAACACCACTAGTCTCAGCCCTCCATTCTGAAATGCATCCTTACACCCGACCCTCTGTCTCCTATGACTAAGCCAGTTCTATATCCACCTTGCCAGCTCACCCCAATATCATGTGACTTCACCTTTTGTACCTGTCTGCTATGAGAGACCTTGTCATAGGTTTTACTGAAGTCCACGTAGACAACATCAACTGCTTTTACCTCATCAATCATCTTCATTATCTCCTCAAAAACTCAATCAAGTTAGTGAGGCACAACTTCCCCCACACAAAACCATGCTGTCTATCGCTAATAAATCAATTTCCTTCTATATGCGCATAGATCTTGTCCCTGCATATTTTTTCCAATAATTTCCCTGCCACCCATATGAGACTCACAGGCCTACAATTTCCAGGATTATTCCTACCATCCTTTTTAAACAATGAGACAACATTGACCATCCTCTAGTCTTCTGTGGCCAAAGAGGATAAAAAGATGTCTGTTAATGCTCTAGCAAATTGTTCTCTTGTCTCCCTCAATATTCTGGGATAGATCCTGTCAGGACCTGGAGACTTATCTACCTTAATACTTTTAAAGATGCGCAATACCTTTTCCTTTTTAATAGCAACTTGGCTTACCGTCCCATTCCTGAGAGCATCCTTCACCAATTCCTTCTCTTTGGTGAATACCGACACAAAATATTCATTTAGGACCTCACCTACCTCTTCTGGCTCCACATATAGATTCCTTCTTTTGTCCTCGAGCAGGCTAACCCTTTCCCTGGGTACCCTCTTGCATTTTATATATGTATAAAAAGCCTTGGAATTCTCCTTAATCCGTTTTGCTAATGACTTTTCATGATCCCTTTTAGCCCTTCTAATTCCTTGTTTAAGTTCTTTCCTACTTTTCTTATATACTTAAAGGGTTCCATCAGTTCCCATCCTCCTAGACCTTGCATATGTTTCCTTTTTCTTCCTAATCAAGGTCATAACATCCCTCATCATCCAAGTTTCACTCAACTTGCCATACCTACCCCTCATTCTCTCAGGAATGTGCTCCTCCTGAACTCTTATCAACTGCCATTTGAAATACCTCCATATGTCTGATGTAGATTTACTCTCAAACAGCTGCCTCTGATCAAAATTCTCAAGTTCCTGCATAATATTATTGTATCTCGTCTTCCCCCAATTTAACACCTTCACCCGAGGTCTTCTGTTACCCCTATCTATGAGTATCTTAAAACTCATGGTATTATGGTCACTACTTCTGAAATGCTCCCCAACTGAAACTTCACTCACTTGGCCGGGCTCATTTCCCAAAACCAGGTCCAGTATAACCTCTTCCCTGGTTGGATTGTTTGTGTCAAGAATCCTTCCTGAATGGTCCTTACAAACTCTGCCGCATCCAAGACCATAGCATGTAGTGAGTCCCACCACAAAAACCCTGCTGTTTTTACATCTTTCCAAAATCTGTCTACATATTCTCTCCTCTATCTCCCGCTGGCTGTTGGGAGGCCCAGAGTATACCCCCAGCATTGTGACTTCACCTTTCCTATTCCTGAGTTCTACCCACATTGCCTCGCTGCACAAGTCCTCTGATGTATCCTCCCTCAGTACAGCTGTGGGATACTCCTTTAACAGTAATGCAACTTGCTCCAACCCTTTTACCTTCCTTTCTATCACAACTGAAACATCTAAATCCTGGGACATTCAGCTGCCAGTCCTGTCCTTCTTTCAGCCAAGTCTGAACTGCTGTCCCCTTACCACTAATGCTAACTCATTTTTAACATGCATGAGCTTTTATCCATCTTCACAATAAGTTGTCTCTCTTTCTTATGCAGACAGCAGCAGCACACTAAATCTCTGCCTCAAAAAGGCCAGCACAGAGACTCTCAGCTCCATTTCTGCATCCTCTGAGAGTTTGCAAATAATGACAAGTCTTTTGCCTGAACCTTTTACTAGCTCAGAGACACTCAGGACCTTTCAGATGTTTCTTCTCAGGACATTCCAGAAGTGCCTGGGCTATCCAGTCCACACTGGAATAAAAAAGCTTACTGAGGGCACATAAAATATCTTGGACTGTTGTAAATATATATGCACTCGCACTCTTAAAAAGTCTGGTCTAGTGTCTTTGTCACTGTTTGATCTGGTTAATTTGCACTCATGTGAGAGATGAACAGCCTCTCAAGACATCCCAAGGCTGAAATAATTTGGAATGGCCAAGCCTTGCTCATCTCTCTCAAGCAACCAACTCCTTGACTGCAGATGGATTCTTGACATCAAATGCTATGAACTCTGACATTGATGACTGAAGCCAAGGTATTGCACTCTATTGTGGACAACACTGAGGCCAGAAGCAACGTACAGGGATTGTACTGGGACCTGGTCTGCTCACATTCTCCCTCTCAACTTCGAGTGAGAATACAGAATCAGTGATGATTCTACACATTTTTGGAGTTAAAGTTTCATCTGATCAGTCAGCTTTTCATGAATGCGCTGCAGGTAAAGACCGGGAAATGTACAATGGGAATTCACATGTCCATTGTTCCTTTCATAGCACAGTGGTCTGCTGAGAAAGCTGCACCAAATGCTATCTTTCTCAGGTCATACAGGACACTCAAGAAATTAGGGCAATTTAGCAGTCTACGCACACCCTGAAATATTAAAAACTAACCGGTGATGGAAGGGTCGAAAGGAGATTCCTTAGGATTCCTTTCCACCTGTTGCTTAGCATGAGAAACTTCGCAGCACCACATTCAAATATCCTATGTTAACTATAGTCATAAGAGCTACCTAATCTTAGCATAATGCGATGTTATTGCTCTGCCTGCCAGACTGCTTGCTGCTTTTGCCACAAGTCAGTGGGATCTGTACTGTGTAGATACTTGAAAGTAGAAATGCCTGATGATATCGAGCATACAGTCAGATGGACAATAGAAAAAGGGCAAGGATTGCAAAAACAACCAGGCTCATATGTCTTTTGCACAAGATGGAACAGCTTACCATATAACCAGCAGAAAGTTAGACAATTAAAGTGCGTCCAAACCAAGCTCATTCATCTGGAAGCAGCTTTTAATTTGGTTCACACTGGACTCTTGCATTCAACGATACATTCTCTAGCATGCTGTCTTGGATGTGCATACTAGTCAGTGTCCTGATCCTCACCTTCATCCTCAGAGGATTGCTGTTAAATCCTCGTTTCCTCTGTATCTAGGACATACCACCTTTGTCAATTCTAGTTGTGAAAGGCCCACCAGAGATCCAGACATCAAATCCTTATCTTAAGGAGAGCTATAGTCTGTTCCTCAATCATCCTGTCAGCATTATATCTTCAGTCTGCATCAGCTGGAGGGCTTCATAAAGGTGTCATCAGATATGTTTGAAGGGAGGAGCCTTGTTTCTCAGCAGCCACCCCTATAATGGCCTAAGGATCTTGGAAGGAGGCATGAACCTGAGTTTTCAAATATGTACACATCAGTGGGACCTCCCAGAATACCTAGCACAGACCATCAAAATCTAGCACCAGTGATCACTTATAATTTGAACATTGATGGAGTGGAAGACTCTTCTTTTGATAAATTCTAGAGATTGGTGATACGGTGTTCTCAAAGTAACATGGGTGCAGTATGTAGCATCTTCAACGTGGGGGACACGAGCAATGGTGGTGAATGTCATTGCCCAAGCTGATTATCTCTCCTAATTATGGGGAAGGGGGGATATGAACAGCTGTGATCTGGAGAAAATGGCAGCAATGACATCTTAGCTGAATATTTGGGGTGAGGAATGGGAGAAAACACACGTCTCCAGTTGCTCCTTGAAATGAGCCATAATAATTCAGGACAACTGTAACCTTTACAGCCACCAAGATGATATTGCTATCTGGTTATTCAGAGCAAAGTTATGCTGCAGCAAATGACACAGTTTGATGTTGATGGCCCAGGACCTCCATCATCTGGTCCTACACTGGGTTTCTGAGAGCTGCAGGGAACAAACAAGGCTTGTAGAAGTGGAGTCACAACATTTTCCTCCAGCTCCTTGGGGGAATCCTCCCCTAATTCTTCTCCTTCTGGAGGATGTGCAGCAACCAGAGATTGCTATTCTTGCTGATAACACTGAAATTGCTCTTGCTTTCAATTTTATCTTTGCATCTGAAGCAATGCCTCAAGGACTCCAGCTATGGTAATGTCCATATCCGATGTGTGACAGATAATGTCTGGGGAATGACAGAAAGAGAACACCATTTTACTAATGCTACTTCTGAACTCCCACGTTAATCGCAATGAAGTATCATGTTATGCCCTGACACATTGTGTCATGATGACAAGCTCAGAGGTATTTTGTATGTTCAATTTGTAAATTGCACAACCAAAGTGTTCATGCTGCACTGGGGAACTGAAATTCTGGCAGGAAGCCACCTGTGATAGCCCGTCCCCAAAAAAGGTATGTTTGCACATCACAGGCCATGTCCTCGTACACATACATACAGTTCATGGTGTGAATGTGGCAGCTCCAAAGCGGTCTTCCAGTAATAGCTATGGAATGTGTTTCAGACATGCCAAACCCACATGTCACACTTAAGTTAGTGTCCAATTTGCTTAGCTAACACAAGCAAAGAGGCAATTTGTGCTAACAATATGCATTGTAGGGGAGATGATGGCCTAGTGGTATTATCATGGAACTAATCATTAATCCAGGGACCCTGGGTACCTGGGTTCAAATGCCGCCAAGGTAGATGGTAGAATTTGAATTCAATAAAGATCAGGAATTAAGAGTCTAATGATGACCAGAAATCAATTGTTGGAAAAACCCAGCTGGTTCACTAACTTTCTTTAGGAAGGAAATGGCCTATGGACGATTAGGGATGGGCCTATAATGAGTGATGCCGACATCCAGTGAATAAATTTTTTAAAAAACCATAATTTATAATGTGCATTCTTGAACAGTGCTGATTGGGTGAAATTTGATGGCATGGTATGGTATTACTGAATCAATGGATGCAGGATTACTTCTATTGTCCATACCTGGGCCTCAAGTTCAAATAATTTTACCCCACCCCGTAAGAGCAAAACAACAACTTACTCTACTCACCCTGCATGTAGTTACAGTCATTTTGAATCATTATTGCACAGTTGACTTTGGATCGAAGATGGTAAAGTTTCAACTTTGTATCCCTAGTGAGTGATTTGCAGCATCCGTCTGAGATATAAGATGATCTCCAATTCTTGTCATTTCCTTTCATGTTGCTTCCCCAATGACCTAATAACTTCCCCATTTCTGTTCAGCCCCTTTATATAACTGTTAATATCTCAAATTATCCCTAGAGCTTACGAATTTGCAAACTGCCATACTCTTGTTAGCTGTGCTCCTCCATGTACAGCTCAGAATGACCATAGCTTTTGAAAACCTCTTTTCCCAAAGCTAACTGTACCTGCCTATGCTCTGAGATTACCCCCTTCTATCTTGAATTGCCCCCTTTTACTATAATCATTCCCTCAGTGACCCAGTCCAATAAATATCTTTTGTTAGGCACCACAGGTTAAATGTTGGTCAGACAGAGTCCAGGCATACACTTTTATTCCAACTCGAGACAAAACTCTGACCACATTGATTAGTGGTTTCTTATTTATTTAAATATATCCAGTCAAGTTCTCACTCAATTATCTCTTAATTAACATATAACCATCATCATCGCGTTTGGTCTCAGGCATCCCCACCAGCTTCCACTGGATTATAACAATGCTTTCCACTTTTCCCAAGACTCCATGATCATTAATACTCAAGACTAACCATTGCCCACGTCCTTAGATTGATTTAGGAGGATAGTCCAGACTGGTCTGTCAACCATCCTCCAAAACTGATGTTTCCACAGCACCCTGACTTCTAATCCTTGAATTCATTGCACTTGACCTACATGACTAACTGTGGCCCAATCTAGACTGCAAAGACACAAATTTTGGACTCTTGATAGAACCAAGTGCCTGATTGACTGTAGCCATACCCTAGACTGAAAATTGGATGAGCCCCTTGATTGACTTTAGTAGTATGCCTGCCCGACTATCCTCCTTGACCCCACTAAGGACTGCTCCCCTTTGTCTTTCAGCATGAAGATTTGGTTGAAGTACATGCAATGTATTTGCTACATAAATTGCTGTCAAATGCTATAGGTGTACCATTGACAGTTGACCATTCAGTGCTCCCAACCATGACAAGTTGCCTCCCTCTCCTTCTTCACTAAAAAAGCAATGCAAGCCACAGAGGCTAAAAGCCAGTAACTTAGCACTGAGTAGCCTGTATACTAAAAAGCAATGCAAGTGTGGAGACTGGCAATCTCCAAGTAACTGCAAAGTCAATGAGTGCTAAGAAATTTATAACCTTAAGATGCATCCTGTGAAGATACATGCAATGAGCGTGTGTTCTCATACACAAAGCGATCGGGCAGAAGCTGAAGTAGAGCGAGTGCTGGACTGAGAGGAGGCATGATGATGTGATGAGTCTGGTGGCTTGCTGATATCAACAAAGAGAGTCCACGGCCTATGCAGGAACATTTCGATAATGACAGAGTTGGATGAAGTCCTGCAGCTGCCAGTAACTGCTGACTTTCATAGAGTCATAGAGCACAGAAACAGACTCTTCGGTTCAACTCATCTGCGCCAATCAGACATCCCAAACTGACCTAGTCCCATTTGCCAGCATTTGGCTCATATCCCTCTAAACCCTTCCGGTTCATATACCCATCCACGCGCCATTTAAATGTTGTAATTATACCCACCACCACTTCTTCCAGCCCCTTGTTACATAAATGCAACACCCTCTGCATGAAAAAGTTACCCCCAGGTCCTTTTTAAAATCTTTCCCCTCTCACCTTAAATTTATATCCTGCAGTTTTAGATTCTCACATCCCAGGAAAAAGACCTTGGCAATTCACCTTATCCATGCCCCTCATGATTTTATGAACCTCGGTAAGGTCACCCTTTAATCTCCGACACCCCAGGGAGAAAAGCCCCAGACTTTTAAGTCTCTCCCTGTAGCTCAATCCCTCCAGTCCAGGCAACATCCTTGTAAATATTTTCTGCACTCGCTCACGTCTGCTTTTTGCCCTCCTGATTTCCCTCTTAAGTATTCTCCTACTGCCCTTATACTGTTCTAGGGATTCACTCAATCCCAGCTGTCGAGACTTGATATATGCTTCCGTCTTTTTCTTGACCAGATCCTCAATTTCTCCAGCATTCCCTACACAACAAGCCTTGCCCTTCACACTAACAGGAACGTTCTGTCTCTGAACTCTCGTTATTTCATTCTCAAAGGCCTCCCACTTCCCAACTGTCTCTTTGCCTGCAAATAGGCTCCCCAATCAACTTTTGAAAGTTCCTGCCTAATACCGTCAAAATTGGCCTTACTTCAATTTAGAACTTAAACTTTTTGATCAGTTCTATCCTTTTCCATAGCTATTTTAAAACTAAGAGAATTACAATCACTTGCCCCAAAGTGCTCCCCCATTGATGCCTCTGTCACTTGCTCTGCCTTGTTTCCCAACAGAATGTGATGTATTGCTTCTTTTTTAGTAGTTACATCCATACATTTAATGAGAAAGTTTTCTGGTGCACACTTAACAAATTCCATAGAGAATTGGTGCTGTTTATCTTCTCAGGACAGGACAGGACAGGACAGGAGAATTGGAAGTGGCATAGAGAAGAAGCAAGTTGAGCTATAATGAGGTGCAAATACATGGAAATAACGTAGCCACTGTTTAATAATGAGATTCTTAAGTTGTCATGCAAAGCTAAAAGGTAAAATTGGGAAATGTTTTTTCAATACTAAGGTTCCAATTATTTCCACCTATAATTTTCTTGCCGTTGTCCATGCTCCTCCAGGGGCCATAAAATTCTGCCTTATATTTCTGACATGGAAATTGGTATTAAAATATTCCTCAATTGTTATATGAAGGGGGACATTGGGAAATAATTTTTCAATATTAAGATTCCAATTATATCCACTCCTAATTTTCTTGCCGTTGCCATGCTACCGCAGGGAGCATAAAATTCCACCCTGTATTTCTGACATGGAAATGGTATTAAAATATTCCTTAATTGCTATATTAAAACAGTACTTTTATTCATTTCTCAGATAATCTAATTGAATCCCAAAGGAAATCTAAATATACAGCCGCCATTAGAATGTCTTCTAAACTAGGGATAAATTATTACATAATAAAACTATTAGTGCTATTGAAGGCTGTTATGATGTATTCACTAGAGCCACTGTACAACAATGTGGTATTTGAAACAAGGCCTGTAACTGTCCAAGTATTTTTATTATAAAAGTTAACTAAAATATACATATCTTTAAATCTAATCAACTTTGACATTTCCCCAGCTGCATTGCATTCCCTTGGCAATCTTCCAATGAAAAGGTCCACTGAAATCTCTGTTCCTAATTGCATTATGGTTACACTTGGGAGAGAAAAGAACCTATGAATACAAAACATTCTAATAAATTGTCCGTTTTTTTCATTTTATATGCAATTTCTGCACATAATAGATCAAATGCAAATGGTTTATGTTGCTTCAATTGTCATCATTCTTATCATTTACTAATTAAACCTAAAGAAATGCTCAAATGTAAAAGATATTTTAAAAGAATTTAAGAAAATGTACAACACAGTATGATTTGTATTAGTCTCCAGACCAGATAATTCTCTTGTAATGGATACAAGATTTCATATACTGCAATACTGATTAATAAAATCACGTGACTATAATATCTGTAAACAAAATGTTCTCCATATGCCATAAGTAAAGCCCATAAAAACATTTTTAAAATTCATTCAAAGTTACAGTTGTGTAACTGGTACACTGGTGCAGTTTGTTGCTATATAAAAAAGGTACAAATGGTCTTCCGTGTTTTTTTTGTGTTTCTTCGTCCAATATAAATGGCTTATGTAACAGAATAATTGCCTATGCTTCCCTGTATGGCAACTTGGCAGCCAAGGCCGTAAATTCAGGAGGAATTTACTTCTGGCATGGTGTAATGGTGTCATACTATGGAATAAATGCTAAAAAATTCAGTTTCATGGAAAAAAAAAATGAAACAAACAACTGTGGATGCTGGAGATATGAAACAGACAAAAACAGAAATTGCTGGAGAAACTCGGTAGATCTGGCAGCAGCCGTGGAGAGAAAACCAAGTTAACATTTTGAGTCAAGTTACCTTTCTCCACCGCCCATTTCAATTCACCCCCGTCCCCCACCCACTCCCCTACTCCCCTCCTCAGCCTCCTCCAGTGTCACAGCGACTCAGAATGCAAATTTGAAGAACAACACCTTATCTTCCACCTGGGCACCCTACCACCCAGAGGAATCAACAGTGAGCTCTCCAATTTCAAATAACCTTCTCACTCATACCCCAGCTTCCTTTCCAGCCCCACCTTCTCCCTTCCAACCACCAACTGGATTCATCCCTCCCATTGACCAACCAGGTTGTACCTACTACCTGTGTCCACCGATCACCACCATTCCGCTACCACCCCCTCCCCCCCTTTATTTTCAGCTCTTCCTACCCCCACATCGAGTCCTGAAGAAGGGTAATACTCGAAACGTTGACTTCTCCTTTCCTCCAGAAGCTGCCCGACTTGCTGTGTTCTTCCAGCCTCCTGTTTTTCTAAAGTTTTTGAGAAGATTTATAGCTCGAGTCGTGGATGAGGTTGTAGACATGCTCACCAAGCCAGTGAATTTGATTTGCAAATGTTTTGTCACCCTGCCAGGTAACATCATCCTTGCCCCTCTGGTGAAACATCAGTGTTCTGTCCTGCTTGTTATTTATAGTTCCAGGTTGCTGCATTGTGTTGTGGCTCATTTAAATAGTGTTCTGATGCTGCTCCATTTGTGGGCATTGGGATGGTTGCTACTGTAACTGAGTATCTGGTCCGTATGTGTGGTCTTTCTATATACGCTAGTCTGGAGTTCCCAATTGTTTTTGCGTTCTACCATTATATCCATGAAGAGTAGTCAGTTGTTGCCCTTCCTGGACATGCCAAAGGTCCTGTCAACTATCGTAGCAGGGAATCTTTTGTTGAGGAAAAAGGTGGGTATTTCTGATGCACTGCTGTGGAAGGTAACATAATCAAATCAGATGAAACAGAAACGGAGAAACTAAGATTACTCCCATAGTCTTCTCAGAGCGTTGAGATCTTTGGAAATCCTTGCCACAGAGAGCTGTGGGGTCAAAGTCCTTGCGTATATTTAAGGATACGCTAAAATTCTTGATCAGTGGGGGGAATCAAGAGTTTGGAAAAAGGGCAAGAAAATGAAAGTGAGGAGTGTTGGATCAGCCATGATCCCTTGAATAGCAGAGCACATGCAAGCGGCTGAATGGTCTAGTCCTGTTCCTATTTCTTATAGGCTAATGGTATAATTATCTTCCATGTTAACTTTAGCTTCAAATTATTTCTTGCATCTCAAATGTCAAAGGTTTTGATGATATTTAACTCTCACATATGGGGAAAAGTCAGAAGGGAATAAATCTTTTTCTACCAATGATGTGGATGGTTGAATGGATCTGTTAACATATTTTTGCTAGTCAGAAACTTCATTATTTCAATATGTATTTGAGCACAACTTTCCTAAACTCCTAAAATGTGTAATTTGACAAGGTTTCCAACTTGTGAATCATTGTAAACTATTGAGTCAAACATTTACGGAGTGTATTCTGACCCAATGGTTACCATAAGCTTGTGTGCTAGCATTGCTAAATTTCCAATACTTCGATTAATAGTTAAAGCGCCGCAAAACAAAAACAGTTGTGAACCTGAATACACTCTGTAGGCATTATTTAAAGTGCAATTGTTGGAGCTATTAGTACATATGGATTGTTACTCTAATACTACCCAAGTAAATTTTCCAGATGTGATAACATTTCTGAAATGAAATTTACTTGACCTAAAATGACAAGATACAACAGGTAATTATCTATTTACAACAGTAAAGGCTAATCTTGTATTTTTCTCATTCTACACCATTTTTTAAATTATATAGTAGAATATGGAACTTACTGGAGATGTACATAAAATTCTTGCTGATAGCACTCACTATTTTTACCATCATTCATAAAATAGAATCTATATTTAATAATTTAAAATATATCTTCAGTTTATTTGTAATGGAGTTCATAGGTATATTGTTTTTTATTTGCATTTCTAGGGCCAACGCAGAGGTTCACATTTTTCAACATCCAGACTTTACAAAAGAGCATTCATACAAAGACATTGAGAGTGACAGCAGTAAAACAGATCTTTCAGCAGCTGCTTCACAGCAGAAGAAAGCCCTTAAGAAAAAGAGACGCAATGATGGAGTGGCAGTGCTGAATAGCGCAACAATCTCGCCCAAAACCTCAAATATAACTCTAGAAAGCAGCACCAAAATATGTAAGACAAATAAACAAACTGTGTGCATTCCTAAATATCAGACTATTGCTACCGTGAACTCTTAAATTCCCTAAACAAACTTTTTAAGTTGCAATTTATCAACATGAATCTACTAGCAAACCACATATTTGGGAGAAAGAGAATTGCAATTCCCAAGATTTACTGCTCCTGGAGACATTTTCATTCAGGCCGCCTCTCAACCTGCTGCACTCCCAGCCTATCCAGCCGTTCTTTATAATTCAAACCTTCCATACCCGGCAACATCCTGAAGGGGTAGTAAGAACTGCCAATGCTAGAGTCAGAGATAACACACAGTGTGGAGCTGGAGGAACACAGCAGGCCAGGCAGCATCAGAGGGACAGGAAAGTTGACATTTCGGGTCAGGGCCCTTCTTCAGAAATGGGGAGAAGGGTCCTGACCCGAAACATCAACTTTCTTACACCTCTGATGCTGCCTGGCCTGCTGTGTTCCTCCAGCTCTACACATGTTATCAACATCCTGGTAAATCTCTTTTGAACTCTTTCCAGCTTAATAATATCCTTCCTATAACTGGGCAACCAGACAACCAGAACTGGACAGGAGAGGCCTCACTAATGTCCTGTATAACAGCAACATGACTTCCCAACTCCTATACTCAAAGGACTGAGTAATGAAGGCAAGTGTGTCAAATGCCTTTTTAACCACAGTGTATATGTGACAAAAACTTCAAAGAATTATGTACCTGAAGCCTTAGGTCCCTCTGTTCTACAACATCACCTAAGGCCCCACCATTAACTGTATAAGCCCTATCCTTGTTTGTTGTACCAAAATGCAATACCTCGCATTAATCCAGATTGAACTCCATCTGCCATTCTTCAGCCCATTGACCCATTTGATCACAATCCCTTTGTAATCTTAGAAAATCTTCTTCACTGTCCACTATGCCACCAATTTTGGTGTTGCCTGCAAACTTTCTAACCATACCTCCCATATTCTCATCCAAATCATTTCTACAAAATGACAAACAAAAGAGGATCCAGAGCTGATCCCTGTGGAACACCACTGGTGACAAGCCTCCAGTCCAAAAAGCAACCCTCCACCATCACTCTTTGTCTCCTGCCATCAAGGCAATTATGTATCCAATTGGCAAGCTCACCCTGAATCCCATGTGATCTAACTTTACTAGTTAGTCTATCATGCGGAAGCATGAGAAAGGTTTTACCAAAGTCCAAGTAAACAACGTCTACTGTTCTGCCCTCAATCTTTTTGGTAGCTTCTTCAAAAAACTCAATGAAGTTTGTGAGACATGATTTTCCTCACACAAAACCATGCTGACTATCCCTAATCAATTTTTGCCTAAATGTCCATAAATCCTTTCTAAAATCATCTCCAACAATTTACCCACAACTGAAGTCAGACTCACAGGTCTATAGTTTTCTGGTTTCTCCTTACAACTTTTCTTAAACAAAGGTACAATATCAGCCACCCTCCAGTCATCAGGCACCTCACCCATAGTTATAGATGATGCAAATATTTCTTCAAGGGGTCTCACAATTTCCTCCTTTATTTCCCATAACATTCTGCGGTACATTAGATCAGGTCCTGGAGGTTTATCCACATTTGTATTATCTCAGACCTCCTGACCTTCCTCTTCTGTAATGTGAATGGTGTTCTCTAGCCTCCATTTCTCTCTCTACAATAAAAACTACGCAAAATATTCATATAGTATCTCTCCCATCTCCTGGCATTCAACACAAAGATGACCTCCTCGATCTTTAAGGGGCCCTACCCTCTCTATTTACCCTCTTGCTCTCAATGTATTTGTGGAATCTCTTTGGATTATCCTTAACCTTATCTGCCAATGCTATTTCATATCCCTTCTTTGCCTTCCTGATTTCTTCCTTAAGAATGCCCCTACATTCTCTACATTGATTAAGAGACTCAATTGAACCAAGTTGTATATATTTAAAATAAGATTCTCTTTAATTCTTGACGAGAACCTCAATATCTTTGTTCACTGGTTGTTCCTTAATCTTACCAGCCTTTGCCCTTCACTCAAACAGGAACATTATGCCTCTGAACTCTTGAAACCTCCCATTTGTCAGATGTCCTTTTACCTGTGAACAGTCTACTCCAATTAACTTTTGAAAGTTTTTGTCTCATACTATTAAAATTTGCCTTACTCCGATTAAAAAGTTTAATTTTTATGGAAGGCTTATCCTTTCAAATAATTCTATTACTTTCAAAATGGTTATGATTGGTAGATCCAAAGTGTTCCCTCACTTTTACTTCAGTCATCTGCACTGCCCTATTGCACAAAAGAAGGTCTAATTTTACTCCTTCTCTAATAGGAGCTTCCACATACTGATAAAGAAAATTTTCTTAAACACATTTGACAAAGTCATCACCATCCAAAACTTTAACACTATGGTAGCTGTAGTCAATGTTTGGAAAATTAAAATCCCCTATTATTACAATCTTATAATGCTTACATATATCCAAGATCTCCCTACATATTTGTTTCTCAATTTCCCTCTGACTATTGGGGGCCCTATAGAATGATCCCATCAGGTGATCTCTTTCCTTTCTTTTTTCTCATTTCTATCTGTATATTTTCACTGGACAATTTTTCAGAAATATCTTTTCTAGTTACAGCAGTAATGTACTCTTTAATCAAAAAGACCACTCCCCCTCCTTTCTTATCCTTCCTATAGCATCTAAAACCTAGAACACAGATGCCAGTCTTGTCCATTTCTCAACCAGGTTTCTGTAATAGCTATGATATCCCAATCCCATGTTCTTAAATATGCCCTAAGTTCAATAGCTTTGCCCGTAAGACTCTTTGCATTGAAATAAATGCAATGTAGTTCTTCTACTTAACCTCTTAAATTCACTCTGCAATGCTTTCATTTTTCCCTAAAAATGTCATTCCTACCAATGGGTACAATAATTTCTGGCTTCTCAATCTCACCTTTAACAATATGCTTGAAACGCTTACAGAAGTCCTTAATCCTAGCTGCCCATTTTGCCAAAATGTTAGGAAAGGTGACCCAATATGAGTGAGTTATATTCTAAAGAAGGTCAAAAGAGAAGGAGGTCGAGTGAAAGGGAAGTGCTGAAATCTCATGCCATAGAGTGTGGACTATTGTATGTATGACTGTCCACGATGATGAGTTGGGGGCTTCGGGGAGTAGAATGGAAATGATCCAGAGTTAAAAGGAGCAGAGATTTAGAGGACTGGATTTGATTTGGAGGAACAGAGGAAGCTACTGACAAAAGGGCAAGTGCAACAAGGAATTTAATCATAAAGATGAGAATTGTAAACTCAGACAAACAATGATTCGAATGATTGGCAACTATTAGTTTGATGTTTATTTGGCTATGTGCAAAACAAATACGGATGGATTGAAGTCTCTGGAGTTTGGAAGATGGGAGAATGGCCAGAAAACTAGCCTAATCTGGAAATGGCAAAAGCATAAGTGAAAGTTTTAGCAGCAGATGATTAAAGTAAGTTGAACAGTCACTACTGAGCCAAGCTATGCTCATGAAAATAAGTAGTCTTTGTGATGGAGAAATTATTGAGTCAGAGCTAACTTGGTTGAAGAGGACACCAAGCTTATGAAGTTTAATTTTACCCGAGGACAGGGCCAGAGAAGACGATGGAATAGGTGACTTTGACATGGTGTTTGTAGCAAAGACCAAAAATGATCACTTCAAAATATCTAAGTTTAAAATGGAGGAAACTGCAGCTGATCTAAGTCAGGTTGTCAGACGTCTGTACTCCCTTTTTAAAATAAAATCAACATATTGTCCTTTCTCCCTGGTATCCTGGCCAACATTTATGCCTGAATCAACACAAAATAGAAATATCTGGACATTATCTCAGTGCTGTTTGTGGGACTTACTATCTACTTGCTGGCTGCTACGTTACCCAATTTCAACTGCAACTACACCCCAATAGTAATTTCTCTGGTATAAAGCACTTTGGAATGTTCATAGGTTGCAAAAGGTGCTATATAAATGTATTTGTCTACGTTTTGATTTGATGCATTAAAACGTAAAATTAAATTCTGGGAAATCAACAAAATAATTCCCATATGTAAATTTATAGAAGAGGGTTTTTGCTAATAATTTAATTGATCTTCATCCGCGAGCATTTGTTATCAGCATTTACAATGATAGAAATTTAGCTATCAATATATCATCTGTTGTTATTCAACAAAGTTTCTAATGACTCAAGTATTACAAAGATCCTTAAAGTAAAATGTTTAATGTTATATTTAACTTCATTTTTCTTTTCTGGTTTACTACTTGTGCACTATTCTTTGTTTATAGCATCGACAGGGAAACAACGGAGAATGTTGTATCAGTACATTAATTTTGATAATCCTGAATTTAACATACTTACTACCACTGATAATGATAAGAAAGAACAAACCATGCAAGAAAATATTATTGAGAACAAGACAAAAGTGTCCGTTTCAAGTAATCCAACAGCACAAACAGCAGGTAATCCGCACTTTGCAAATTCAGAGTTCACTTAATTTGATGATTTACTCCTTCCATTCTTCTAAAAATGCCTGTGTTTGCTCTCTGACATCCATCTCCAAGCCTATCTGATCAACTTGGAGGATGGAATTGTTTAGCTGAGAGTAAAGCGACACGTCAATAATAGCTTGATCTGGGAAGGAAGCTGACAATATAAGCCAAGGAGTTCAGGTTTTGTGTCAGATGGAGACATTAGCAGACAGTCGGGAGTAGATGGTGGAGATTGTAGTATGAACCAGAGGTGAGAAAGGAGCAGATTTAAAGCAAGTTTGCCTGCATTAGCGGGGCAGGGAACAATAAATATGGGCTGAAACTTGGCTAAAAGTGTCATTTTCCAGAAGTTTCACAGAGGGTTTCTATCCATGAGGTAAGTGTTTCTTTTCCACTACATCTTACCAAAATCACCTCACTAACTACCTACCCCATCCCTTTGGCGTTCCTCTCAACAGATTCTAACCCCATTCTACCATACGCCACATGGTAATCGTGATCGCCAATCACTGAACATTAATGGAATGAAATCCCTTCTGTTGATGAATTCCACAATGTTGTGATATGGCCCTCTCAGTGCAACCTGCGTACAGTTAGTGGCACCCTGTACCTAGGGAAGCCAGCTACGCTTCCAAACCATACAGCCTGAACTGCAGCACTGAACTTGTCATGGAGAAACAAAATGGATCGGTGCTGTTTTGCAGATGGCATTGGTCACTGTCCTGACACATTTGTGGATGCACAACTGAGAGAACCTGCATAGGTCAGTTATCATTCCCTGGAAGGAGCCAACAGCACAGAAGTTTGAAGTGGCTGTCAGCTTACACAACTGGGAGAGGCTGGCCTCCTGCAAATGCAGCATTCATATCCCATTCTAACAGCCAACATAGTTCTGCGTTAGTGTCCTGTGACATTCTGAGCCTGTATCATCACTGCAACTTGCTCATCCTCAGGAAATGGATTAGGGGTGGGAAAACTGTCTAGGCTGGGTGCTCTTCAGGCTTGCTGCTCAAGTGCTTGCCAAAGGCTCTGGTCCTCTTGCATCTGCCCTCATCTTCCTAACAAGGCAGGCCACAGCAACCAACATCCCACCAGCAACTAGATATGTAATTCTTGCTGGCAATGACTTATGTTGGGAACAAGGAACAAGGAGCAAACCAAAACCAAAAGAACTGCAGATGCTGTAAATCAGGAATAAAAACAGAAGTTGCTGGAAAAGCTCAGCAGGTCTGGCAGCATCTGTGAAGAAAAATCAGAGTTAAC
>NC_063346.1:46012462-46095797 GCF_021869965.1 Rhincodon typus
TATCATCGCCTCCCCCTCTCTCTCTTTATTTCAAAGTCCCCTTCCCCTCCCCCATTTCTGAAGAAGGGTCCATACCCAAAATGTCAGCTTTCCTGGTCCTCTGATGCTGCCTGGCCTGCTGTGTTCATCCAGCTCTAGAACTTGCTATCTCAGATTCCAGCATTGGCCATTCCTACTATCTCTGGAGGGTAGCTAATGTGTCCTTTTTCAAGAAGGGCTGCAAGGAAAAAAAACTGGAAATTATAGACCAGTAAGCCTAACATCTGTGGTAAGTAAGTTATTTGAGAAGATTGAGGGATAAGATATACATGCATTTGGAAAGACAGAGTTTGATTAGGAGTAGTCAGCATGGTTTTGTGCATGGGAGATCATGCCTCACAAATTTGTTAAGAGTTGTCTGATCAAGTGACCAGGAAGGTTGATGAGGGCAGGGTGGTAGATATGGTCTATATGGATTTCAGTAAGGCCTTTGAGAAGGTTCCACATGGTAGGCTGCTCTGAAAGGTTAGATCACATGGATTCCAGGGAGACCTAGCAAATTGGATAAACAATTGGCTTGATGGTAGGAAGCGGAGAGTAATAGTGGAAGGATGCATGTTGGACTTAAGGCCTGTGACTAGTGGTACTGGACCCATTGCTGTTTGTTGTCTATATCAATGATTTGGATGAGAATGTACAAGTCACGATTAGTAAGTTTGCAGACGACACTAAAATAGGCAGTATTGTGGACAGTGAAGAGGTTATCAGAAATTGCAGCAGGACCTTGATCAGCTGGGTAAGTGGGCCAAAAAATGGCAAATGGAGTGTAATATAGATAAGTGTGAGGTATTGCATTTTGAGAAGTCAAATCAAAGTAGGAGTTTCATGGTGAATGGTACGGCCTTAAGGAATAGAGGGACCTTGGAGTTCAGGTGTATAGTTCTCTCAAAGTGGAGTCACAGGTAGACAGAGTAGCGAAGAAGGCTTTTAGCAGACTGGCTTTCAGCAGTCAGGGCACTGAGTACAGAAGTTGGAAAGTTATATTGCAGTTGTACAGGATGTTGGTGAGGCAGCACTTGGAGTATTCTGTTCAGTTTTGGTCACCTTGCTATAGGAGAGATGTTATTGAATCGAAAGACTGCAAAAGAAATTTACAAGGACGTTGCCAGGACTCGTGGGACTGAGTTATAGAGAGAGGTTGGACAAGCTAGGACGTTTTTCTTTAGAGCGTAGGAGACTGAGGGGGGAATCTTATCGAAGTGCATAAGATCATGACAGACATGGATAGGGTGAACGCACTAAGTCTTTTTCACAGGATTGGAGAATCAAGGACTAGAGGGCATCAGTTTAAGGTAAGAGAGGAAAGAATACATGGGAAACTGAGGGGCAACTTTTTTTTTTAAAAAACACAGAGGGTGGTACGCATATGGAATGAGCTGCCAGCAGAAGTGGTTGAGGCAGGTACATTAACAACATTTAAAAGGCATTTGGACAAATACATAGATAGGAAAGGTTTAGAAGGATATGGGCCAAGTGCAGGGAAATGGGGTTAGCATGGATGGACATGTTGGTTGGCATGGACCAGTTTGGGCCAAAGAGCCTGTCTCTGTGCTGTAGGACTCCATGACTCTATGACATATTAGTGTATTAGTCAACAAAATTAAAGTTCCTTGGATTAATTAACATTAATATGTAAAACAATAATCATATTTTATATATGCAGGTAGTGAAAATAAGGAAGATTCTCTTTTGCGAACTTCACCAAGTTTGTCTTTAGGTACGCCAGAAAAATCAGAGCCCAACAAGTCGGCACAAGTGTCTCTGGATATAAACAAGATGCTTAGTATCTGTGCAGCTCCTTTGGTACCTCCACTGTCTCCACAACCAAAATGTTAATGTGTCAGAAAAATTAAAAGTGTTGGCATGTAATCTCTTGAACTTTCAATATGTAAAATGATTTTGCCATTTAATTAGACATTAGATCTAGACTTTAAAATCTAGAATGTTGGGTAGCTATAACAGATATAGGATAAGAGAGATTCATAAAAAATGTAAAAATGGATGGAAAAGCTTCAAAGCACAATAAATTAAGTCAGATGAATACAGGGAAGTGCACGTCAGTTTAATAAATTTACTATTGTTGTACAAGATCTAATTACCACTTAATATTCATGTATACTTTAGCAATGCTAAATATATAGTTTCATCGGAATAGAGTATTTAAACCTTAACTCTCCCACAAGCAATTAGAATATATTGACCTATGCCTCAATTCTATTTTCTGTCTCACATACCTAATAAAAACTGTTTAAAAGGTATACATTTGTTTTTATATAATGTGCTGTTTTTAAAAGGGGGTAGTACTGTTTCAGAGAGAAATACATAAGGGAGTAATTTGGGATCACTTAACAGAAAGCATTTCTATTTTATGGGCCTATGTACACCATACCACTTGGAAGTGGCTGAACACATTTTCATTCATTTCTATTGGGGTTCTCAGTGGCAGCATTTTGTTTTAAATTGAGAGATTCAAGATAACAGCAGAGTAGGACTCCTTAGCCAGAGGTCATCCACTCCATCCATTTCTTTTCTTTCTTCGCTTTTAATGTTTCTTTTCCACCCTTCTTACCTCCTGTCCTTGAGGACTCCTGGCCTCAGCAGTGATTCCTGGCCTCAAGAGCCTTAAAGTGAAGTCCGGCATGGTCTGGAGGTGTGGGCTGGCACGGACTGAAGGCAAGGTTGGAAGGACTGTTATTTTGAACATTTTATTTTCTTTTTCCAATTTATTTATTAACATATTAATGTTAATTAATCCAAGGAACTTTAATTTTGTTGACTAATACACTAATATATCATAAGAGTCATGGAGTCCTACAGCACAGAGACAGGCTCTTTGTACTTCTGTACCTAAGATGGCACGAAAGTCTGTAATGCTGGACATGCCTTCCTTTATTTTTCTAACCTTTTTCGAAGTATTTGTACTTAAAGAATCTGCACTTAGGTACATTTGTACTTAAGATGCTGCCCTAAGTGGTGGCTTGTAAACTTTTCACTTTACTCATGTTAGTACATGTGACAATAAGCTAATTATAATTCAAATTAATTTGGACTGTGCAATTGCACATCATCCTGAACCAGTCAACATACAAATTAGGAGCAGGGGTTTTGCCCCCTCATGCCTGCTAATCTAATTCTGGTCTCTACTCCACAATCCTGTCCACTCCCAATAACATTTGAATCAAATGTTAGTCTGTTTCCTGTTAGCTGACCTATCTATCCATGCTAATGTTAGCCATACACCATGAGCTCTTAGTTTGCACAATTAGCTTTGGCTTTAATTTGACACCTTTTCAATGCCTTTTGGAATTCTTTTCTCTTCAGACATGTTACTTGTTACTTCCTCAAAGAACTCCAATTAATCACACGATTTCCCTTTCACAAAACCAAATTGACTCTGCCTGATGTGTTCTGATTTTCTCAGTGCCCTGCTATAACCTACTTCATCATAAGACTCCAGCATTTCCCCACGACAGGTGCTAAGCTAAATGGACTGTAGTTTCCTGCTTTCTGTCTTCCTCCTTGGCACAGGCACATTCTCTACTTTCCAATCGGAAGAGGACCGAACAAGAATTTTGGAAAATTAAAACCAATGCGTCTACTATCTCAGCAGCTACTTATTTTAAGCAGCAATTAAAAGTCTAATGATGACCATGAAGCTATTGTCGATTGTCAGGAAAAACCCACCTTGTTCACTCGTCCCCTTTGGGGAAGGGAACTGCCATCCTTACCTGGTCTGGCCTACGTGTGACTCCAGACTCACAGCAATGTGGTTGACTCTCAACTTCCCTCTGGGCAATTAGGGGTGGGCAATGAATGCTGGTCTACCAGCAAAATAAAATTGGAATGATTCCTAGATGGTCCTTGGATTGTACAGGAACTGAATGGTACCAGAAGCAACACTATTGTAACAAACAACAGTAATGGTGGTAGGGCACTATTGATGGATGAAGGCCAGCAGGCATGTTAGGTGGAATACTTTGATAATGCCAATCCAGCCCAGTGCTAGACCCATCTTTGGATTTGATGACTACTGCATCTCAGCAGCCAAACGTCAACTTGGGAAAAATTGCCAGATCAGAGGTCAAAACAGCCATCTAGAAACTGAAGAACAGTAAGGCACCTAGGTTCAACAAGATACCAGCACAACTGTTGAAACATAGGAAGAACAGCGTATTAGCAGAATTCACAGAACTGGTCAACAGATATGGATTGTGGAAGACGGCCTAGACCTTTTTTTTTTTAAAAACCTATTTATTCATGGGATGTGGCCTCACTGGCTGGCTAGCTTGTATTGCTCATTACCAGATGCCCTCTCTTCTAGGTAATATTTTGAGAACCTGGGTTCAAATCCCACCAAGACAAATAGTGGAATTTGAATTCAATAAAGATCTGGAATTAAGAGAGTCTAATGACCACAATTCCATTATCAATTGTCAGAAAAACCCATCTGGTTCACTAACGTCCTTTAGGGATGAAAACTGCCATCCTCACCTGGTCTGGCCTACATGAGACCCCAGACCCACAGCAATGTGGTTGACTCTAAACTGCCCTCTGGGCAATTACAGTTGGGCAACAAATACTGGTCCAGCCAGCGATGGCTGCATCCCATGAATGAATAAAGACAAAAAAAGGTAGACCCACAATGCCATTAGGGAGGGAGTTCCAGGATTTTGATCCATTTGATAACTGGAGACAAGAAGTAATTGTCAAGCTGCCAAAAAAGGGAGACTCAGCAACTGCAAAATTTGAAAGGGCATAATACGTCTGTCAATACTTGGTAAGGTTCTCAGCACAATACTCAACAGACTGAAAGCAGAGGTAACAGTGCACTGACAAACAGGAAGGTCTCTGGTTGGCAGATCATGCTGCAAGTAATCGTTATACTTAGGAATATCACAAAGCTGAAGCTAGTTTATCATTTGTTATCAACTTAATTGACTCCAACAAAGCTTTCAATAGTATCCACTGGCAGTCCCACTAGCACACAGTAAGACAGTTTGGCATTCCAGAGCAGTATGTTAATCTGCCTTGCCCAAGAGCCAGAAGAAACAATAACAACAGTGTCTGGGGAGATGACATTATTTGTGCAGAGTCTAGATGCAAAGGATAAATTATGCTCAGTTCTCAGAGCACCAGTACCTTTGTAAATTGTATTGTTCAATTGGATCAGCGAATTTCTTTTGTGAATTGCTGGGCTGGGGAGTTAAGTTCAAATAGGTGGCTACCCTATTCCTGCTCTGATGAAGTTGGCTATGGCCTTGAACATTCAGGCATCTGGGTCATTCCAAGCAGCAGCTGGAGATCTTTGTGGCACATTTCAAGCTGCACTTTGCATCTGTGACCACCACATGGACTGTAATGTTTAGGCATTATCATTAGTTAGGGCAAGAGAGAAGCTTCACATGCATTGCCAGATTCTCTAAAGTTCAATGTTACCTGCAATTGGTCACCAAAGCTCCATCAGGCCAGCTGCTGGCATTTGTCAGTTATAAAGGATTTCACTGCAATAATGTCTAACTTGTGTGTCACCATCAAAGGGTCATACAGGAGTGAAATAATCAATACTCCTACATCTTTAGGTTCTCCCAGCTGCCACAGATGTCCTATCCACTGGAGCCATTAGACGGTTGGCTTCTCAGAGTCAAGGGATACCAACTGAAGTACACAGCTGAAATGTGTTATGCTGAAATTTACATACCTTTCAGACTCATCATTGAGCAAACCAAAAATGAGATGTCAAAGCTTAGATCATGCAGGCAGTTCTCTTCGATATTCTTTCGCTTGTGTATCACTCATTATTGTGGTCTACTACACCATCCACAATCTGACACTGCTGAGAGATGACCTAGTACAATACCCTGACAATGAGACTCAGGATGAGTCAGAGAACAAGCAGGATGTCCATAAGAGCATAAGAAATAGGAACAGGAGTAAGCCATTTAGCCCTTCGAGCTGACTCTGCCATTCAATAGGATCATGGCTAATCCAACATTCCTCACATCCACTTTCCTGCTCTTTCCCTTGATTTTCCTACAGATCAAGAATCAATCTACATCAACCTTAAAATATATACAAGGACTCTTCCCATTCAGCTCTCTGTAGCAAGGAGTTCCAAAGACACTCAGCCCTCTGAAAGAAGAAACTCCCCACCATCTCGGTCTTAAATTAGTGCCCTTTAATTCTGAGACGGTGTCATCTGGTCCTAGACTCTCCCATGAGGGGATACATCCTCCCAGCATTTACCCAAGCCCCTGAAGAACTCTATATGTCTAATTGAGATCACCTCTCATTCTTCTAAACTCCATTGAGTAGAGTCTCAACCTGCTTAATCTTTGCTCATAAGACAATCCCTCCATGCTGAGGGTCATCCTAATGAACCTTTTCTGAACTGCCTCCAATGAAGTGCTATCTTTCCTTAAATAAAGGGATCAAAACTGCTCACAGTACTCCTAATGTGATCACACCAGCAGCACCTTGAACAGCTGCAGTAAGACTCCCTTACTCTTATACTCCAATCCCCTTTGAAATAAAGGGGCAACATTCCATTAGCCTTTCTGATTAACTGCTGCTGCACCCTCGTGCTATCTTCCTGTTTTCGTGCACAAGTGCCCTCAAGTCCATTTGTGTTGCCGCTTTCTGCAGTTTTTCTCCATTTAAATAATATTCTGTTCTTTTGTGCTCTGCTATTAAATCTCATACTGGACTCCAGCATATTCCCCACTACTAACATCAGGCTAACTGATCTATAATTCCAGGTTTTCTTTCTACCTTTCTTTTCAAATTGAGGGGTTACATTAGCTAGCCTCCACTCTGTAGAAATGGTTCTAGAGTCAGTAGAATCTTGGAAGATGACCACCAATGCATCCATTATTTCTAGGGTCACTTGCTTAAGTACTCTGGGATGTAGATGATCAGGGCCTGAGGATTTCTTGGCCTTGAATCTCATCAATTCCCAAAACATCATTTCCAAACAGATACGGATTTCCCTCCAGTTCTTTGCTCTCACTGAAACCTGTGTTCCCAACATTTTTGGTGTCATTGGTGTCCTCATTTCTGAGCACAGAACCAAAGTATGTATTTAGTTTGTCAACCATTTTCTTGTTCTCCATTTTAAATTCCCGTTTCTGACTGTAAAGGGACCTATATTTGTTTTCACTAATCATTTTCTCTGCACATACCTCAAACACATTTTTACAGTCTTTATGTTCCCTGCAAGCTTACTGTCGTACTCTATTTTCTCTTTCTTAAATCAATCCCTTTGTCTTCCTTTGCTGAATTCTAAACTGCTCCCACTCCTCAGGTGTGTTACAAATTGGCCTGGAAAAAAAAAATACACCTCTTCAGATCTAATACTAATTTCTCTTGTAAACCATGATTTGGCCACTTTTCTCAGATTCATAGAATCATACAGCAGGAAACAGACCCTTCAGTCCAACTTGTCTCTGCTGACCAAATTTCCTTAAGTAAATTAGTCCCACTTGCCTGCATTTGGCCCAAATCCATCTTAACCTTTCCTATTCATATATCTGTCCAAATGTCATTTAAATGTTCTAACTGTACCTGCATCAACCACTCCCTCTGGCAGTCCATTCCACATACGCACCACTTATGAACTAATTTGATGTGCCCAATCGATATTCAAATTAAAGTCATCCATAATTTGAAATGTTCCTTCATTGCATGCACCTCTAATGCCATTCCCAACATCACCCCTACAGTTTGGGGATCAATATACTCCTCCACCCAGCTCCCCCCACCCCCGCCAATCAAACAAACATTTTCTGCCCCTTGGTGTTTCTCAGCTCTATCCTTACAGGTTCTACATCAGAGCTAATATCCTCCCTCACTATTGTGTTAATTTCCTCTTTAACCAGCAATACAACACCACTGCCTTTTCCTTTTTGTCTGCCCTTTCTAAATACTGAATACCCTGGATTTTCAGTTCGCATCCCTGGTCACCCTACAGCCAGGTCTCTATAATCCCAACTATATCATATTTAATTTTCATCTATTCATGTAATTAATTCACTCGCTTAATAGAGATTGCTTTGTGCATTAATGCACAAAGCCTTAAGGTTTGTCTTTTCATCATTACTTGTCCCACTTCCTTTAATTTACTGTGACTGTTTGATCCTGGCCTCTGATTTGTGTGTCCATTATGTTTCTTATTCCACTTTGTCGTTTGTTCTTGTCCTTGATTCCCCATCCTCTGGCTCCTTTCATAGGTTCCATTCCCCTGCCATTTTAGTTTAAAGTCTCCCCAACCACTCCAGCAAATATTCCTTTGGGTCTTCGGTCCCAATCCTACTCAGGTGTAATCCATCCAGTTTGTACTGGTCCCAATGCCCCCAGGAATACAAAACCCTCCCTCTCACCATTGCTTGAGCCATGAATTCATGTAATTTTACATCTTTTTCCTACTGATTAGGATGTTGTATTGGTAGTGATTGAGAGATTGCTACCTTTGAGGTCCTACTTTTCAACTTATTTCCTAACTCTATATTCTTTTAGCACCTTACCCCCTTTACTTAACATATGTCATTTGTACCAACTGGTTTTAAAAACCGCAACATTTTCTTCCACACTTTTGGTTCAAAGCTGCATCTTTTCCTTTTTCAGTCCAAAACAAATCAGAAGTGGTCTGAGCGTAATGAATAAAATACATAAGTGACAACTGTTGTGTCAATTTATTTTTATTCTAGTATTTCTCTCTCATCCCCATCAGTTTGGGTGGAGATTAGAACAAACTAATCCTTGAAAATAAATAAACTGCCTGTGCTGAGACAGCACAACCAAAAGCTCACAGCATCACAGATCTGAGCAAAAGTACTGATTCCAAAATTAGCCTTTTGGGAAACTGCAGCTTTCTAGTAAAAACTTGATATTAAAGACAATGGCAATTCATTGAATAAATTTAATCAAGTAATTGTGAAATCACAATTTTTAAAGAGGCTTTTAAGCCGTTGTATTGGACATTGGAAATAAACTACACAGTTTTACATGGGTAAAACCCATTAAAAATATAAATGCAGAATTGGGAAAATATAATATAAATAAATTGATTTCTATCATTTATACACAGATTTTTACAAAAAATTACAAGGCTCAGGAAACCAATTCTGAGAGAAAAAAGTGTTCTTTTTGAATTGCATCATTGAACTGGTAGCAAAGCAAAGTAATTTAGCTGATTCATGTAATTGATGCTGTCCTCTCTGGAAGATACAGACTTTTGCTGCAGTTAAGTGTCTAAACAGCCATCACCAAGCCAAAAAAACATTATTAGTTACAAACTCTGAAACCAGAACAGCATGACATCACAGTCTCAGCTCAGTTCCCAGTTGGCGTCACTATAGAGCAAGAGGACATTAGATCCTATACCAATAGTATAGAGGCTAATTGTAATGTACTGCTATTTCAGCAGACATGAGCTAATTCAACAGACCATGAACAGAGCCAAATATCTGCTCTACACAGTTCGGCTCAATTCATTAATCCATCAGCAAAACCACCTCCTCTCCAATCTTTTAAGAAAAGCTACATAAAATACACAAAGCACAACAGAATCACAACGAATAAATCAAACAAACCAGAAAGTGCTGGGAGGGTTTGCAAAGTGGCAACAGAACAAAACTTCTAAGTACAAGGTTAAACCTGTAGCAGATTACATCACAAACTGGAAAAAAATCAGCAAGAACAGATATCACCTAGCTGAATATAAAACATAAATGCAGAAGTTTAGAGGGTACCCAAGAATGAAAACAAAATGCAAAAAAAGAGTAAATCTTCATCAGGAACATACAACAATGAGGGAATCAATTCTGAAAACAAGTCAAGATATATATTAAAAATAAACAACCACTAGCAGACTTTATTATTTTACTGGCTGAGAAGGAAAAATACAAGGCTGCAAAAAAAAAAAAAAAAAGCCTGGACATCTAAGCATAAAGGATCATCCAAACAAGTGTCATATAGAACCTTCAATTCTTTATTTTTCCCTGTCTAGCACAGCATTATGAGATTGAGTATGGCCCAGATATGCTATAAAGAAGAATTTTTTTTCAGATAAATAAAATCAATCAGTATTTCTCAGTTGAGTTTTGATTTATCTAATCCAGTCAGTGTAGAAATTTAGCAATTCTTCCTTACTTTACACAGTAAGTATACAACAATTACATACAAACTGGAAAAGATCAATGAATAGGCTCAATGTTGTCTAAAAATTGTACACTTCTATCCTTACCATATGATATTCTTCTCCCAATATTTGTCTCCACAGGAGCTTGACAGCAGCAATTTCAAAAAGTGATAAAGTTTTTCAACTTTCAAAGTTAAAAAACAGTTATTTGAAAGGATTCAAAGCCCCTGGAAAGAAGCGCACTACTAAATAAGTTACACATCATGCTGTGAAGTAAATTGTATGGAACATACTTGGTTGATTTATAGAATTTAAAAAAAAAATCATAGTAGAGGCCAAAAATTCAATTTTAAAATAGCATTTTTATTTCTGAAACACAGGGTAAATAATTTACTGGCTCAGAAACTTTTAACAGTTTCAACGACATGCTAGAACTCAAAGACAGAACATGTAATGGGTACATTTCCCAAATACAGCAAAACTTGCATTTCCTCTATGTGGAAATGGACAGTATTCAAACCAAAGGAAGGCATTGTTTTCAGTGTTATTTTCATCTTTATTTGAACTGCTTAAAAACCACCTGCTGAAGAATTAATAGATCAGTGTCCATAAACAAAATTTAATCACATTATCAAGTAAAATATCAATCTTGTCTTTTGTATAGACAATCTATACATGTAAAACAAATATTCTGACATATGGACACAAGACTATTTCCCAAAGTTCCACCTTTATAGTAACAGGACACTAATACTTTAAAAAAACAAAACGTCTTAAATAAACATTTTTATTTTCAGCATTTTACACAGGAAATTTATCAAGTTTAATGCTTGGACCCCTATCAATGGAAAATAAACCTCAATATAAATAACCCATATATCTGAATTTAATGAAAAATAAATATCTATAGTCACCCAATTGTCTGTACAGTTCAACTATTTCAGTGAAACAGCCTAGCTGAATATTGAACACGGATTCAGTCCCCATCCCGAACAGTCTTGCAAAGCAAACAAGTTTTAATAAAAAACACTTAAGACTGTAATAAATATCTCTTTGGAGTCAACATATACAAAGAGTTTGAAAAAATTAAATTTAGACTTTTTAAAAACTATGACAAAAATACACAACTTGGATGTACTTAAAAACTTAAGATCTACAGGTCCGAAAACATCTTTTACAGCTATTACAGTAATTGGTATTTCACATCACCAAAATTCAAAGTGGAAAACAAATGCAGCACATTACAAAAATATTCCAGCCATTTTTGCCATGCTTTTTCAAATATGGTATATACATTTTGAAATTACTTAGTCAATTCGAATCCCTTCCCTGCGTTACCACATTTCCCCACCCCAATTTTAATGAGTTTTTCATAAACGAGAATATTTATCTTTCAAAAAATGGGGAAATATGTATCCATACGGATAAACTGGTGCTCAACACTTGTTTTTCTCCTAGTCCTATCAATAGCCAATTTATTAAAATAAATTTTTGTTTTACCAGAACCGTCAATTTGTAAACAATACACCAAAAGGAAAAACTCAAGTTAATTGCTTAAGTACTAAATAATAATTGCATGCCATGACAGGATCACTAATAACATTCTTCTAAAAATGAAGTCTGCCAATTGATCAGGTTAGTGTGTTTGGATATTTAGCTTGTATGCACATAAAGACAGGACAGAGAATAGAGGCTGGCCTACATAAGGCACTACAGATAACAATGTACCTTCATTCCACATAGTTCATGTCATCACACAGTTCTACTTTATTTACAAAGCTTTAAGCAAACTTGGTGATTTCAAAAGGCTTAATGGCACTGGAACTTAGACAAATTGCTTGCGATTTGTTTCCTAACTGAAACTGAAGGTGATTTGATCTGCTCACCTGGTTCTTCCTTTGAAACTAGGTCATCGGCACTCAGTGATTACATCCGATTCCACAAAAGAAACTATACCCATGACATCACCCTCACAGAGGTCAGGATTAGTATGTGTTAAAGGCCGAAACCATAGACAGAATTATCTAGGTTGCAACAAATTTTCAAATCAAATCACAAAAAGAAATAGATTCAACTGTCATTAAACATGCAATTTAACCTCTGGGAAAAGGGACATTTTTCCAGGATCAGTGCTAGGTTTCTTTTGAAATTTTAGAGGAGTAAGTCCACAGACAAGGAGCAATACAAAACAGGAAAACATAAATTTACAGTCAGCCACAACTTTCAATGCTGTATTAGAAACCTTATTTAAATTTCTATGAATAAATGTGTTTTCTGCCTGTAAGAATTGATTTTGAAATATTGAATGCATCCAATTTTTCCTCCAGGGTGGCTTTAGGAATGAGCAAGCACGATCATTTCAATGCTTGTACCATTCTCATTCTTTGCTCAACTACTGTTATCTGACAGCTTGTTGAAATAGTCTGTTAACAGACAATGATTAAAATTTAGGAATTTATTTAGAACTTAAGAATGGTTTCTTGACATTTGCGCAGTTATAACTGCATACGCTGAAACAACTCCAAAAACACAGAATCTGTAATGTACTTACAAAAACTAACCTGAAATTGTATTGTTACCTTAAACATGATCTTTGAATTGGAATAAGGTTCTGTTTTGGTGAAATGTATCTACTGCGTTATTACTCCATAATGTTTACTACAAGTTATTACGTTGCAAGGCATCACATAGGTTCTGATTAGAATCTGGTTCTTCTGTTATCATAGCAATAACTTCCCATTCCCCAGACCTGCTCGATCTCTTAATAGCATCCACAACACTTTGCATATAAAGGCCATCTTCAAAGGATGCAGCCATTGAAACTGGCCTGTGGGCCCAAGTGCGCCGATCCTCTTGATCCTTAAAGGATTTGCTCAAGGCTTGCACCATGTAAACTGTGCCTTTTAAATATATAAGGGGAATATCGCTGAATGCTTTCTCTAGCAGTCCAGGTTTATTTATAGACATGGTATCAGCAAGCAGCAGCTCCTCCTTGAAGGAAGTATTTTTTTGTCCATACAAGTCTGTGCCCCGAGCAACCAAACGGCCTGTGGATCCCACAATCATGACTTCATGGATAAATGGGCCAGGCATGTTGAAGTTGAGTGTAACAGTGCTACACACACCATCATTCATTAACATCTGGAAGAAGCAGAAATCATCACTAGTGACGTGTCGGATTCCATGTATGTTATAATTTTGTTTCACAAAGGTTTTCAGGAGGCCGTGGACCTTCTCAGCCTTCTTATTGGTCAAGTGAGTCAGCAGATCTACAATATAGGTGCCCATAGTGTGAAGCCCACCCCCACCCATCAGTTCGTCACAGATCCAGTTATATTTGCTGCTGAGAAGACTGCCCCAATATACACGTACATCACAGATCATGACATTACCGATGTAGCCTTCTTCAATTAACTGCTTCATCTTCACAAATGCTGGCAGAAACCGAAGTACATTATCAACAATACTCATGAGTTTAGGATAGTAACGAGCTGCTTTCACCATTTTGAAGGCATCCCCTGAAGTAGCTGCTTTTTCACAAATCACATTCTTTCCAATACCTTTTATTTGGACAGGAAGAAAAGAAAATTAGAAAATCACACAAAATTAAAACATTTCCATTCAGTTATCTCAAGTTCTGGATATTACATAGTACTATCAAAATGTCCAAACAATTGCAATAACAATGATTGGAGACATTAAATTATACTTGACCCCAACACAAGTGCAACAACTGATGTTTTATATCTTTGTATCCACAAAATGTTCAAACAAAAAAAAGGACCACACTGATAACAAATGAAACTAATGGGACACAAACACATCGCAAATACAAACTTGCTAATACAAACTTATTCCCACCTCTGCACCTACAAAATCAGATTGGCTTGAAATGAAAATGTCATCCATTTTTCTCCCCTCTGAAATAATCCAGAGAGATATCGAATTCTATTTTGCTCAGTTCCTACTCATCCTCCAGAAGTTAATACATTTCACAAAATTATAACATTATACATTGCAAATACAATTTAGCTCACTGAATTCAGATTAGTGGCTCAATAAACAGCTTGCAATAAAGCATGAAATTTTAACTTCAATTGTATGACTACAATTTGTAGAGCTCATTCACACATTGAAAGGATAGTATTCCCGAGAATAGCTTCATGGACTTACTGGCAGTTTTCTCCAAATAAGTAATAAATTACTTTCACTGTTGGTTTCCAAGCACACAAGATTCAAGGCTGGTAGGAACACATTTAACAGCATCAATCTCCCTTTCTTCATTAACCTTGAGCAGTGATATTGCTGTGATCAGGAACTAAATGCCAGTTGCAGCATGTCCACCATTATAACATCACATGCTCCTCTCATAAGCTTGCAAACAATGACTTTCCTCTGGCTTTGCCAAATCCAAATGTTGCTTCTACTTGAGTTTACAAAAATTAAAATGTTAACTGCTAACCAACAATAAGCAACAGCTGAAGCAGCACAAGAGAATTGAATGCTTTTTTGGTTTGGAGTACAAAAATGGGCTTTACTGAGACAGTGAATGGATGTATGCTCATCAGACTTGAGATCCTGAGAGAAACTAATCACTTGGAGATTTAAAGTATGGCCTGAATTCTTTGAGGAGGTAATACAAGTAGCTCAGAATGCGGAAGAATAAAATAATTGAAATTAAACATTTTAGCCACATAAATGAATAGTAATATATGAGAAATAAATCATTAGTTATGTATCCTGTAAGTTTGAGGCAGGAGAGATCATAACAGTGTCAGAAAAATAAGTCAAAAAGTTAAAAGGATATACAAAACTAAAGTGAAGGAACATAAAAGTAAATAGAATTCTGCAATAATACAAATAACCATAAAATTAGGATGTGATAAAGGATGCAGGAGATAAAATTTAGAAGTAATGATCAAGAATGACAGAAATATTGAATAGCTGTTTTGACTCAGTATTTATGAAAGGAAACTTAGAAGAGGTTGGATTTGCCAGGCGCACAGGAAACCAGGGAGGCCAGGTCTACTTATTCATGGGAGAAGTTCTTCATCAGTCCCGGGAGGCAGGAGAAGCCCCACTGATTAAGATGAAGTCAAAAAGGGGCTGATGTGGAATTCCCAGCTGCCAACAACAGGATGTCAATTAGGCTCTTTATCCATTATCCCAGGTCCCCTTGTAATTTAGTGATGCCTCAACTTGGCCAACAAACCGCTGCAGGTGCCTCATTATCAATCACTCTATGCCCAATAAAGGGACCTGGGGCTAGGAAGGATGGGAGTTACAGAATGTCACTTCTCCCCAACCGTTGCCTCTGACTTCTTATGCTGCTCCTCTCCTATCACCCCATCTTGTTTTCATTCCTTCTGGCCTAAATGCAATTCAAGACCTATAGCAATGTGATGGCCATCCCTAACTGCTCATAAACTAAGTAGCTTGCTAGGCCACTTCAGAGGGCAGAGGGCACTCAGGAGTTAAATCATTTTGCTATGGGTGTTGAATAACATTTAGGCCAGAAGAATGGGAAATTTCCTTCTGTAGTAAACTAGATGTGTTTTTGCAACAAATCGATGATAGTTCCATGGCTCCATTACGATGACAAGCTTTCAATTCCAGATATATTTATTAGTTGAATTTAAATTCAACTAGCTGCTGTGTGCCCACAGCTTTACCTTGGGCCTCTGAATTGCTAATCCAGTGACATTACCATTGCACTCCATCACTGGGGAGGCGATGGCCTAGTGGTATTATTGCTGGACTGTTAGTCCAGAGACCCAGAGAATGTTCTGGGGACCAGGGTTCGAATCCCACCATGACAGATGGTGGAATTTGAATTGAATAAATATCTGGATTTAAGAGTCTAACAGTGACCATGAATCCATTGTCAATTGTCAGGAAAAACCCATCTGGTTCATTAATGCTAACTTCACTAACTTCCCTTTAGGGAAGGAAATTGCCATCCTTACCTGGTCTGGCCTACATGTGACTCCAGACCCAGAATGTGGTTGACTCTTAACTGCCCTCTGGGCAATTAGGAATAGGCAATAAATGCTGTCGAGCCAGTAATGGTCTCATCCTGTGAATGAGTAGAAGATCCCCATTTGTTATTTCTAAAATGATTAAATAATGAACGATGATCATTCTTGTGTGTTTTCTGGTCTGTTGTCGTAGAATTCTTCAATATGATCAACTGCCTAGCCTGCTTGATAATATCACTATTGTTAATTATTAGGGATCTCCATGTTTAATGTCAGAAGTAAACTAACATACTTTTTATTCAATCATGGAATGTGGACATTGCTAGCAGGACTAGCATTTATTACCCATCCTAGCTGCCCTTAAAGATGGTGGCAAGCTGCCTTGAACCACTGAAGCCCATTTGGTATAGGTGCACCCACAAGCTTGTTAGGGAAGGAGTTCAAGGATTTTGACCCAGTGACACTGCAGGAACAGTGATATGCATGGCAAGTGGCTTGGGAGGGGAACTTGAAGTGATGGTATTCCATTTATCTGCTGTCCTCATCCTTCTTCATGAGAGGAAAGATGAAGTCCATACATCTTTGAAGGCATCTCCAAGGTCAGCCTAATCACTGAGGACCCAGGGCTTTCATCACTGATTTTCATATTTGCGTGATGATCTGTACTACTCGAACTTTAATACAATTATATACCAATAATTATATACTGTACCACTTTATTGCTATTTGGTTTTGTGACATCTGAATCACATTAATTTTCTAGTGTTAAAGTGGGGTCAATTTGAAAAATAGTTAAAGAACTGATGTAAATACTATTGCAATGAACACTTAATTTTAATGTCTGAAGAAACTGCAGGCAATAGATAAAGTGCTCAATCATAAATAAATACATTCTCTGAGATCAGAACTTGAATTTTAAAAAAAGGAAATATTGCTGTACAAACAAACGTCAGATATAAGCAAATGACATTTGTTCATTATGAAGTTCCCACTAACCTTAAAGGGGAAATCGCATACCTCCATTAAATTTGCCAAAGCATTCTCTTATGGAGCAGAGACGTTCAAGCCACACTTCTTGTATAAGTGCACTGATAATTTTCTAACTGTTTCAGCAACTCCCAAAATCACCGGTTTATATTTTTGTTTTAACCAAAAAAAGGGTGAAAAGGCAGCCATTTAGAAACTACAGTTCAAGTGCTCTTTCAAACACTTATACAGCCAATAACAGTTACCCAATCCAAAGTCTTCACAACTCTACCAATGCAAAACTAACACTCCCCATGCATTAACAAATGCCAACAGTTAACTAATTGCCAGGTGTTGATCTTGGGTATGGCTTGAAGGGACATCAGAATCACTAACAACTCATGGCATTCAGCCTTTTTTGGCATTTCTGCAGACTCCCAGTTTCGCTGCAGTAGGGTAGTTTCAGTGAAGATAATGGCAGTGAACACTTAGTTTCAAATGTAATTACCACTGCAAAATCCAGGCCTGTGAAACTTTCTTCAGTAAGCGTGCCTTTAGCTCAAAGATTCAGCACTTTCATAATGAATAAAACTGATATCTCCCCCAAATCTTTCATTCTATGCTTTAACTATTTCCATTTTTGACCTAAGTGCATTACCCACCACCCCACACCACCTATCAAAAACTCAGGAAAACAAACAATAAACTAAAATTCTCATTTTCTTCTGCTGCTTTTGCTTCTCCTTAGCACACCGAGGAAAGGCGAAAGCACTGGTTTGAAATTTGAACCAATTTTAATTTCCATGAAGAACTTCACACCTGTATCATCTTGATAATGCTCTGCACTGCTAAAGCCTTCTTCAGTAACATGCTGAATCTTCTCATGAGACATCAAGACTTTAATGGTCATCATTAATGGTGTCTTCAAAGAGCAAAACAAGTTTCAAGATTTCCTTCCCAAATAAATCCCCGTCAGCAGCATCTTTAATTTCTAATGCTCTCTCCTGAAGACTAAATTAAAGGTCCAGCATATCATCTTGTAGCTGCTCAACTTCATCTTCAGTGCACCTCTCTTCTACTTTATCTAGCCTCTCCTCAAAGTGAAATGAAAGATCAATAATATTTTCCTGTGGTCACAAGTTTGGTGTTTCTTCAAGACTAAATTTACAGGGTAATGAATTAACTTCAATTTCTTCTGCAACTGGTGAATAAAAATGATTCAAAGCAACAAAGGTGTCTCTGCTTAATAAAATGAACAATCCTGATTAGTAATCACACACAGCATCAGAGAGTTCTCTCCCACTATAATGAAGCACAGCATACATGTACACTCACACTTATTGGAATACTTTGTGCCCCAAAATAAAAAAGGTAGACAGCCTAAGAAACTAGGGCTTCAGCTACAATTTGGCAACAAGATTAGATATGCATAAGCTTATTCGCCATGATATTTATACCAGAAATCATCTTGTGATCAGTCACTTCTCCAGAATAGATCTTGCTCTTCAACAGCATCCACTTCTTGGACAGTCACCGACTGGTATGCCTGTTTTTAAAGTTTTCACCCTGCCAACACAGGTCTCCAGCACCATTGTAGAACAGCCTCTCTTGTTGCACGTGTCACACTCAGCATTACAAAACTTCATGCCTGAGGGCTTTTTCTCCCCACAACAATGTGGATATGAAATAATGTTGGCAACCATATCTTTTCTCTTCGGAGGTGCTTGCTGACAAGCATCCTAGGTACCTCATCTCCTCCATGAACTGCTTTTCAGGTGACCGTGCTAAACCTTCTAATTCCTACCAGCACAACATTGTAAATTAAAGCAGGAGTTAAAGGCTAACAATGACTTCTGTATAGCTAGCAGTTCTGCTGCTGAATACATGTAGAGACAGACCTAAACTTTGATTTTTGGGTGGCTTTGGAGGCAGTGCAGGAGCTGCTGATGTGGAATGCCAGTCAATCCAGGGCAAATCTTGGTCAAGGTTTCCCACATACTCCAAAGTTCAAGAAAGCGTAAGGTTTTCTCCATCCTTCTGCATATCTGTACTGCACAGTTTTGGGACTTGTTTAGTGATTTGATTGACTTATTGTTGTTAACGTTAACAGAATTCTCTGTTCAGTTGATTGCTTTTTTGATTTCCCACCTTACATAGCATCAACCTGGGCCAAACTGATTGTTACTTGTGCACGTCTTGAAAATTCTCCATCTGGTTCACTATCCCTCACAACATTGACTGGGAGCCTTATAAAATGGTTCACATGCTATTGTCACCATTTTGTTATATCAGGATTGATGCTTGGATGCTTGAGAGGAGAGAGTCTGCAATCATGCCAGTGAAAACTTACAACTTTATTATCTACTTATTTTTATGTATTTGACAGAGTTTCAAAGGACATCTCAAACTTTCCACACAGGTTCCAGTTCAATTCTGGTTATTATCATTGCTGTTATTAACCCCTTATGGGACAGAAATCTACCAAATAAATTTCAGGATCTGGAATAGACACTCAAAAAGGCTCAACTCAATAACCATTCAGATGAACGAAAGATTAGCCTGTGCATAAGGCCAAGCTCAGAAGAGCAGTTCAAAGTGGCAGATGCATTTCTTCACGTGCATTTCCAATAACACAAGATTCCAATAGACAAGTTTCCATCAAAAACAAAATAACCTCATGCCAAGGTTGCAAGGTTAGGTAGGAACTTTGAGAGAATACAGGCATTGTTTGCCATTAGGCAAAAAAGGGACTATGCAACTGTGAAATATACTCCCCCATTCTAGCAATCATAGTTTGCATTAGCTTTAGATAAGCCATTTCAACAAGATCTCAGCAGACATAAAATGTAATAACACTTTTTGAAAACAGCAGATGCCAAATAATTATTTTCTGACTGAACATAAAAACGATTAACATTAGAGGTACATTTTTGGAGTTTTATTGAAATCGTGGTAAACAATTTTCTACTAATGGCTTGGCTTAATCATTTAAAAGATCATTTGTGGAAGCAAGGAGTTTTTGCAAATTGCAAAAGAAAGTTTCATGAGCAGCTGAAATTGCAAAAAAAAAATTCATTTCATACCAATTTTTCTGCTACATTTTGAATAGCTGCAAATTTACAGTCCCTCAATTATGAATCTATTGTACAGCACAGTGACAGATGCCTCCACAAAGCAAACACTCAAACACATTCAAAACTTAATTGTCTCAACTTTTAATTTTAAAATGGTAAACATGCAATGATCCCAAGGTCCAGATCAACATAGCTGAAAATAACAATTCTAAATAATATTAATACAGTTCCAAGAAAAATTAATCCATTACTTCAGGTGTTGGAATTTATAATCCATTTTATGCTCTGTACTGCATTCTGTTCATTCTTTTGAAAAAGTAATTACTGCAGTCACATTAAAAAAAATAAAACAGATATCAATAAAGGCACATCAGGCACACACCATCCTATTGGCTAATCAAGCTGGCTGTCAATGCAAATAAGCCATTTGTTGACAGACATGCTTTTTTTCCCTAAAATGTTCTATGAAACAGCACTTACAGTGCATCACAAGTCACATAGAACAGAAAAAAAACGTGTGTCCCCTTCTATTGCTCATTTCCAAGCTGTACCTGACTTGTGCTCCGAGTTAGTGACAAAATTGGCAATTTCGGACTGCCGATCAGATCCCATTAACTTGCTGTTTTAGTGTGGTGAAACTAAAACAGATTATGGAGAATCCCCTCACTTGAAATTTAATAATTGTTCCAACGAATCTATGGCGCTCAGTAAGGAGTATTAGTAGGACATAATAACATGAAGTGCACCTTAGCAGGTACTTCTTCCCTCCAAATGGGGAGATATCTGCTTATCTAGTTCCTTAAAATGTCAACATATTCTGACAGTATCCTACAGCTGCTTTTCAATCAAAGTGTGACAAGTGTGTCAAGCTTCTGGAGAGGCAAAATAAATGATAAATAACTTTATAGAGACAAATTAAATGACTGCACGGAGGATTTATGCTCAGCTTTAGCTGTGAAAAAGGTTTCTTTCCTTGAACTAAGCCTGTAGGATCTCTTCAAATGTCATTCTGTAAATTACAATTCTGTAAACATTTGAACACAAGTGATGCAAGTTGCAGAATCTAGAAGACCAGCAGTCAGCAGGTTGTGGCAAAGCTTTCTTTAAAGCATTTTTATATATAAAGTGTACAGACGCATTTAAGGATAAGTACAAGGAGAAAGGAATAGATTATGTTGAAAGGGTTAGGAGAAATTCACGTGAATATATACCCACATAGACAGACTGGGCAGAATGGCCTGTTTTTCAGCTGTAACATTCTGCGCAATTATATATAATTTAAGGAAATTCAAGTAACTTTGAAAAGCATGCATCAAAATTACATCCTAAGTGACTATGAACATGAAAAACTGTCCTTCCCCAAGGACAGTTGCTCTCAAGATGCTTTCTATTTGTCTGCAAGTTTTCCCACAGTTGACCTTGCCATCACCCTCGTGCATTTTCTCCAATTTCCACCTAGCTTGGAACAAAGAGCGGACTTAGAAATACTGTGAAAATAACATAAATCCTGCATTTGACAATGAAGAATTAAATGGAGCACCTTTGGCCCATGATTCAGGGAGCTTTGCCTCATGTAGGATCAACTAAAACTGACAGATGGAAGAGCTTTTACTGAAAAGAAATACTGTAGTCTATGAAACTGTCCAACTGGAATTAAGCCACAAATGATGCATTCCTTGGAATTTCCTAATATTCTTAATAATAACAATCACTATTTCTCTTCAATGAAGCCACAAATGTGTTACTGACAACTAGATTATTGGACAAACCATAACTGAAATCAGTGGTCTACTATAAGACAATTTTGACAAGTCATTGTTAGAAAGATAATGAATCACATCCACATACAATGCTTAACACCAGACTTTGTGGTTTTGTTAGTCTACAAAACTGTCACAAGCCACTGCATTTTATTTAGCACAAGAAGCTGAATCACAGCAGTTAATGGATCAGACTGTCCAACATGTACGAGAATTGAGATGATATCATTGAAATCACTATCTTTATACACAGGAATTTTATTCAACAGGAAACTGGAATGGATGGTCATAAGAACCTGGCTTGTACAATCATATTCCTTTCCTTTCACAGACGTACATCCGGTGATTGCCAAGGAGCAGGAAAAAGGCCTTCAATATGGAGAGCTAAATATAGTATCAATACTGCTGTCAATAGCTCATGTCATTTAGAGCCACTCCCCATCTTAAAAGTCTTAGAATGAAAAACACTATGCATGCTGTGACTTTAAGAAAAATCTTGTCTAAAGTACATGAACGGCAGCATGTGGGTGACTATCTGCAGACAATTATCAAAACTACTAGAATACCAGTGAGTCTTCCCCCTTTAAACAGGTGTAGAAAGCTCATATTTACAGCCCATCAATTTTCTAAAAAATTGGTTGTGGAATGAACAGCCAGCTGCTTGCTGAGTTACTACATGGAATGGAGTGATAAGTTAGGGATTCTTCCCAACAACTTTTTGGTATCTGACAATTGCCTAGTCTATTGGTAGTGTACACTAGCTTAATCACTAGGATTTTGTAACTGAGTTATTTGAAGAGAAAGTAATTTAATAAGGAATTACACATGTATCAGAACTTTCTTCTCTGTTTGGATTTTGAAAAAAATTACCACTGAATCAATCCACAAATTTGATCAAATATTAGTTAACGCTAATCATTATGAACAATACCGCAATTCTCAGAAATTCCAACATCTCCTCCCAATGATAAACATGGTATCTACAGCATTGCCATTTAACATGGAATTATTGGCCAGATGTTTGCAGCAGTAAAGGCAGGAAAACCATGGTATTCACTGATTGATTTCTGGAGTCCATACGAGAGCAATTGAATCTAGAATTTAGCAGTTGCTGTCAGTGATTCAATATGTTTCCGTAAGTGTGGTTCCCCAGACTGCTATCAATCAGAAATCCTTCAACAGGCTTGCTGCAAATACTTACAAAAAAGTTATGCCTCATTGAATGAGAGTTTTCAATAGCTTGCCAAGTTCATCACTACTATTAAGCAGCCTCATTGGTCCTGAAGGAATACACTTATATTTGTTGAATGTCCCATTTTTCTATAATGATAAAGAAGTCTCAGGTATTTTAGTTTTCTAAAGTTTATGATAGTAAAGCTTTCATCTTAATCTCATGCACATATTCTAGTCATTTACTTTGTTATTAATAAAAATTTTAAATAATGAAAAGGGAAGGAATTTGGTGGCTTTAATTCTGGTTCGGTTTTCTAGAACGTGTTTGGTTACTTAACCTCCTTGATATCAACACTACTGGAAGCAGAGAGGTCCCACCGAATTCTACTGAGCATCAAGCAAGGAGAAAACTATGCTATAGAGATCACTAGATCTTTGTGAGCAACTTTCTTGGAGACCGGTGGTGAGGAGCAATGTTACTTCACCATGAACAGATAAAACAATGTCCTTGCAGAAACAAAGACAGAAGTTGCTGGAAAAGCTCAGCAGATCTGGCAGCATCTGTGAAGAAACAAACAAAAAAAAAAAATCAGATTTAATGTTTGGGTCTGAGGTGGTGTTATCGGACACAAAAATTTAACCCCGATGTTTTTCTTCACAGATACTGCCATACCTGCTGAGCGTTTCCAGCAACTTCTGTTTTTGTTCCTGATTAACAGCACCCGCAGTTCTTTTGGTTTTTGTCCTTGCAGAAAACTGGATTTTGCATTTACTTATCTATCATACTGTCCTCTTCTCCTTTGGTCCCAACAACTTGGCTTTCTATAATAAAGATCAGTATGTCCTTCAACCAGCATTTCCAAGATTTGAGCAGTTCAGAAGGAGAAATGGAATTTGCTTCATAAAGTTCTTTAAATGGCTCTAGTGCCTAACATGAAATGGGACTCTTTCACCATCTCTACAGACAAGTAACTGAAATCTGTCAGTGTTAGCCTACAGCAACAGAAGACAAAAACTGTACAGCACCTTCCTTCCACAAGGTTACTTGATAGAAATCTAAACACAAGCATTACAATCTTTACACAATATGGCCTTCTGCTCTTCACACCTGTGACCAAAAGAAGGAGCAGTAAGACGACAATTTGGCTCATTGAATCCACTCTGCCATTCAATGAAATCATGGCTGATCTGATAATCCTCAGCTCCACTTTCCTACTTTATCCCCATAACCCTGGATTACCCTAATGATTAAAAATCTATCACCATCTTGAATATATTTAATGACCCAGCCTTGATAGCTCTCTGCAGTAAAGAATTCCACAGATACACCATGTTTATTATTACAATGTTGTTGACTACAATGTTTTTGACAACAATCGGATCCCTCCCCTCCTACACCAAGCTCCCTTCCAGCCTGGAAGGGACATCCTTAACCCTGGCATGAAGCAGGCAATGCAGAAGTTCAAGACTTGCAGAAAACAGTATCTATCCTCCTAATGATACTCTCCCCTACCACTGATTTTTTCTTACTTCCACCAACCACTTGACCAGATCCCCGTACCACAGAACATCATCAGGTCGCTCATACTTCCTACAGACGCCGCTTTCATCCACACAGGTTCAAAGAACCTTGTTACTGTATGACAATTACAGGAATGGAAGTATCTTGAAAGCTGACCTTTGGGTTCCCGTATCTACTTCACCTACAATCACACCCTCCTGTCCAAGTTTAAAATACCTATGCGAATGAATTCTGCGGTAAAGTGTCCAGAGTTAGGGTAAATAGCCCCCTCCCTGATATGATAAAAATCTGCAGCTCAAACTGCAGATCCTCAACCCGGATCTGAAGTTACTCAAGCTGCAATTCCTGCTACAAGAATGGTCTGGTACTATCTCTCCCAAACCTTTAACATTGTATTAGCAGGCCAATTATTTCAGGAATAGCTGAAAAAAAAAGAGTTTCATTAGCATCATGAAACATGTAGATACGTGAAATTGGTTTGGTTTAACATTGCCACTGGTTATGTAGGGTTTAATATTCAAAAATAAACTGAACCACAGTGCAAATTAAAGCAAAACTACCCTGATCCACTACCATATTGGGGTTTTCTACAAACATTTACCATATTCCTCAATACTGAAACATGATAATTATTCACTATTTGAGCCATTTACAACTTTCAGATCTAGCAATGAAAACTATCCTATCGGTGCTTCTGTAATTCCGGTCTCTTGTGCATCTGCAATTATAACTGTCTCTCTATTGGTGGCCAGGCCTTTAGTTTCAACTCCCAAAGCTCTGGAATTACAGTAAAGTCTTGTGTTCACACTGCTTAACGTTCCTGGAAAACCCTGCAAACAGAAAATATATTGCACTGCATTCACTCAACAATAGCTTACGTTTATATAGCATTTTTAAAGAATGAAACAGCCATTTGGCACTTCACAGAGGCATTATAAAACAAAGTATGACACTGGGCCACACAAGGAGATATTAGGTCAGATGACCAAAAACATGAGAGTCTTAAAAAATAAAAATCAAGATAAAGATAAAAAGGCAGAGAAGTGTAGTGAGGTAACGCCCCACCGTTTGAGAATTTGTTATCCACACAAAACATCATCTACCCCATTTTACCAACTGGGGACAAAGTGTTTGAATGAATGCAGAATGACTAAGATATGGAAGGTGTCAATGACATACTAAACTGCATTTCCTGAACTAGAAAGCATGCACTGCATCTGCATCATCAATATTGTTTGCAGGAATGAATGCACATGGATGTTAATTGCTGTTACGATCACTGCATTATACTGGATAAATCTGACAAATTCTACACATTTCTTATTGAAATAAACAATTTTTTGAGCAGAATGTCTTTATATGTATTGAAAACATGCTTCTAACTTTTATCTTTTACTGTGTAGCAGACAGTTGGAACCCATCCAATTGACAACCACAATAAAATATATTTGCTGTTTGCAGGGTTTTCCAAGAACGTAACTCCTGTGAATGACAGGATTTTACTGTAATTGGAGCCGAGGAACACCATTAGTGAAACATTCACTAACAAACCCGCAGATAAAGGGGACAGTCATGGTATGGCACACTGACCTTTACATAGCGAAGGCCAGGCACCAACTCTGATACCTCCGCCTACCGCCCCCCCTCAATCGTGACCCCACCCCTGACCACCAAAACATCTCCTCTCAAACCATTCATAACCTCATCACCTCAGGCAACCTTCCGCTCACAGCCTCCCACCACATTGTTCCCCAACCCTGCACCGCCCGTTTCTATCTCTTTCCCAAAATCCACAAACCTGACTGTCCCGGCCGACCCGTTGTCTCTGCTTGGTCCTGCCCCATGAACTTCCCTCTGCTTACCTTGACTCCATTTACTCCCCCTGGTCCAAGAAGTTCCCACCTATGTCCGAGACACCACCCACGCCCTCCACCTCCTCCAAGATTTCCAATTCCCTGGCCCCCGACACCTCATCTTCACTATGGACATCCTATCCCTGTACACTTGCATTCCCTATGTGGATGGCCCAAAAGCCGCCCTCTTCTTCCTCTCCACAGGCCCAACCAATCCCCCTTCACCGACACACTCATCTGCTTAACCGAACTTGTCCTTACCCTGAACTTCTCCTTCAACCCTTCCCACTTCCTACAGACTAAGGGGGTGGCCATGAGAACCCGCATGGGCCCAAGCTATGCCTGCCTCTTTGTAGAATACATGGAGCAGTCCCTCTTTCACAGCTCGACTGGCACGATCCCCCACCTCTTCCTCCACTACATTAATGACTGTTTCGGCACTGCCTCGTGCTCCCACAAGGAGCTTGAACAGTCCATCAACTTTACTAACACTTTTCACCCCAACCTCAAGTTCACCTGGACCTCTCTCTCCTTCCTGGACCTCTCTGTCTCCATCTCTGGTGACTGCCTCAAAACTGACATCTATTTCAAGCCCACCAACTCCTACAGCTACCTAAACTACACCTCCTCCCACCCACCTTCCTGAAAGAATGCGATCCCCTACTCCCAATTCCTCTGACTCCACCGCATCTGCTCCCAAGATGGGGCGTTCCACTCCCAAACATCCCAGATGTCCTCTTATTTCACGGACTGCAACTTCCCCCCGCTTCGGTGGTTGAAAATACTCTAGACCGCATCACTTGCATTTCCCACACCTCTGCCCTCACATCCCCTCCCACCAACAAAAACAAAAAAACAGAATCCCCTTGTTCTCACATATCACCGCACCAACCTCCGCATCCAACGTATCGTTCTCCGCCACCTGCAATCCAACCCCACAACCGAAGCTATATTTCCCTCCCCACCCCTATCTGCCTTTCATAGGAACTGCACACTCCATGACTCCCTTGTCTGCTCCACACTCCCCACTAGCCCCACCACCTTTCCCTGCAACCGCAGGAAGTGCTACACCTGCTCTACACTACCCCCCACTCACCTCCATTCAAGGCACCAAACAAACCTTCCGCATCAGACAGAGGTTCACCTGCACATCCACTAATGTGGTCTATTGCATCCGCTGCTCCCGATGTGGCCTCCTCTACATCGGTGAAACAAAACGGAGGCTCGGAGACCGCTTTGCAGAGCGGGTGCGCTCTGTTCATGACACACATCACCACCTTCTGGTCGCGAACCATTTCAACTCCCCCTCTCACTCTCTGGGCGACAGGTCCATCCTGAGCCTCCTCCAGTGTCACAATGACGCCACCCAGAAATTGGAGAAGCAGCACCTCATTCTACCTTGGGAGCCTACAGCCCAATGGCCTAAATGTGGATTTTACCAGTTTCAAAATCTCCCCACCCCCAACCTCATTCCATGACCAACCCTCCCTCTCATCCCCGCCGCCTTGACCTGACACAACCTGTCCATCTTCTCTCCCACCTCACTGACTAATCCCTATCACTACCGACCTGCACTCACCTACACCATCCCACCTACCTTCCTTAGCCTCACCCCTCCTCTATTTCTCAGCTCCCTTCCCCTTCCCCCATTTCTGAAGAAGCGTCCTGACCCAAAACGCCAACTTTTCTACTCCTCCGATGCTGCCTGGTCTGCTGTGTTCCTCCAGCTCCATAATGTTATCTCCAACTCCAGCATCAGCAGTTCTTACTATCTCTGGCTTAATTTTAAGACGGTTGCCAGGGAAACCATGGAATTGGCAGTTAGGGAACGGTGTTTAAAGTAGGAGCAAAAACAAACAAATTCATTCATTCCAATATGCGAATTCCTGCTTATCCCACATACACTGCTGAATAAGCAGTCTGATAACTTAGCAATAGTGAATAATTGAGAGAAATGGGGAGGGTGATTTGGACGTCTTTAGTATGCATGCAAAAACCATGACTTGACATGTTTTAAAGATCATATAATTTTTATTTTTCGTGTTTTTAAAAACTAGTGTGTAAATACGTGGCTGCAGTTTTGAGATCAAGTAATCTGATACTCATGGCAGGTATTGTAAACAACTGTTTGAATAAGTAATAATTGCATTTCAGATTGCAGACAACCTGGAGCCAAGGCTGTGCACTGAACAGCTAAGAAGTTGCCTGATAACTGTCATTAGTCCACAGACCAATGACAGAGACCTTTTACTTGCCAACAACTGTGACTGGTTCTCAGGTGGCTGAGCAGCTTGGAGCTGCAAGTTTCAGAGACACAGAAAGAGGAAGAGAATTATGCAGATCTTCTCCCCATCCATAAGCTACCTGATCTCTCTGCAGTTGTAAACTTCGTTTAAACCTGAATAAAACCAGCTTTTTTTTCCCCAGCAGTTGTTACAAGTTGTGATTTTGAATTGATAAATCAGAGACGTTTTCCAAGTGAATCAATTACTCCGTACTCCTTAAAAACAATGGAAACATTCAGACAAAGACATCTAAACAACAAAGGGTCTAATCAGCCAAAGGATCATCTCAACATCGAAACCAGAAAGCAAAGATTACTGACCTGTCTTTCCAGTTTTCCACCTCCACCAATAATCTGTTTTCCTTATTTGTTTGCCTGTGTGTTTTATGGGGGAAATTAATAACAGGAGTAGAAGTTTTAAACAGCTATGCTAATGCAAATGTTTATCTATAGCTATAATCTAATTACTTGCAATAAATATTAATACAGAAAGCTGGTCAATGCTTTCTACCAACATCAGTCCGGAAGTCAGATAAATTCAGGTAAATGTACATTTTTTTTAAAAAATGTACAACTCCAGGAATGGTGGGGCTCAATTTACAGTGCACTACCTCAAGTGGGGCGAAACAATTTCAACAAAGGATAGCATGTAGATGAAAACTTGGAGGGAGCCATAGTTTAATCTTTAGGGGATACCAGAGTCAGTGTGGAGCTGGAAGCTATTTTTTTTTAAAAACAAAGGCTCAGGGTTATGATCAACATATACACCAATGTTTCTCTGCAGCAAAGACATATTGCACAATGTTTAAGAGCCAGTAGCAATCCTAGTAATTTCCAGGGGTTCTTTCTTCACTGCAGAGTATCTCTTTTGTGTCAATTTATTTTTCAAGTAAAACATTGTATGGACTTCTCTATGCCCATTTCATCTTCTTGTAATCAAACTGTGTTTACTCCCAAATCTCTAGCATCAACTGCTACCTTGAAGGGCTTCGTGAATTTTGGTGCAGCCAACAGTGGTTCATTGATCAAAAAGACTTAACTTCCCAAAAGATGCCTGGCTTGACCAAACTACATGGACTTGCTCCAAACAAAAGCCAGTGTAGAACCTATCCTGATGAAATCTGTTACAAGTTTGAGACTAAACCAACATATGCCCAAAAATAATTTCCTATTTAGTCTTAGGGGCAGGAAACTCCACCAGTGCTTGTCCTTTTGCTTTTCTTGGCAGCATTTAACCTACCCTATAATATACCATAAATAGGTTATTAGTGTCTCTGCAAATCCACTTCTGGTGAGAATTATCAACAAAGCAGCTAATTGTAGTTTCCTGGTCAAAGCTTCCATTTGTTCCAAGTGGTCCTCCCATTTCCTCACCATCATGAATATAAACTACACAAACTGGAACACCAGCCACGCTTGATTCACAAGTAACTGGAAAAATGCAGCAGCTTTTCTTTCTAGCCTGAATGACATCATTAGGTATTGGGAAAAAAAAAGACTGGTGTCACAAAGACTGATATCTCTTTAGCTCTGGATGTCAAAGCAACCAGTATCCCTTTAACAAATCTATTTTGCTAAGAACTCTAGGACTGTCAACCCTATTAATATAGTATTTGAAGCAAGCAAATAAGTAGGAGTCTGCATTTGTTACTACATTGACCTTTCTATTGTTAATACAAAATTAGATTGAATTATTGGTTTAGGTACTACTACTAACTCTACTGAGGAATTCCACTGATTTGATTGCGTTCGATTTGGCAGTTTCCCAACATGCGTTAGATTTCTGCTTTCACCTGGCCTGTTTCTTTTTATCTCAGCAATAGGGATGCTGTTTTATAGGAAAGGATTCTGCTACATCTAGATCACATATGGCTAATGTTGTGCACCCTGTTTTGTCCCCTTTCAACTCCCCACCCCCCACCCCCCGCCCCGCTCCAAGAGATTCTTCCCAATGATGATAATTTTTCAATATATTGACAGACACAACTGATTCTTTTCTTAGCAATCTGGTGTGTAAATTAGACAACTTATCAATTTTTTAAAAACCTATGTATGGACCACTGAACCATGCTTGTTTCCAACAGTTCAGCTTGTAAAGGCAGTAATATTAATAAGTCAAAACCAAAAGAACTGCGGATGCTGTAAATCAGGAACAAAAACAAAGTTGCTGCAAGAGCTCAGCAGGTCTGGCAGCATCAATGGAGGAGAAAACAGAGTTAACGTTTCGGGTCTGCTGAGGAAGTTCAGAGGAAGAGTCACCAGACCTGAAACTTTAACTCTGTTTTCTCCTTCAATATTAATAAGTCATCTCCTTGTCAAAATGTTGGGGACTTGGTATGCTTGTCAGCTCATTGTTTCATGGTTGTTTGTGATGTTCTAAGGTGTGCCTGATCTACTTTGCAGCCACCTGTGAGCCATTCTCTGAACAGTGATATCTAGTCTAACATTGATGACATAAACTTCAGTCCCAAAACATTTCCTTAGTTAGAGTCAGAGGTCCTCTTACTTCATGGCCGCAAACTAATTCAAAAGGAGTAAAACTAGAAAACTCATTCGGTGAATCTCATGTGGCAAACAAAAGAAAATCCCATTCTTTGTTTCAATCATGATGTCAATCATGACAGTATATCCTGATCATTGTTTGATTATATCTTTCAGAAGCTCCTAGTATCTGTGGGCGAGGTGTTGAAGACGTTTAGCAATGTTATCGGCAGACTACGTAACTTTACAGAAAAAGGTTCAGATGTGAAATTGGGACTGTGATCCATTTGGATTTCCAATGGCAATCCACATATAGAGTGACCCATAACTGCGTTAACCTCTCTTACTAACTTAGCGTGATTGGGAATCAAGTAGCAATATCCACGATAAAAAGTATATGCTGGAGAACTACTTTTGTTTTCAGGTAAAGGTCTCTTTCAATCCACCCAACACCCTACAAAATGATTCCTCAAAAACTGGTACGGGAATTAGAGATGCCAGTTTGGTTGCATGTTGCACCTTTACAACAAGCTGATACCTCTGGCATGTTTTAAAGACTGTTGCCTATCTTTGTGAAGGTGGCCAGATGAAATATTGTTTTATACATGCTTGGGTCCTACTGATCCTGGCATATTCTGCTATAGGAATTTCAATGGCTATCTTTGATATTTCTTAGTGATATTTGGGTAGTATCACTATCTGTGATAACGTCTCCAGTTTCTGATCAGAATCACATTTTTGATATAGCAGCATTCTTGAACTTCCACAGATTTGACTTCATTTTGAACCGATTGGGCTACTTCACTTAATTCCAAATTGGTTTGCTGAGCTTGATCAAAAAAGACTTAGTGAACATTTCCTTTGGATTGTCCAAATTTCCAAAGTGTGAAGATCACTTTTTTTTGGGACTGTGGACTAAAAATCAGAAAAAAAGGTACTGCCTTAAACCAAGGAAATGCAGATAATGCTGCAACTTTAAAAACAGGTTGCTGGAATTCATTGAGTGTAGTATCTACAATATTGCTTTATTGAAACATTGGATGAGGATGTTAGACATCTCAGGTACGTGTGTACACGCACATCTGCCTGTGTGCACAGGGTAGTTTTGCTTAGAGACAGTCCTTTGATTCGGTTTTCAATTGACCATTTGCTGTGCGCTTAGAAGGACTCATTACAGTTGTAACTAATTGATTAGTTTCTGGACAAGCGGCTATAAGGCTTGTACGTGGACAAAGGAGTGAAACATTGACCTTGCAAAGAGAAAGCACATTGATCTCTTTGCCCTATCCTGTGTGCAGAAGTAACAGTCTTCTAATAGCTGTTCTCATTCATCATTTCCCTGTAAACTGTGCTCTGTGAAAAATAGCTGTTGAAATGAAGTGGAAAATTCATTGCAGGAGGATAGTGTGGTCAACCATAGGTAGCAGCCACTTACCCGTAGCTGGATGTAAAATGTGACCAACGAGGTTAAAATGCTGTACACTTTCAGTTTTGGAAGATGCAAGTTGAATAAAAATAACTAATATTATTTACCTACTTTATAACACTTAGTATTATGAATTTTAATTAAAACTATGATTTTAAAATGATACATTGCTTGAGTTTATCTGCTTATTATGCAAGTAGTTTATTATTTCATGTTGTTCCCAACGTATTCATGATTTATAATTTTCTTTGAACCGGTTATCATTGTAGCAGTGTATCAAGCAGTCTTTCACTGATGTTCAGTGACCACCAGATTAAATAGTTTGTCATGCTCTGTACTTGCTGGACTGTGGTTCAGAACTCAGCACACCAAGGTGCATCAAACATTTCAGAATTGATCTGGTTCAGGAATGCAACAATGAAAAACAGAATTGTTATTTTAGAGCTTTAACTTTAAAATGCCATGAAAAGTAAGACTTTGTTTCTAATATCAGTGGGGATTTCAACAAATTTCTTTGAGTTAAGATAAACATTTTTAGTTTTATGCACTAATCTAAAGATAATGGGATACTTTGAGACATAAACTTACTTGATGTGCTACATAAGAAGCCTCTTGGTTATATTGATTCTCCTATCACAACTCATAATTACAGTAGTTAAGAGAAATCTCAGACAAAAATGGAAGAATTGGGACTGTACAGTGCAATAACAACTCTTTTTTTGCAGAGGCGATGGTTTAGTGGTATTAATCGCTGGACTGTTAATCCGGAGTCCCAGATGATATCCTGGGGAGCCTGGTTCAAATCGCACCACAGCAAATGGCGGTTGTTGAATTCAACAAAAAACAAGTTAAAAAAATCTGGAATTTAAACTCTAATGACAACCATGAATCCACTGCTGATCATCAGAAAAACCCACCTGGTTCACTAATGCCTTTTAGGGAAGGAAACTGCCATCCTTAGCTGGTCTGGCCTACATGTGATTCCAGAGCCACAGCACTCAGACCTCTGGGCAACTAAATGCTGGTTAGCCAGCAACACCCTCATCCTGTGAATGAATTTTAAAAAATAGAGGCTTTATGAGGACATTTCATACATGCATTACAAAAGAAAATGAAGCACCAAGTCACAAACGATATGGATCAATTTATTGATAAAATAAAAAATAAACCTTTTCAAAGAGGCGGGTTTTAAGGAGTGTCTTAAAGGAGAAATGTGAGGCAGGGAAAGGATTTCATTTTGATTTCGGTTGCCATTTTTTTTTAAAGTTACTGCATAATATTAAAAAATGTAACTTTTAAAAGTTAATTTCTAAAGATCTTCGATCCTGTTCCCACTGAACTGCTTATCACAAACCTCCCCCCTTAGCCCTCATGTTGGCCTATGTAATAAATAACTCTTTTCAGACGCTATCTTTTCCTCCTTTAAATTTGTCATCACCCCTCCACTCAATAAGGCAACCCTTGAATACCCTGCATCTTTGAAAAAGGATTTTCCCTTCTCCAATGCCCCTATTTGTTTCCACCGTCTTTGAAAGTACTGTCACTTTCTGAGTCAGTTTCTAACTTTGCTAGGACTCCATGTTTAAACTCCTGCAGTGAGGTTTTTGTCCTTGTCAAAGTATCAAAATAGATCAAATCACAAATGACATCCTGTGACTGCAATAATGGTAATCTTTCCGTCCTTATCCTTCTTGATATGGTTGACCATACCATCCTCCTCCAATGCCTTATTCATTTCAACAAGTACTTTGTCGAAAGTGTGGTTTACCTGCTGCCGTAAGATTACAGCTGACATGAGAAATTACATTGCAGATCCCAGGCTAAACATGGTCATATATGACTTCTTAAAAACTTTCATTTCTCAAATATTATGTTCTGGAGATTTAAAGTATTTGCTATTCAACTCTACTATAGTTGCAATGAAAAATGTTTTACATTTAAAAGATATACACATCAAAAGTAGGATGGATCCGTCGTAAGCATTTTACACCATTAACAATTTTCAATTTCTTTTCCTGCCTTCCAGTCAGTGAGATTGGGTCTGATTGCATGAACATAGAGCCTAACTCAATCCTATGTTTCTACCCTGCTGCCTGCAGGAACAATGGGGCCAGAAGAGATTTCACAGAATCATTGAATACATGCACAAACATTTTAGTTGTAAAACTGGACATATGCTAGACTGTTCAAGTTAATTGCTGTTAAGTAAAGAAAATTATAAATAAGACATATTGCTGAAGTGGGAGACAAGTTACTGAAGCTTTTTGTCTTGCACTCTCCAGGACAAACATAAGAAAGCTTAATTTTAAACAGTTACAATAATTTGTAACACAGAAGAAAAGGGTGTCAACAGATTAGCAAGTCAAACGTGATTGTTTTCCCAATGTAACACTTCAGCCAAAGAGGAGCTATAGATAGACAAAATACATAGATTAAAGAAATGTTTCTAGAGGCAAAAACAAAGGATAGTCTACCATATTTGACAGAGCAGGGCAACAAAAGGACACCTGCCATTAGTTAGATGTAACTACCTAAATCAATGCAGAAAGTTGAAGACATGAGCTGATAATATTGCAAGGAAAACCATGCACCTGGGACTCTGGTAGAAACGATTACATATCTCCTTAACCAGATTGAAGGACTGTGAAACTACTAGCACATGGACTCAGAGTACATGAAATAGACTGGGCAAATTCACTGTGAAATCTGGTACAGAAAGTGAAATACATGGGCAAGGAAAAGGAAATATTGGGATGAGACAGTAAAGAGGACAAGGAAGAATATTTTTTAAAAATGTTAATTTTTAAAATCTCCAACAAGTAAAACCTGAAGAAGTGAGATTCCCTCTTTGTAACTGTTAATTTTACAGCCGGATAAGTTTTTTGGCAGTAATTAACATTTGGCCCATTGTTACAGAATACATAGGCTTAAATGGAGAAAAAAAATTCCTCATGCAAGGTAATTTTGTGACTAGTGCAAATGCAGTGACTTCATACTGTAAATGGATTTCAATGGTGAGGCAGATAGAAAGATGTTTTTGTTAACAATGAAGCAGATCTTGGACTCCTTATTTAACTCTGAACTGGCCTTAAGCTTTTGCAGAAAATATAACATACTGTGGCTACAAGAGCAGGTCAGAGGCTAGGAATTCTGCAGTGAATAACTCACCTCCTGTCTACCTAATGACTGCCCACTGTTTATACGGCACAAGTCAAGAGAATGAGATGGAATACTCTTTACTTGCCGGGATGATTGCTCCAACAACATTCAAGAAGCCTCACACCATCAAGGGCAAAGCACTTGATTGGTACCTCATCACCATCTTCAACATTTACTTCCTTCATCAAAGTACAATGGCAGCAGAATGTATCTTCCATGAGATGCACTACAACTACTCCCCAAAAGCTCCTTCAATAGCTTCCATATCCCGTGAACAAATTTTAAAAAAGCAAATGCACATAAAATTATAACAAATACTTTTGCTCCCACCATTATTTTGTTAGAAAATTCTGGTCTGTTCTTGACAACTTCAAAAAGTGAAATAAGATAAGTACTGCAGTTGAACACTCCTCTATTTACAGATTTAAATCATGACAGCATTAGAAGGGAATAAAACAAAATTACCTAAATTACAAAAGGATGTATTGATTTAATGGAGGCATCTACACATTTAGTATAAGACGACTTAAAATATCTACAATTACCATGTATTTGATTGCTCCAAGATAACATTATGTCTACACAATATCACAATGCATTCATGTTCAGGGTATGCCCTGCCACCCCAGCTTCCTGTCTGGCTGTTTCCTCAATTTAGCAATGAACTTTGTGTAACTGGTTGCCAAAGAAACGAAGTGATTTATCTTTGCCTGGGAAATCAGTGAAGTACTGATATTTTGCAATAAAATGCGATCTACAACATTTAGCCCAGACAGCCACCCCAAAATTTTTTAACCAGTATTTTCTATGAGCCAAAGCCTACAGAAATGTTTCAGCCTCCCATTCGAGGAAAGGAGTTACTTATCCTGAGGACATTGTATTCAATAACTTCCTAAGCAAAGTTTATTGCAGAAGAAGAGAATTACATAACTCAAACAATACAACTAATGTAAATTTTCAGAAATAGAATAATCACATTAAACAACAACTTCCTCTATATGTCTCATGTAGATGTTCTAGTTTCATGTTACAAAAACTTTTATATTATGGTGGTAGAAGTTTGATATATAATTTGTAGAAAGCAGTACCAGCAGTCCCAGTGTTACGAATTGGTTCTGTTCTTGAGTACATTCATTAGTCAATTCATACGCAAAGTAGAACTCAATACAATATGAAATAGCCATTGGCAAGTACAAACAAACAAACAAAACAAAACAAACAAACATTCACAGGTTGGAACTTTAAAATTACTATTAATGCACTATTGTGCGGAATCTCATTCATAAATGTGTGTTTGTAAGTTGGACATTCGGAAATCAAAAGCCATCTGTACTAATGGTGGGGGAGCTCTTAAAAGAAAATGGAAAAGATGGTTGTTTCTCCCCTTCCTTCCCCCAACATTCATTTCTTAAAAATTGATAATTCATACTGGATTCAATACAGTGTGGAGCTCGAGGAACACAGTAAGTCAGGCAGCAGGAAAGTCAACGTTTTGGGTTTACACCCTTTGTCAGGATTGGGGAGGAAGGAGGGAGCTGGAAATAAAGGGAGGAGGGGTGGGGCTAGCAGAAGGTAGGTAGGATGGTGATAGGTGGATGCAGGTAGGAGATAGTGAGGATTGGTCAGTGGGAAAGGTGGGATGGATAAGTGGTAGGTAACTCTGGTGTCTCATCCAGGTGGTAATTTGTCATAATGCTGTCAGTGACACGCACCAAAAGCTGAACATCCAGAAAGTCTTAGGAGCAAAGGTTCCTCCAATACATAGCCTGGAATCATTTGTTTCCAGTCTGAAATTCCCAATAGCTTCAGCTGGTTATATAGGAGGCAGGTGTACTCTTTTGCATCATTGAAAGATCAAGCTTCCTAAAATCTCTTTATGCAGGGAAACTGAACAATGCAAGGAACCACCAGGCCTTTTAATAAATCCTAATCTGTTGCATACAAATCGTAACTTCAAATAGATGAGCAGTCCTCATTTTACGACTGTTTTCAGTTCAAGTGATATAAATATTAGTCACATTTGTGGCTTAACATTGAAGTTAAGCAGAAGTAATTGAGCAAAAACGTAACATTTCCACTGGTTCTGGCAGTTGTTTGCCTATATGTATGATTCAACATTTGACTAAAACGATATAAACTTTATAAAAAGAATTCACTTACCAGGTTCAGTGCCAATGTTCTATAGTTACTGTTTACCAGCTGGTAAGCTCACAAGGTTGTGGTGTTTTTACAAGAGTTGCATTTCACATAAAAAAAAATCTTTACTTATGATTTTCTTTGCTGCCTTCACTGCAAAAATACTGACATTACCGCTAGCAGAATAGTTGAAAATGACAATGTGCAATTGAACACGTACACTTAAGTGAAATTTACATGAAGATCTAGAAGCTGATTAAATACAAATATTTAAGCAAACATTTACTTGATTTGGTGCAGTTGCATTTATCTGTGAATAACAATACCCTATGAATCCTTTAGCATATGGTTACATGTGTAATGCCACTGTGATCAATAAAGTCATCGTATATATTTTTCCCTTTAATGTGTCAGAATTATTTGAAACAGTCAAGCTTAACATTTAATTTACAGCAGAACTCAAAGCAATGCCATAAACTGCCAGGTTGTATTTAGCTTTTATGCAAAGTTAAGATGTGCTGACCATACATGCTCCCATAGATGTGATAAAGAACAAATTTGTTTACCGAGATGCACTCACAAGCAACAGAATGTGGAACAAGCAATATCCACAGCCTGCCAATTTCTAAACAGAAAAGGTGAATCAATACTTAGAAATGGGGAGTTTTAAAAATGTAATACCTACACACTGGGTACTGAAACTACTACAATTAGTATATACAGAACTCTCAGTATTGAGAAGTCTTTAAAATCTCATGATAGCATGGTATACTTCATGATCTAGCTTACAGTAATCAGAATAAAGAAATACTGTACCTAATGCTTTAGCAGCAATTTGGCAGGTGAGAGGCGGAGGAATATTGATGCAGATAAGATCTACATCCTGATGGAGCAAAACATCGTCAGTCCGACTCGTGTAGAATGAAATGTTCATTTCCTCTGCCAACAACTTGGCCTCTTCTTCTGTTCTTCCCCAGAGTGCCTCAATGGTGAAACCTTCAGCACGCAACAGAGGTACCAAAACCCGTGCAGTTGTACCTGTCCCAAACACACCGACCCCTGGGAGCATTTTCCACTCTGTTTCTGATAGAAACAAGGTTTCATAAGCAATTGAAAGCCAATATCCTCTCCAGATTTAGAGAAAGCTTCTGTTCTGCTGTAAAATAAAAAAACAAACAAGACTCTAAGATCCAGAAATCACTTCCCAAATCTCCGATTTAAGTTTGGTCACACACGAACAAGAAAAAGATTCCAACGATTGGTCATTAAACTCCGATCGTCTAAATTTAGTATTAAAGTCACTTTTAAAAAATATACATCTTACTGACACTCGCTTCCAGACACTTTCACAATGTCTATATGTACTATCAAATGATGCAGCCCCTCCGCTTTTACCATTGAAATTGCCTTAAAAGTCCCATATTGAAATGCATTCTCAGTTTGGTGCAGCAAGGCATTTTCTGACCAGTTTTTCCCCTTACTACTAGGTGTTAGTTTTGAACCTCCTGCATAGCTTAAACATATTAAAGCTGGCAAGGGTCATGGTAGCTGTATTCATTGCTGACCAAAAGTGAAAATGATTTTGGAATGAATAGTTCACAGAATTTTGCACAGATAGCATTATGATTAGTATTACAGTGGTAAATAAATCCCTGTGATTAAAATTGTTCAAATCTTCATGGGCTACAGGGATTCTGTACGATGAGGTTTAATCCTGGAAAACTGTGCAGTGCAATGTGTTAATCACACCATGAAACAAGACCATCTAGAACAGGGCTTCCAAAATTGGGGTTGGGACCACAGTTAGAATTGCAAACTGAACATTTGGGATCACATGCTTAGAAGATGAAATGGCCACCCAGTAGCTCAGTCCCCTCCCCTGCTCTCATAGGTTTTCTATCGTCCTGCTGTGCCAGGTCTTCTCATTCAACCCATGCCTGCCAAAAATAAAGGTCACAGTTATCTACAACTCCCAAATTTTGGGTACAAGTTGAGATGCAACTAGACTATTTCCAAAAATTGATCACAAGCATTATGTTGGCTAGCTCAGGGCAAGAAACAGACAGATGTTTACCTGCCAATTGACTAATAAGGAAGGATTTTAAAAAAGTTTACTGCTGCAGAGTACCACATGTGAAGGAATAAAATGTATAATTAATATTGAAATATGGATGCAAATATGGTTTTAAAAAGTAAATTGTAAATGGTTAAAAACATCAGTTAACCATTTAAATGTCAACAGCTGTGTTTAATAAATACAAATGCCAGTGATTAAGGACAAAACTAGCATTGAAAAAAACAATCTGCAGGTACTGATGATCCTGGAATGCACAGGTAACTCTTCACCAATTCAACAAACTTAGGAAAATGCTGCATTTATCTTCCATCACTAATATTTGACAAGAAACCCTGACTGTAATGGAAAACAAGTTTGAAATTACATTCTCCTCATCTCAGTGTAACATTTACTTAAAAGCTTCATTATAGCATTCTTTTCAGTTTCATGCATTGTTTTTGCTGAGAGCTGTATAGGGTCATCTAGTTCAGCTACAGCAATGCAAGGTTCTTTATTTCTCCTATCACTGCAACTTACAAAAGCTTTTATTTAGCAGTGATTTGCATAGCAGATGGAACAAGTCGCATGTGTTTATATTGTGGATCTAATAAAGAACCAAAAATATAGGTTAAAACGGGATCGTTTGGTTTCATGCCACACTCCAGAGTGTGTCAAACAGCAGCCTTGAAATCAACAACTTTTCCCCTATTGGAAAAAATTTCAATTTGGAGATGAATTTGAGAAGACTGTTGCAAATTAGATAAGACGTTTGAAATTTAAACTGAATGTTCAGGATTCATTGCAGCTGCAATGGTAAGATGATGTTCTCAATTAGTTGCTATTGCTCATTGTGCAGTTGAACTGTGAAGGCAGATAGCTCAGAACAATCTAAAAGGAAAGCTATTGTAGCCACCTTTGCTCAAATTCCAATGAGTTTTACAACACTGGCTCCAAGTGTCGTTCATCTGAAGTTGCATGTATTTTCTTTCAAGTGCTTTTGTCACCACAGTGCTGTGATAGAAGTATGCAAGTAACCTGTTTGCAACTGCAATGGTACAATTCACACTGAAGAAAAGCCATTGTTCATGACTTGCTGCAAGGGATGGAAACAATTCTCAGATTTCCATGCAATATATTGCACTGTCAGTTAGTGCAATGTCGCCTGCAAGACTGCGTACGCATGCCAAGATGTGGTCTACAAACTCCCATTTTTTCACCATTGGGTTCAATATTTCAGCCAGGCTTTCTGCTGTATGTTGCTCTGCCTCACTTTCAGTTTCCAGGAACTGCAGATAAAAGCCCCAAATTCTCAATATAATAACAATTTACAGTCACCTAGCTTTCTGCAGTTAATGCTGTCCATCAATCGGTGGGGAAAGCTGTAAAGGCATGTTCCAATTTTTCCCACAAAGACATCACACAGCACACATCACACATCACAAGATGCGAGGTTATTGCCTGTCTCACAGGCACATGGTATTCAGTTTCTACAAAATTCATCAATGCATGAAAACCTGCACCCTCAATGACACGTACTCAGCATATCCATAGTGATTTGGGCATTTCACATGTTGCATTTTCTTTTTTGTCACACAAAACACACTTTCCCTGGGTTTTGTGGTTTTGTTTCCATTACTATTTGAACTTTAAATGCTTCAGAACTGCAATAGTGCTGTTCACTTAACCCAGCACTGCAGTACAGTTTACATTTAATGGCATTTTCCTCCATTTTTATGAAATTATTCCAGGCACTGCTTCTTTTTGACCCATCTTCAAATTAACTTCCTGCTGTGGAAAAACAGTGTCCTAACACCACAATAACTCAGGTGATGTTAGTATCGGGAATCCTTTATCTGAAAGCCTCAGGACTGGCTGTTTCTCAGGTAAAGGATATTTTTGATTTTCAGATAGATCCGAACATACATTAGGTCCATTTGGGTGAAAACAAAAACCTTTGGTTGGTCCCAACAAACTCAAATGAGTCTAAGAGCAAATTTTAACTTTTCCCACAAAGGTCACAAGCACATCACTGGTCTAGGGATATGATTCTTGCTTTGGGGATTACTGCATATGACGAATGAGCGAGGGGGCCCGGGTTCAAATCCCGGACGAGCCCTTATTGTTAGGTGAGGCTCTGTGGCACAACGGAGAGCGCATTGGACTTCTATGGATGTACTGAGAGCTATTCAAATGTTGTGCGTTCGGGTCCCACCAGAGTCGAGTTTTACGGGCAGCATGGTGGCTCAGTGGTTAGCACTGCAGCCTCACAGCACCAGGGACCTGGGTTCGATTCCACCCTTGGGTGACTGTGCAAACTTCATACATTCTCCGTGTCTGCGTGGGTTTCCTCCCACAGTCCAAAGATGTGCAGGCTAGATGGATTGGCATGCTAAATTGCCTGTAGCGTTCAGGGATGTGTAGATTAGGTGGTTTATAGAGGATGGGTTTGGGTGGGCTACTCTGAGGTTTGGCGTGGACTTGTTAGGCCGAAGGGCCTGTTTCCACACTATAGGGATTCTATGACTATGACTATCTATGACATCTGTTGACCTGCTGAATTTGGGCTTTTGGAAAACAAACTTGCTTTTAGGTTTTTCATCAGAAATGGCTTTTCTGATGAAGGGTCTAGGCCCGAAACGTCAGCCTCTCTGCTCCTATGACGCTGCTTGGCCTGCTGTGTTCATCCAGCCCTGCACCTTGTTGTCTTGGATTCTCCAGCATCTGCAGTTCCTACTATCTCTTGCTTTTAGGTTTGTTCAGGTCAAGCAGTCATTTTCCAAAGGACCCCAAACTCAGCATATCTACAAGACTGTTTGGGTCCAATTGGGTCTGCATTCGAGAAGTCCTTTGGTTTTTAGGACATTTTGATTTTTGGAAGTATGGATAAGGGATACCTGACCGGTATTGCTCTTTTCATTTTATGTCACAAAATCATTTACCCAATCTGTTCTAAATATTAACCTATTACTGGCAAAATCAATAATCATTAATTAACCAGTAACTATTTTGGGTGGCACAGTGGCTCAATGGATAACACTGCTGCCTAACAGTGTCAAAGACCCAGGTTCAATACCTCCCTCAGATGACTGTCTGTGTGGATTTTGCACAATCTCCCCATATCTGCATGGGTTTCCTCTGGGTGCGCCAGTTTCCTCCCACAGTACAAAGATGTGCAGGTTAGGTGGATTAGCCATGGGAAATGCGGGGTTACAGGGATAGGGTAAAGGGGTGGGTCTGTTGTTGGCTGCTCTTCAGAGGGTTGGTGTAGAGTTGATAGGCTGAATGGCCTGCTTCCACACTAAGGATTCTCTGATTTTATGCCATGATTCTACTTTACATTGCTAATTGAAATCATGACGACTTCGGGGAATAATGTGCCAGTGAATGAAGAGTTACACAAGAAAGGTTCAGTGCAGGGCAGAGTACATAATGACTCAAAACCACAGGAGGATGGGTGTAACTGAGTATGGATATGAGTTTTAGTGGTGATGATATGACTGGAGGTGAATACTCTTGTGGATTGAAGCAGATAACTTTCCTGAAGAGTAGGATATGGGGTATGGTCTACAAGTGATTCCAGTGACAGTAGGAGCTTCAAAATCTCCCCTCCCCCTACCGCATCCCAAAACCAGCCCAGCTCGTCCCCGCCTCCCTAACCTGTCCTTCCGCCCACCAATGCCCTCCTCCCACCTCAAGCCCCACCCCCATCTCCTACCTACTAACCTCATCCCACCCCCTTGACCTGTCTGTCCTCCCTGGACTGACCTATCTCCTCCCTACCACCCCACCTACACTCACCTTTACTGGCTCCATCCCCGCCTCTTTGACTGGTCTGTCTCCTCTCCACCTACCTTCTCCTCTATCCATCTTCTATCCGCCTCCCCCTCTTTCCCTATTTATTTCAGAACCCCCTTCCCCTCCCACATTTCTGAAGAAGGGTCTAGGCCCGAAACATCAGCCTTTCTGCTCGGCCAGATGTGTTCATCCAGCTCTACACCTTGTTAAGTGATTCCAGTATTCAATGACTAACCAGTATGTTCAAATCAAACCATGGCAAGCATTATTACTGAATTCAGGAAATTTAGAAAATAAGAGACCACAAAGTAGTCTTACTGATGTAAATAAAATAATGTGTCAACGTTTGAAAGTAACCTGACACTTCCAGCTGATTTAGTCTACACGTGACCATGATAACCTCAAGATAGATATACAAACACTAAGAACTGCATCATTGCCATCCATGCTAATGAACAACGGTACCTTCCAAATGAATGATAATTACTATCTAGAGAGGGAAGAACACACGAGAACACTACCAGCTGCAAATTCCCCTCTAAGCCATTCACCATCCTGACTTAGAAATACGTTGCTGTCACTGCAACCTGGTTAAAAACCTGGAACTCCCACTCTAAAGGCAGATGCCAAAATGGACTGCAGCCGTTCATTCTCACCTTCTCCAGGGCAGCAAATGCTGGTTTAATAAGTGATGCCCACATCCCATGAAAAAATAGGATGAAAAAGATTGAAAAGACTAAGTTCCACATCAGGTTAAGATTGAATAAGAGTAGACAAAGGATGGTATCAGGAAACAAGGTCCATAAGATGAGAAGATATTGGCGCAGAATTAGGCCAAACGGCCCATCAAGTCTGCTCTACCATTCGATCAACTTTATTTCTTGCCTTCTCCCTGTAATCTTTGATCCCCTTACTTGTATTTGTTGGAATGGAGAAGAATGGGGCTTGTGGGGTGGGGAGAAAGAGAAAATCTCATAAGCATATAAAATCTTGAGGGACTGGACAGGCTAGATGCGGGAAGAATTTTCCCGATGTTGGGGAAGTCCAGAACTAGGGGTCACAGTCCAAGAATAAAAGGGGGAAGCTATTCAGGACTGAGGTGAGGAACAATTTCTTCACTCAGAGTTGTGAACCTGTGGAATTCTCTCCCACAGGAAGCCGTTGGTGCCAGTTCATTAGATATATTCAGGTGGGAGCTGGACATGGCCTTTGCGGCTCAAGGGACCAAGGGGTATGGAGAAAGGGCGGGTATGGGATATTGATATTGCACGATCAGCCATTATCATATTGAATGATGGTGCAGGCTCAAAAAAGGGCCAAATGGCCTGCTCCTGCAGTTCTTTTCTATGTTTCTATGATGGCAACATGTTTCACAGATTCACCACCCTCTGGCTGAAGTCCTCCTCATCTCAATTCTAAAGACTGTGCCATCCAGTCCTAGTCTCTGCTCCTAGCAGAAACATCTCTTCCATGTCAACTCTATCCGGGCCTCTTAGTATTGTGAAAGTGTCATCTGCCAATTTAGCAACCATGCTCAATTCCCTCATCCAGATCAGTAAAGTATATGAATAGCTGTGGTTCCAACACGGACTCCTGCAGAACTCCACTAGTCACCAGCTGCCATCCTCAAAAGACCTCTTCAATCCAACTCTCTGCTTTCTGCCAGTCAGCCCATCCTCCATCCATGGTAGTACCTTGCCCTTAACACCATGGGCTCTCATCTTATTTAGCAGCCTCCTGTTCAGCACCTTGTCAAAGGCCTTCTGGAAACAGTCAGAGAAATTCTTGAAGTAAAACAGAATGGTTTTCATCTTTTCGGTGTTAAAGTTCTGGTTTGTCCACCAACTTGTTGGACAAGTAGCACAACTGTCTTAAAATTCAGTGGTGTTTCAAAGTTAAAAAGGACAAAATTAACCTTTTATCTTTCATTAAATTTTCTGGATAGTCACTGTTATCTTTCCTGCAAAGAAGGAAATACATATCCTTCAATTTAAATTACTCCTTTATTCAAAGTGCTATCAGATTTTAACTCATCTCGTTCTCTATAGTTGATCTTGACATTATAGATCATTTTTACAATTTTGTGGAATAATCGCTAACCTCTTGCACTCTAGTTAGAAAATGATGTTCAAGTTGCTAACATCTGGGGAGGTGTCGTAATTTCCTCAGAAAGCTGAATAGTGAGCAAGAAAGGGTTGTGTGCACAAAGCTCAACAAATTCCCCTACAAGAACGTGTCTCGACGATACACAACAATGCTATGCTAATAACAAGTCATCACACTTACCTACTTCAAATAAAGAAAAAGTAAACACAGCCGTGACCACTTTTTTTTTGGAGAATACATTTCAAATACAATAACAAGAATCTACACAATTGAAGACTAAACTTCTTAGCAAATGGACAAGAATGCATAGATCTATTCAGTTGTGGACTATAAAAGCTGTGACAATCTGATCTTCAACTAAGAGCATCTGTAAATCCAGGGCAGGTTATCTCATTCTGATAGCACAGGTTCTACTTCCAAAAGATGCTGGGTACAGTGCGCAAGTGTCACACAACAGATTTGCAAGGAAAGTTATAGATCATGGATTAAAAGGGACAGTAGCAATGTAAATACAAAACTGACCAATTCTTCTTTTTCCTGATACACCCATGAATGATCTACATCTTGGTGCGCAGGGGGAAAATTCAAAGTTTGTGGATGACAAACTTGGAAGAACTGTAAACTACGATGAGTGCACAGTAGCACTTCAAAACGACATTAACACATCAATGGAGTGGGCAGATGAATGTTCAATGCAGAGAAAAGTGTTAAGTAATGCAATATGGTACCAATAACAAAAAGAGACAATATAAAATACAAGGTATGAAGATACAGAGAGACCTGCACGTATATGTATACAAGTCATTAAAGGGCGCAGGATAAAGAGAGAGCTATTAATAAAGCATAAAGTATTCTAGGCTTCTTAAATGAGGGCATAGTGCACAAGAGCAGGTTAAGTTATCATGAACATAGAAGGCACTGGTTAGATCTCAGCTGGAGTACAGTTCCGGGCACCACACTATGGGAAGGATGGGAGTACATTGGAGAAATTACAGGAGAGGTTTACGAGAATGGTTCTATGGATGAGACACTTCAGTTATGAGGAAAGATTAAAGAATTTAGAACTGTTTTCCTTGGAAAGAAGAGGAGGAGGAAATTTGATTGTTTTCAAAATCATGAGGGGTCTAGACAGAGTGGATAGGAAGAAATTTTTCTCACTTGTAAACAATCTGAGAATCAGAGGGCACAGTTTTAAAAAGTTTTGCAAAAGGAGCATAGGGGAGGTGAGAAAACCTCTCAAATAAGAATGCACTGCCTCAAGGTGTGGTAGACGCAGATTCAATTGCAGTGTTCAAGAGGACACTAGATGATTATTTAAATAGAAACAATTTGGATTGATACAGGGAGAAGACAGGAGTTTGGGACCAGATTAAAATGTTCAGAAAGTGAGTACATATACAATGAGCCGAATGGCCGCCTCCTGCACTGCATCAACTTTCTGATTCTCTTGCAGCAATCATCAATTGCCTTTGCAAAGCCACACATTATATCTTTAACAACAGTGTGGAGCTGGAGGAACACAGCAGGCCAGGCAGCATCAAAGGAGCAAGAAAATCGACATTTCAGGTCAGTACCCTTCTTCAGAAATGGAGAGGAGGAAGGGAGGTGGGAAATAAATAGAGAGGACAGGTGGGGCTGGGGAAGGTAGGTGGAATGGTGATGGGTTAGTGCAGGTAAGGAGTGGTGGGGATTGGTCAGTGAGGTGGGAGGGGTGGATAGGTGGGAGAGAAGATGGACAGGTTGTGTCAGGTCAAGGAGGCGGGGATGAGAGAGAGAGGGTTGGACATGGGATGAGGCTGGGGGTGGGGAGATTTTAAAACTGGTGAATTCTATGTTTAGGCCATCGGGCTGTAAGCTCCCGAGGTGGAATATGAGGTGTTGCTCCTTCAGCATGTGGGCGGTGTGGCACTGGAGGCGGCCCAGGATAGATATGTCATCAAGGGAGTGGGAGGGGGACTGAAAATGGCTAGCGATTGGAAGATGTTGTCATTTGTGGCGTACAGAGCGCAGATGCTCCACAAAATGGTCGTTGGTATCACTGATGTAGTGCAGGCCACATCGGGAGCAGCGGATACAGTAGACCAAGTTGACGGATGTGCAGGTAAACCCCTGTCAGATATGAAAGGTTTGCTTTAGGCCTTGAATAGAGGTGTAGGGGGAGGTGTAGCATTTCTTGCTGTTGCAGGGAAAGGTGCCAGGTGCGGTGGGGTTAATGGGGACAGTGGAGTGGACAAGGGAGTCCCGGAGTGACCAGTCCCTATGAAAGGCAGATAAGGGTGAGGAGGGAAATATCTCTTTGGTCGTGGGGTCAGATTGTAGGTGGAGGAAGTGGTGGAGAATGATATGCTGGATGAGGAGGTTGATGCAGTGATGTGAGAGGACCAGTGGGACTCGGTCTTTATTTTTTTTGGGGGGGTGGAGGGGGTTTGAGGGCAGAAGTGCGGGAAATGCAAGAGATACAGTTGAGGGCATTTTGGATCAACATGGCGGCGGGGGGAGCAGGTGCTGAGTTGCGATCCTTGAAGTAGGAGGAGATGGTCCAGGTGAATTTGAGGTTGGGGTGAAAGATGCGAGTAAAGTTGATGGACTGTTCAAGCTCCTCGTGGGAGCACGAGGCGGCACTGATACAGTCAATGTAGCGGAGGAAGAGGTGGGGGATAGTGCCAGTATCCTACGAAGATGCAGGCATAGCTTGGGCCCATGCGGGTGCCCATGGCTACCCCCTTAGTCTGTAGAAAGTGGGAGGAGTTAAAGGAAATGTTGTTCAGGATAAGGACAAGTTCTGTTAAGCGGATGAGGTTGTCGGTGGAGGGGTACTGGTTGGGCCTGTGGGACAGGAAGAAGCGGAGGGCTTTTGGGCAACTGGGTTGGTAATGCAAGTGTACAGGGATTGGATGTCCATAGTGAAGATGAGGTGTTGGAGGCCAAGGAATTGGAGGTCATGGAGGAGTTGAAGATGGGGGTGGTATCCTGGACGTAGATGGGGGGGCTCCTGGACTGGGGAGAAAAGACAGAGTCAAGGCAAGCGGTATGTCAAAGATGGAGGTGTCCAGGAAGGGAAGGGAGGTATCGGGGATCCAGAGATGAAGATGGAGATGGTCCATCTCCGATATCTCCCCATCTCCGGTAACAGCCTCAACACTGACCTTTATTTCAAGCCCATCAACTCCCATAGCTACCTGGGCAACACCTCCTTTCACCCACCCTCCTGCAAGAATGCAATCCCTTACTCCCAAATCCTCCACCTCATCTGCTCCCAAGATGGAGCGTCGCACTCCAGGACATTCCAAATGTCCTCCGACTTCAAGGATTGCAACATCCCCCGACTCCGGTGATCAAAAATGCCTTCAACCGCATCTCTTGTGTTTCTCGCACTTCTGCCCTCACAACCCCTCTCCCCAACAAAAAAAAAATAGAATCCCACTGGTACTCATATCACCGCACCAATTTCCGCGTCCAACATATCATTCTCCGCCACCTACAATCCAACCCTGCAACCAAAGAAATATTTCCCTCCCCACCCCTATCTGTTTTTTGTACGGACCGCTCACGCCGAGACTCCCTTGTCCACTCCACACTAACCCCACCACCTCCCCCCCTCACCTCCATTCAAGGCCCAAAGCAAACCTTTCACATCCACCAACTTGGTCTACTGCATCCATTGCTCCTAATGTGGCTTCCTCTACGTCGGTGAGAACAAATGCAGACTCGGGGACCGTTTCATAGACCATCTGTGCTCTGTACATGACAAACGACAACACCTTCTGCTTGCCAACCATTTTAACTCCCCCTAACACTCCGAGTGACATGTCCATCCAGTGCCACAATGAGACACACACAAACTGGAGGAGTAACACCTCATTCTGCCTCGGGAGCCGACGGCCCGTTGACCTAAACATAGAATTTACCAGTTTTAAAGTCTCCACATTCCCAGCCTCATCCCATGTCCAACCCTCCCGCTCAACCCCGCCTCCCTGACCTGACAACCTGTCCATCTTCTCTCCCACCTATCTGCCCTACCCATCCCACTGACTAATCCCCAACACTCCCTACTTGCACTCACCTATCACCATCTCACCTACCTTTCCCAGCCCCACCCGTCCTCTCTATTTATTTCCCAGCTCCCTTCCTCCTCTCCGTTTCTGAAGAAGGGTCCTGACCTGAAACGTCGATTTTCCTGCTCCTCTGATGCTGCCTGGCCTGTGCTCCTCTAGCTCCACACTGTTGTCTGACTCCAGCATCTGCAGTTCTTGCTATCTTACTTTTTACATTATCAATAGTACTTTAATAAATTTGTTAAACATGATTTTCCATGTATAAAACTATGGTGGTTCCACCTGATTATATTATGAGGTTCTAAAATGTTACGCTGCTACTTCCTTAATAACAGATTTCATTAATTTGCCAATGACAGATATTAGGCTAACTGATCTTCAGGTTCCTGCTATATGCCCCCCTCCTTGCTTGAAAATGAGTATTTTATTCATTTTTAAAAAAAAATCCACTGAGATTGTTCTAAAATAAAAAGGGAATTTTGGAAATTCTGTAGTTAATGCAACCTCTACCTCTGCAGTCACTTTTTATGACCCTTGGGGCATCAGGTTCAGGGAACTTGTCAGCATTTCGGTGTATTTTTCCCAGTATTTTTCTCTAGTAAGTGTGATTACTTAAAGATTATCTCTCCATTTTATCAACAGACTCTGTTACTGGGATCTGATCAGGAATGAAGACAGGTTCAAAACGTTTATTCAAATTCTGTAACTTCCTTGCTTAATCCCCTAAGGAACTTTAACTATTCCTCTTTATAGACTTCTTTAAGTTTTTGCCACCTGCTTTCATGTTTCTTGATAGACTGAAAGTAAACTATTTCCTTCTTTTTAAAATCATGCTTTGATTTCTAAAAACAAATCCCAATGATCCAGCCATTGCAACTAATCTTTGCAACATTGAAGTGCAGTCATAGTGGTGTAGGAAAAGACAAAAAGTGCTTCAGTGATAGCAAAGCATTTGAGAATCTTATGTATGGTGCTATGAACATGAAAGTTGCCCTTTTTAAAAAGGATAATCTCCAATACTAACACTGAGCATAGGAACAAACATTTAAAGTAAAATTTCATCACCTGCACCATTCTAAAGATCAAATCACCATTAAAAATCTCCATCATTTGCATATTTAAACAGCTTACAAGGGTTTAATGCATAAAATTCTAACAAGGTAATGCACTCTGGTTCATCCTGTTTAATTCCTTTTACCAGAGGGCTCAATAATACATTGAACTGCCACTCACTGAGATCAAAATCTTATAATTAAGCAAAAATGTATTTTTAAAAAGTTGAAGCAATGTTAGAAAACCTTAATAGCAGTTTTATCCCCCTCTTAAATGAATGTCTTATATAGCTCATTTTCTCAATTCAGCTTTGTATCTCACTTCCCTGAAGGAACAGACTGACATTAGTGACAGAAAAGAACCAGAGCAATATTCCAGCAATTTTCAAAAGTGGTCAATCATTCTTCGTCTGTTAGGTTGGACGACTACTTAATCCGAGCACCACAAAACAAACGGATCTTGTTCTCACCATACATTCAATGGAATTTTCAGAGGACAAAGAAATTAAAGAATTCTCAAAGAAATTAAACTGCATGGACCTCCTGCCCCAGAAAAGACAACAGCAGAAACAGCCCTGTCAACCCTGCAAAGTCCTCCGCGCTAACATCTGTGGAAAAATGCCAGAATGGGGACAGCTGTCTCACAGACTAGTCAAGCAACAGCCTGACATAGTTGTACCCACAGAATCATATCTTACAGACAATGTCCCAGACACCACCATCACCACCCCTAGGTATGCCCTGTCTCACAGCAGGACAACCCCAGCAGAGGTGGCAGCACAGTGGTATACAGTCGGGAGGGAGTTGCTCTGGGAGTCCTCAGCATTGACTCCGGACCCCATGAAGTCTCATGGCTTCAGGCTAGACATGGGCTAGGAAATGTCCTGCTGGTTACCATGTACTGTCCTCCCCCAGCTGATGAATTAATACTCCATGTTGAACAACACGTGGAGGAAGCACTGAGGATGGCAAGGGCACAAAATGTACTCTGGGTGAGGACTTCAATGTCCACCACCAAGAGTGGCTTGGCAGCAATACTACTGATTTAGTGTCCAACCAGCTCAAGGACTTAGCTGCTACTCAGAGTCTGCAGCAGGTGGTGAGGGAACCAAGAGGGAACAACATATTTGACCTCATCCTTACCAATCTGCCAGGTGCAGATGGATCTGTCCATGACATTATCGGAAAGAGACACCACCGCACAGTCCTTGTGGAGACCAAGTCCCACCTTCACATCTCATGGTGCACTATCACCGTACTAAATGGGACAAACTTCAAACAGATCTAGCAACTCAAGACTGGGCATCCATGAGGTGCTGTGTGCCATCAACAGAATTGTATTCCAGCACATCTGTAACCTCATGGCCCAACATATCTCCCAACTCAACCATTACCATCAAGCCAGGGACCAACCCTGGTTCAATGGAGAGTGCAGGACGGCATGCCAGTAGCAGCATCAGGCATAACTGAAGATGAGATGTCAACGGGTGAAGCCAAAGAGGATGATTTGCATGCCAAACAGCATAAGCAGCAAGTGACAGACAAAGCTAAGCAATCTCAAAACGAATGGATCAGATCTAAGCTTTGCAGTACTGCCATTTTCAGTCGTGAACGATGGTGGACAATTAAACAACACATTGGATGAGGAGGGTCCAAAAGTAAAAATCCCCATCCTAAATGATTGCCGAAATGGGAGGCCAGCACATCAATGCAAAAGGTAAGGCTGAGGCTCTCACAGCAATATTCAGCTAGAAGTGCCGAGTGGATGATCCATCTCGGCCTCCTCCAGTGGTCCCCAGCATCACAGATACCAGTCTTCAGCCAATTTGTTTCACTCCACATGATATCAAGAAACAGTTGGAGGCACTGGATTCTGCAAAGGCTATGGCTCTGACAATATTCCAGCAATAGTACTGAAGACTCATGCTCCAGAACTTGCCACTCCCCTAGACAAGTTGTTCCAGTGCAGTTACAACACTGGCATCTACCTGAATGTGGAAAATTGCTCAGGTATGTGCTGTGCATAAAGCAGGACAAATCCAACCCAGCCAACTACTGCCCCATCAGTCTACTCTTGATCAACAGTAAAGTGATGGAAGGTGTCACCAACAGTGCTATCAAGTAGCACCTGCTCAGCAATAACCTGCTCAGTGATGCAACGTTTGGGTTCTGCCAGGATCACTCAGCTCCTGACCTCATTACAACCTTGGTTCAAACATGGAGAAAAGAGCTGAAATCCAGGCTTGAGGCGAGAGTGACAGTCCTTAGCATCAAGGCTGCATTCCACAAAGTGAGGCATCAAGGAGCCCTAACAAAACTGGAATCAATGGGTATCAGGGGGAAAACTCCCTAGTGGTTGGAGTCATACCTGACACATAGAAAGACGGTTGTGGTTGTTGGGGGTCAGTCATCTCAGCTCCAGAACATCTCTGCAGGAGTTCCTCTGGATAGAGTCCTTGGCCCAACCATCTTCAGCTGCTTCATCAATGACCTTCCCTCCAATATAAGGTCAGAACTGTGGATGTTCGCCAATGACTGCACAATGTTCAGCACCATTTGCTACTCTTCAGATACTGAAGCAGTCCACGTCCAAATGCAACAAAATCCGGACAATATCCCAGTTTGGGCTGGCAAGGGGCAAGTAACATCTGGGCCACACAAATGCCAGGCTATTACCATCACTATTGAGACAATCTAACCTTCATCCCTTGATATTCAATAGTGTTACCATTACTGAATCTCCCACTATCAACATTCTGGTAGTTACCATTGATCAGAAACTCAACTGGACTCACCACATAAACACAGTAGATACAAGAACAGGTCAGAAGAATATTGCGGTGAGTGACTCACCTCTTGACTCCCCAAAGCCTGTCCACGATTTATAAGACACAAGTCAGGAGTGTAGTGGAATACTGCCCAGTTGCCTAGATGAGCCCAGCCCCAGCAAACACTCAAGAAACTTGACACCATCCAGGACAAAGCTGCCCACTTGATTGGCACTACATCCACAAGCATCCACTCCCTCCACTACTGATGCTCAACAGCAGCAGTGCATACTATCTACAAAATGCACTGCAGAAATTCACCAATGATCCTCAGACAGCACCTTCCAAACCCACAACTTCAATCTAGAAGTACAACAGCAGCAGATACATGGGAACACCATCACCTTCAAGTTCCCCTCTAAGCCACTCATCATTCTGACTTGGAACTACATCGCCATTCTTTCACTGTCACTGGATCAAAAACCTGGAATTCCATCACTAATGGCATTATGGGTCAACACACAGCAGGTGGACTGCAGTGGTTCAAGAAGGCAGCTCACCACCACCTTCAAGGGAAACTAGGGATGGGCAAGAAACACTGTCCAGCCAGCAATATTCACATTCAACAAAACGAATATTTTTTAAAAAAGGACAGGAATAAGGAGCAGGAACTGTGGCTGAGTGTTCCTCCACCCCCTCCAAAAAAAAAAAAATCCTAAGGATACTGAAACTAACAGTAGCAAAGTAATCATTCTAGCCAAGATGAATTAACTCAGTGCACTATCAATGTTTCATTGCATCATATTTATGTGATAAATTCTAGACAACAGGAACACAAACAAATCAATGATGGGCAAAGGGATGGGTTTAAGAGAAAGGTAAACTAAATTATTTCATTAGCCATTGACACTTCTGAAAAAAAAACTCTTTGCCTAACAACAGTTGACTTTCACATCCAGCCTAGCCCGAGTTCACTGATTTACGCAATTAGAAAGGTTACCTTCAACACCTTCTTTATAAAATGAAAACGTCACTGAATTGCAAGCCCTCGCTCGCACAAGCAGTGCATTGATTATCCGACAAAACATTTACAACAGCATATCTACAATCTTCCACAATCTACAGACAACTCTCAATTAATCTACACACACTACAGAATAAAATTTATTCCTACAATGGCTAGCTATGTTGAGAACCATTTATGATAGAAATTATTGTAAAAGAAACACCCGACACAGAGCTGTAAAAATATTCCCGTGTAACAACGTAAAGTCACTCTTCCTACAAATTGCACAACTGACCAAGTTTGTAATTCTTTCCCAAACACATCAACGTTCCTGCCAGCACTACCTGATCATTCAGGAGCGTACAGTACGCAAAAAAAAATCGATGGAAGGTCTCAGCAAGTGGAATGAAAACTCCCATCTTTAAATAAACAAACAACAATGATAATGCAGCCGCTGATATCGGTTGAAGTTATTCCTCATTCTCTAACTCCACAGCCCGAATGCTACTTTTATAAAGGTGCTGTTACCAGTGAGGTGATCATGAACACAAACCCGGATTCCATGTGCCCCACATACCGCCTGCCCCGGCCCAAAAGTCCATCCCCTCACTCCCAGTCCCGATTGCCGAACCACAGGACACAGGGCTGCGACAAAAAGGTTTGTCTGCGGTCAGGTTGGCCCGTCACGCGTTTCCATCACCGCGGCAACAGCAGGGCCTTGACTACACCCAGATGCCGAGCAGTCCCAACCACCCAGATACCGAGGAGAGCAACCCCAACCCCAACCCCAAACCCAACCCCAAACCCAATCCCAATCCCAATCTCAATCTCAATCTCAATCTCAATCGTTACCATCAGCAGGAGGTGAATCACAGCGACCGTAGAGCTGTCGCGGGCTCATTTCCCGGCCAAGGCTCCGCCCTCAGCTCGGTCGAATGGCGACGGGCCCAACAGGCACCAAGGGATCTGTCTGAGGTGACTGAGCCTCAACTTGCTGCTACCGCCGCCACAAGGAAACCGTTGGCCGCGAGCTCCAGCAACACAGAACCAACTACGCGCGCCGTTCAATCTCCCAGGCTGACGGTATTGCGCAAGCGCGCTAGGGAACTGCCCACTCTGCAGACGTCACAGATAACCAGCGCCGGACCGTCATGATATACGCATGCGTGTTCTCCGCCTGCTTAACCACTTACGTCAGGGAGACCTGTCGCACTCATTACTGTTATTTACATGGCAGACTCCGCCCCACTGTTTACATAGCTTGGTGTCCACGCCCCGCTAGCATTTATTAGCATCTCAGCACCAACCTATACTGAGAGAACAAGGTGCAGAGCTGAATGAACACAGCAGGCCAAGCAGCATCGTAGGAGCAGGAAGGCTGACGAACCTATACTGGACTGATAGCTGAAAATGTTGAGACATTTGTCTCTTTTTGCGCGTAGATCTTTCCTCATTTATTTTCGTTTTGTTATCGTATCCCATTCAAACGTGATCTAAACAATGCAATCAATCAAGAACTATTTCAAAAAATCATGTTTCTTTCAAAAACTTGGGGAAAAAGGAGGGGTAAATTGCCTGGCGGTCATTGAAATGTAAATATTGCGCAACACGAGATAGTTAGCAAGCCTATGATCTACACCAGCAGCAACGACAGTTCCATTTTTTTGGCAAAAGGTATTGAGGAACCATGCTTGTTTCCAACAGTTCAGCTTGTAAAGGCAGTAATGTTAATAAGTCAAAACCGAAAGAACTGCGGATGCTGTAAATCAGGAACAAAAACAAAGTTGCTGGAAAAGCCCAGCAGGTCTGGCAGCATCTGTGAAGGAAAAAGCTTTGTTTTTGTTCGGGATACTGGAGTCATCTTCATGACTTCTCCGCTCGAAGGCAGCGCTGCACTACTGTTCGGGTAAGGAGACAAGTCCCAAATCTTCCCCAACCGGATCTGGGATATGCTACCTTAAGGGCATCTGAACAGCTCCCAAATCTGAAAAAAAACAGAAAATACTGAAAATACTCGGAAGACTAGGCATTTGTGGAGAGAGAAAAAGTTTCAAGTTTCAATGACCTTTCATCAACACTGGGAAAATTTAAGAGACATACGTTTTGAACATGGGATGAGTTGGGACAAGCGCACTTGGGGAAAAAGGTCAGATTCAACGGCAGAACAGTCAGTCTAACAGGGCCAAAAGAAATAGCGATATGGCAAGTGACGTGGAAAAGATTTGCCAACATCAAATGAACTGCTGCCTGAACGCAAAGCTAGGATAAAAATCGAAATTCGCAAAGGAAAACAAAATGGGGTCTTATTATCAGAGTTTATGATGTGAACTGTTAAACTCAGTGCTGAGTCTGGAAGGTTGTAAAATGCCTAATCAAATGTGGAGGTCCTATTCCTCAAACTTACTCTGAGATTGACTGGAGCATCAAGGATAGCAATGTCAACATACAAGCTAAATGGAGCATCAAAATGATAGGCCCATGAAGCTAGGGGTCATGCTTGTGGACCGAATGGATGTGTTGTGCAAAATTGTCGCCCATTTGTGTTCCCAATGTTTCACAGTGAATCCAATACACAAAATTGAAAGAAATGGCTGGTACAATTACAACATTTGAAAGGCATTTGGATGGGTATGTGCATAGGAAGGGTTTAGAGGGATATGGGCCAAATGTTTTCAAATGAGATTAATTTATCTAGGACATCTGGTGGGCATGGACTACTTGGACCCTAGGGTCTGTTTCCATGCTGTACATCGCTGCTTCACTTAGAAAGAATGTTTGGGGCCTGGGGAGAGAAATTAAAAGCCAGATGTTATATTTCCCGTATTTCTATGGAAATATTCCAAGGGAATGGCTGTAGTGTAAATAAAGAGTAGATCAGGGTAACATGAAAGGAACAGTCATTTTATAAAACTGAAATGTGAGGGTTGAGCAAGATGTGTTAGGTGAAGATAGCACAATGGAGGTGGTAGGAAATTATCTGTTGAATATGGAAAACGTTATTGTGGTTTCGGTCAGGGCGCGGAAGCGTGGGAAATGTGTTAGAGAGGCTGAGAGCCTTGTCGACACTGGTAGATAGTTATTTATGATTGCACGAAAAGATGTGTCAGTATTGCTGGCGAGTAAGGTTGCAACATAAGAACAGACGTGAGAAAGATGGAGGATCTGAGCAAATAGAATGGGGTCCCTACCAGGCAATACTGGCACCACTGACAAGTGATGGACACGGCTGCCTTCCAAGTGGCATTCAGTGAAGGGTTGATTGCTGACTGTCAAGATGGGGGGAAAGACCTCAAAGCCCAAACCGCTCTCCCTCACCTCCAACACAAGAAGCTGCCTACTTTGTGACCGTGTTTGTCACTGCTCTTAGAACTTCAGCTTCAGTCGGGCCATCTGCACACATGGAGCCGTCCTGACATTATTACACACAGAACATAGTGCTGTCAGCCACGCCCCTCCATATTCTTCAGTCTAGGGAACGTCTGTTGCTAGTAACTGACTCATTTATGCCTGTAAGAACAGCAATTTTGACGGCTGTCTTTGTGTTCGTGCGAATCACTCCGTTTCGAATTTTCTTACTAACGCTTTCGGACACCAGCATACGTGTTCTTACTACATTTTTGTTTCTTTTCACTTGTATCGTTCCTTTTGGATTTATATGACTAACTCTTCTGTCTTTCACGCTATCATTTTCGTTGTCAGTGGCCTATCCACACCTTCTTCAAAAACCTATTACATTTTCAACTTTTCCCAATTCTGAATAAGAGGTCTCAATCTGAAATGTTGGCTCTGTTTCTCTTTCCACCGATGCTGCCTCGCCTTCTGAGTATTTTGAATATACCCTGTTTTTACTGTTGAGGAGCTAAATTGAATACAAGATGTCCCACGAAGTCAACAAGTGCATCTTTGAACAAAGAATGAAGTAAATTCACTTTGGAAACAATCATTTTTGGAAATGTTTGTTTCTGAAAACACAGAGTAAAGTGAGTAACAGAGTAATCATGTCATTGCAACTATTGTGCTTTTTTTTATTGCAATAATAAACTTTATTTATAAAAAAAAACTTTTTGTAGATTCACAGGTACTAAAGCTGTTCTCTACAGTCTTTTCATATTAAAAAAATTGGAATTTGACATTCCCTGAAGTTGTAAGAACACAAAGGAATTTCATTGTAACTATTGTGCTCACAGTAACACCTCACCATGACATAAACTGTACCATGACACTTATTTAAGTGCCTTTGGAGTATGGAGCACGAAATAATTCCTTGGCTGGTATGACAGTTGAGTTGTAAAGTGTACATCCAGACTGGTCTTTGATGCAGTGATAGAGTTGATTGATATGTCGAAGTTCCATTTCTACTGCTATGCTGTCCCTTGCGGAATCTCAGATACTGAACTAAAAAATAAAAGCAAAGAAGTAAAATCAAAAGCATAGATAGTGGCAATGTTATTGAAATACACCAGATTCTTAGAGGACTGAGAGGGTAGATATAGAAAGGTTGTCGGAGAATCAAGGACCAAAGGTCATAATCTCAGAATAAGGGGTCACACATTTAAAAGAGAGTAGTGTATCTGTGGAATTCTTTACCACAGAGGGCTATTGAGGTTGAGTTGTTAAATATATTAAAGACCAAGATAGACAGATTTGTGATTCCCTTACTGATTAAGGGTTATAGGGAAAAGGCAGGAAAATTGAGCTGAAGATTATCAGGTCAGCCATGATCTCATTGAAAGGCAGAGCAGACTTGATGGGCTGAATGGCCTACTTCCACATCTATGTCTTTTCTCAATTGAAGTTAAAAGCAAAGCAGGCAGAACAAAAAAATGTTGGCATCTGTTGGTTAGGGTTGAAAATGATTTGAGGTGCATGATATGGTGCATGACAATGAGGCATGTATCCAAACTTGAGCTAAAAAGTAAACACCCTGGCTACTTATGATGTTCTAGTCAGAAATATTCAATAGATTCAGAAAGGATTTGTACATTGGATTAAACTGGACTTTGCATTGTCAAGTCTACTGCATACTTTATTGCAAGTACAGTACAAGCCAATAAAATAGATTGCTCCTTACATTTATGGCGAATTGAGTTTTAATTTTACTGTTGAACAGATGGACTGTACTGAGGGAGACAATCATAAGTGGGGTGAGGGAGTTGGATTAACATTGGAAAGTAATGCAGACAGTTTCCATATTCCTTCAGACAAAAGATCCAAGAGCCACATTACAACTGTCCTTCACGTTGCATGGATTGACAAATCACAAGTGACATATCATGATTTTAAATACATACAGATAAGGATTAACAGACTGAAAGACTGCTTGGTGATATACTAGGTTAATATATGAATAGGTTTGAGCATACACTAATGATTCAGCAATGCTTTAAGTGAAGCTAGGAAACTTCTTGAAGAGGCAATATTAACAGCTAACTCATTCTAGTGCATTGCCTAGTATCTAGCTAAATTGTTAACCTTAATGGAGGTATTGCCATGTTATGTCAACACCTCCTCTTTCCCTCTTTTCATGTTGCATGCATAGGAACTCTAAAGAACAGGAAAGAATATAATTTACTGTGACAATAAAATGTAAAGTGAAACACTGCCAGAGAATATTTGGGATGAGAGGCAAAGGATTTTATTTCTACAACTATTGCTTTACTATTAATAATATAACATTATGGATTGCATCTTCAGCTTCCCTTTTTATAGGTAGACATTACTGTACATCTTCCATTTCTACAGTATTTTTAAAATTATTGCAGTGAACTGATATCATTGTTGCTGGGGTTTGCCATAATTTATACGATGAGGGAATATGACTGTATGAGGAGTTGACTGAAAAATAAAACAGCAGTTTCAGCTTTAGCTCAGTGTTCGCCTGGCTTGTTTGGTAGCATTATCACATTTAAATCAGAAGGTTGTGGAAAATGAGAGTCTGTGCACTTTGGCAGGAACAACAGAGGAGCTGAATGTTATTTAAATTGAGGAAGACTGCAGCACAGAGGGATTTGGGAGTCCTCATGCATAAATCATAAAAAGCTAATTTACAAATTCAGCAGGTAATAAGAAAGGCAAGTGGAATGTCGGCCTTTATTTCAAAGGGAATTGAGTATCAAAATAGGGAAGTCTTGCTAAAACTGAAAAGGTACTAGTTGTACCATACCTAAAACACTGAAGAGTCTTGGTCCTCTTATGTAAGGAAAGATACATACTGGCATTAGAGGCAGTGCAGAGAAGGTTCACTCGGCTGATCCTATGTATGGAGGGACAGTTTGATGAGGGGAAGTCGAGTAGGTTGGGTCCATACTCATTGAAGTTTAGAAAAATGAGCTCAGAAACATGCAAGATTCTTTGGAGGATTAACAGGGTAGATACAGAGAGGCTGTTACCCCTTGTGGAAGAATCTAGAACCAGCAGTCCAGTTAGGACAGAGCTGAGGAGGAATCTCTCCTCTCAGAGGGTAGTTAATCTGTGGAATTCTTTACTGCAGAGGGCTGTCAAGGCTGAGTCATTAAGTAAACTCAGGCTGCCTTGAATATAATCAAATAAGAAAGTCAAGGGTTATGATGAAAAGTCAGGGAAATGGATTTAAAGATGATCAAATCAGCCATGATTGAATGGCAGATCAGACTCAATAGCTGAGAGGCCTACACCTGTTTCTATGTCTACATCTTACTAACTCCGTGATCTAAAGATAACATTACAAGTCTAGAATCACTTCTTCATAAACTACAGCTCTGAAAGAGAATCGTGCTGAATTTGAAATATTACTTCTTTTTCTCTGTCCACAGATGCTGCCAGATCAACCGAGTTTCTCCAGCATTCTCTGTTTGTATTAAACTATGATTGTTTGATTATGAAATATTTAAGACATCCATAGGGGCTTTGATTTGGATAATTTTGATGAAATATAAAGCATTTTCCCAAATACTAATGTAAAGATGGCTGAGAGAGGAATAGGAATTATGTTGGCAAAACTCTTAAGAGAAGGCAGCTTCTTAAATTTCAGTTTGTTTGAGGCAATACCCTCACTTTCTGAGTTTCACATCCCCAAGTTGTCCAGGTGGTGAGTTACAGATAATCCTAAAGTGTTCCCAATTCCATTTAAAAGGAAAATTGGAGAAATGGAGTTTGGAGGATCTAGGAGATATTTAAGATGAATACATAGAGAAAAGTGTAGCATCTAGATTTAATGATGCAACATTAGAATTGTTGCGGAGTACAGTCAAGTTCAGGAGAAACATTCTTTCCCTCAGCAAAAGAGAAATAAACATACAGCTCCTTCCAAGAAAGCATAGTGGTTGAAATAAACAACAGCAACATTGTGTTCCAGTCTTGGAAGAGCTTTAATGACCTCCCTAGTGTGAAAAAAGTGAGTGCATATGCTGATACACCCAACTATCCTGTTGTTCAAGCTCATCACTTCTTTCACTCTGCCCTGCTAAGATATTCTGTCACATGCCTCCTCATGCCCATTCATTTGTCAGCAGCATCCAGTTTCACTTTCTATGCACTTTACCACCTCCCCATCTTTTCATCCACTGTTATTGCTCACCTCTGTCTGTATAAGAGGTGACACATTTACTCTTACAGTCACTTTCTCCAAATGCACTGCATCCATCAGATGAATACCAAACTTGTTACTCCTTTTCTTGTTTGCCTTTTAAAAAGTGTGTGTAAAACACATGGAGAGTGAGAGACCTGGAAGCTAAAAGCTGTTGGTGTGTCTTTTTTATTTCAGGTGTTGCATTCAGTTGGTTTAAATAGGGCGTACTTTGTGTAATAATGATTCTTTCTGTCACTAAGGGTCTCCTGGGGTTGGAAGAAGTCACTTCGGGAGTTTTACAGAAAGGGAGCAAGGCAAAACTTTTGGAATCGGCAGACAACTTAGAATTGGGGTTGCCTCTGTCCGTGCAAAAAGTGAAGGTAATTGCAGCAATAGCTCGACATTTATGATTGCCAGAAATGCCATCAGAATCATTGGAAATGGTTAAAATTCAATTGCAAATGAAAATGCTTGAACATATAAAAGAAATGAAACAGTTTAAATTATGATTGAAAGCAGAACAAAAGAAGAAAGAGAATATCTCTAGCAGAGGAAAAAGAAAAGAACAGGCCTGGCAGGACAAAAAAAAAGAAAAAAAAGGCCCTAGCAGAAGAAGGAAAGAAAGTTTTTGATCTTCAGAGGTTGGAAGTGAAAACTCAAAAGTCAACTTGAAACGGTGGAAGCAGAGGTGAAAGGTAGGAGTAGTGATGAGGATAATGATGGAGAGCAATCCCATCAAGTAGTAATGATCTTCCTCTGATGCATTATAAAAAATATCCAAACTATGCTCCATCCAGTTTTTCAGTGCCTCTATTATGTCAAGAATTCAGATAAATGTTTGAAAAGAGCACTGAAAAAAGAATTGAAATCAATTATTTATTTATCTGTGGCAACACAGCCTTCCAAATATTATACAACCAGCTTTTCAACAGTAGAAATCTGCCCAAGCAGTGCAAAGCCTTGGTCTACAATATTTTTGTCATTGCCCTTCTGTATGGAAGTGAGACTTGGGTCATATCCAGGCACTGGAGAATTTCCATCAAGACGTCTCAGCAGGATACTCAAAATTGAGTAGGACGGCAGGTGAACAAACTTCATTTTTATCGCCAACTTGGCTGCAATAATGAAATGTGTCAACTCCAGTGAGCACATTGGAAACACGTAACCAATTGTGGCTCAATGAAACCCAGAGGTCACAATTTTGGAATATGGAGTTACGATTTTTATACACTGAATTTAACGATTCACTCACTCTGAATCCATTTGTTCTTGTCTGTTAAATTTTATCCCATTGTGCTTGAAAATATCATCCCCTACTTGTACAGCTCTATAAAAATATTCACAGCATTCTATATTAAGGTTAGTTCTTAATATTTGTATTGACGTCAGCAAAGCACATTTTATTTGTTTCTACCACAGATTTTTTAAAGTAGTTAATCATGAGCTTTCCTGCCTTCTGGCTTTCATTTTCCAAGTACTGAGAATGTATCGCAATGAGTTTCTTCACATTGCTTTTAATTTTCAACTTTGTAGTGTATTCCCTTGCTTAACAGCTATCCCACAAAATAACTGTGGGTTCCCATGAATGATCTTACTATGGCAAAAACAGCCCTGTTGACCCTGCAAATTCCTCCATACTAACATCTGGGGGCAAATGCCAAAATTGGAAGAGCTGTTTCACAGACTAGTCAAGCAACAGCCTGACCCAGTCATACTCATGGAGTCATACCTTACAGACAATATCTCAGATACCACCATCACCATCTCTAGACTGTGACCTGTCCTACCAACAAGACAGATCTAGACGTGGTGATTTTCAGTCAGGAGAGATTTGCCTTGGGAATCCTCAACATGGGCTCCAGAGCCCACAAAGTCTCACGGCATCAAGTCAAACCTCCTGCTGACTACCAAGTACTGTCCTCCATTGGCTGAGGAATCAATACATGTCCATGTTGGACAGCACTTAGAGGAAGTAATGAAGATGGCAAGGGCACAGAATATAGAACAAAGAACAATACAGCACAGAACAGGCCCTTCGGCCCTCCAAGCCTGTGCTGACACATTTTGCCCTTCCTACTAAAATTGTCTTCACTTAGAGTTCGTATCCCTCTATTCCCTTCCTATTCATGTATTTGTCCAGATCTTCTTGAATGCGGCTATTGTGTCTGCTTCCACCACCTCCTCTGGCAATGTGTTCCAGGCACTCATTACTCTTTGTGTGAAAAACTTGCCTTGCACATCTCTTTAACTTCTTCCCTCTCAACCTGTTTCCCCTAGTAATTGACCCCTCCACCGTGGGAAAAGGTTTCACACTTTCCACTGTATCCATGCCACTCACAATCTTATTGATTTATTGTCACATGTACTAAATGCAGTGAAAAGCTTTGTTTATGATTAGTACAGGCAGATCATAGTAAGCAAAGGATGTAAAGATCAATAAGACTTAGACAGAGGCATGCACAGGGCGTGTGCTAGGCGAGATCAACGTTAGCAAAGTACATTTATCAGTTTGATAACAGCCGGGAAGTAGCTGTTCCTGAACCTGCTCGTGAGTGTTCAGGTTTCTGTACCTTCTGCCTGATGGAAAAAGTTGTTGGAGATCAGTACTGGGGTGCAATGGATCTTTGATGACATTGGTAGCCTTTCCGTGGCAGCAAGCCGTGTAAAAGAAGTCCATGGATGGAAGATTGGCTTCCGTGATGGTCTGGGCTGTGAACACCACTTCTGTAGTTTTTTTTAAAACTTCCTGGGAAGAGCAGTTGCCATACTAGGCTGTTACACACCCAGACAGTATGCTTTCAATGGTGCATCTGTAGAAGTTGGTGAAGGACCTTATGGACATGCCAAATTTCCTGAGCCACCTAAAGGAAGAGGAGGCATTGTTGTGCCTTCTTGACCATCGCATCCACGTGGGAAATCCAGGATAGGTTGCCGGTTATTGTCACTGAGGAACTTGACCCTCTCAAATTCGGTACCATTGATGTAAATGGGGGTGTGTTCTCCTCCTTTCTTTCTGAAGTCAATGTCCAGTTCTTTAGTTTTGCTGGCATTAAGAGAGTTGTTGATTTCATTGCAACATGTCACCAAGCCCTCTACCTCCCTTCGGTAGTTTGACTCGTCGTTGTTAAGTATCTGTCCCACTACAATGGTGTTGTAAGCAAACTTGTAGATGGCGTTCTTTTGGAATTTGGCAACACAGTCGTTGGTATAAAAGGGAGTAAAGTAGGGGACTGAGGACGCATCCTTGGGGGCGGGGGGGGGGTCTCCATTACTGAGTGTTATTGTGGAGGGTGTGCAGTTACCTATCTTCACCAGTTGCAGCCTGTGGATCAGAAAGCTGAGGATCTAATTGCAGAGGGCAGAGCCAAGATCAAGGTCACGCAGTTTTGAGATCAGTCTGGAGGGGATAATGGGGTTGAAGGCGGAGCTGTAGTCAACAAGCAGGTGTCTTTTATGTCCAGATGTTCCAGGGATGAGTGAAGGGCTAGGAACACTGCATCCTCTGTGGACCTTATAAACTTCTATCAGGTCGGCCCTCAACCTCCTGCATTCCAGTGAAAACAAACCCATTCTATCCAACCTTTCTTCATTTCTAAAATTCCCCATACCAGGTAACATCCTGATAAACCTTTTCTGTACCCTCTCTAAAGCATCCAGATCCTTCTGGCAATGTGGTGACCAGAACTGTACGTAATATTCCAAGTGTGGCCTAACTAAAGTTCTATAAAGCTGCAGCATAACTTGTCTATCCTTATACTCAGTGCCCCTTCCAATGAAGGCAAACATGCCATAAGCCTTTTTTCACTACTTTATCTATGTCTGCTGCCACTCTCAGTGATCTGTGTACCTGTCCACCCAGTTCCCTCTGCATATCAATACTCCTAAGAGTTATGCCATTCACTGTATAACATACTCCGAGTGGGTGTTTTCAATGTCCACCACCAGGAGAGGCTTGGTAGCAGTACTATTGATCAGGAGTCCTAATGAAAGATCCCTACCCGAAACGTCGACTGTCCTACTCCTCTGATGCTGCTGGACGTGCTGTGTTCCTCCAGCTTCACAACGTATCAAATCGGACTTCCAGCATCTACAGTTCTTGCTATCTCCACTATCTATCAAGCAGCACCCTGCTAAGTAATAAACTGCTCAATGACATCCAGTTTGGTTTCACCCAGACCTCTCCTGACCTCATTACAGCTTTGGTTCAAACATAGACAAATGAGCTGAATTCCAGAGGGGAGGTGAGAGTGAAAACCTTCAAGGTGCATTTGACCAAGTGTGGCATGAAGGAGCCCTAGCAAAACTGGAATCAATTGATATCAGGGACGAGACTCTCTGCTGGTTGGAGCATAAGTCTCCAGACTCATGGACGTGGTACATAAGAAGATGCTTGTGGTTTTAGAGTTCAGATGTTGTCCAGATCTTGTTATATTTGAACCTAGTGTCCTAGGTCTAACAACCTGCACTGCTTTATCGGTGATCTTCCCATTGTTATTAGATCAGAAATAGGAATGTTCACCGATGATCACCCAATGTTCAGCACTGTTTGCAACTCCTCAGATACTGAAGCAGAGAGGTTTAAATATAACAAGATCTGGACAATATCCAGGCTTAGGCTGACAGGTTGCAAATAATACTTGCACCACACAAATTCCAGACAATAACCATCTCCAATAAGAGACAATCGAACAATCACCCCTTGACATTCAATGATGTTACCATCACTGAATGCCCCTCTAACAACCATTAGGGGGTCACCATTGACCAGAAACTCAACTGGACTCACCATATAAATACAAGAGTGGCTACAAGAGCAACTGATGCCTAGGAATGCTGCAGCAAGCAACTCATTTCCTGACTCCCAAAAGCCTGTTCACCATCTACAAAGAATAAGTCAGGAGTGTGATGGAATAAATCCCTCTTGTCTGGATGAGTGCAACTCCAACAATACAAGAAGTTTGACACCATTCAGGACAAAGCACCCTCCTTGGTTGCCAGAACACCCAGAAACATCCACACCCTCCACCACCAAAACTTAGTAGCAACAGTGTGTAACCAACTACATGATGCACTGCAAAAAAATCACCAAAGATCCGCAGACTGCACCTTCCAGACTCATGACCACTTCCAACTAGAAGGACAAGGGCAGCAGATACATGGGAACATGACCACCTGCAGGTTCTCCTGCAAGCCACTCACTATCCTGAATTGGAAATATAATCGCCATTCCTTCAATGTTGCCAGGTCAATTTCTTGGAATGCCCTCCAAAAGTGCACTGTGGATCTACCTACAGCATGTCGACAGCAGTGGATCAAGAAGCAGCTCGCCGCCACCTTCTCAAGGGAAACTATGAATGCACAATAAATTCTAGCTCCGGCAGCAACACCCATATCCATGGTGATACACCAACCTCAGAACGTGTGTCAGCAGATTGTGTGGCAAACACACTGCATGTGTTGAAGAGAATGATGATATGCAAAAGTGAAAGGGACAAGAGTTTAAATGAAGCAAGGATGGCCTCCTGTTAGGCAGCAATTACCACCACACCACAGGGGGCTGATCTGACTCTAGTCTGAGGGTTGGCCATGGTCAGGCACTTGGTACTATACAGGTCAGGCAATCCATTCCTTTTCAATGTGGATATTGGGCTAAGCTCGGTTGGGGTTGGCCTCCCAAGTCAGTCCAGTAGGTGGGCCATGGTTAGTCATAGGGTTTAGTCATTAGGAGACAGTCCATGGCATCTTTGGGGAAGCTGGTAACTCAAGTATGGGGATGGGCCTCATTACATCTGGTTGCTAAGGAAACTTTGGCACTGATCGGGAATGATTAGAGATAGTAGGGTGGGACCTCAGTTAATTGAGTTGGGAACTGGGAGCACTCCAACAGGGTGTTCAAGTGGATCACATTTACTCTGGCTTATACATGGGGAAGGTGTAGGTCCCAGGAACTGTCAGAACCACGGGTTCTGGGATTAAAGTAAGCCTACTGATAGTAATGCAAAGGGGTGCAATTGAAACAGGGTGAGGTTGAAGCATCATGGAGACCACTGACAACATTCCTTTTAAGCTGCACAGCCACTCCGACAGTCCACACAGGCCAATTGGCATCCCCAGCATTGACTTTTGTTTTTGGGACATTACTGTCACACATGGACCTCGGAGGTCTCCTCAGAAGAACTAGAGGGAATGTCACCTGCAGGGACAGCAACATAAAAAGGGAATGTAAAGAATGGCAAGGACTGGGGAAGAGAGAAGAATTTGTGGGCTGCAGGTGGAGCCTGAAAATCATTCATAAACACAAGGTTAGAATCGTGGCATATCATATTGTAAGTGCTTTGAGAGATGAGTTTGCAGTGGATGAGTTGAAGTGAAGGCTGGCCGTTGAGCACAAGATAGGAGAGAAGATGATGCCACTTACTTTTAGGAAGTACAAAAGATCATTTAACTCTCTTTCCGCAGTACTAGCCATGCCTTTTGACTTTCAAGGCAACAATGATCCATGCTTTCATCTTTCTTCAGGCTGGTTGGAATAGTTGGGTGACCTCTTGTTGATAATAGCCAGGAACAGGACTGACTTCTCTCTATCACACCATCCTCTAGAACCTTGAGAAGTTTGTCTGTGAAGCAGGAAGCAAGCTTAGTTTTTTTTTCTGTCAGCTGATCAGAGTTTAGAGGTAAGCACCATGGGGTGAGGGCATAATCCTGGCTTGCAGCTTCTGAAGTCATGATCACCTGAACTTTAAATATGGCACCTGAATCCAGGAAGGTCCTGGCCGAGGAGAGAAATTTCTCGCCATCACATGATTCCCAGGGATTGCACTTGACATCTCACTTACATAAATAATGAGAATCATGGAATTGAGACTAATTACCCCGAATCATGGCAGAAATGACACCATGAAACTGGCTTTTTTTAAAAAAACTTCAAATGAGAAAATCCCACCTTATGTTTTTAGACCTACATCTATGGTTCTGAAACAAATCTAAGTAGGAAACCTTATACTGCATTGTTACATTTATATCAAAATTTTCTATGAATAAATTCCAATGGTTTTATTCATCTATAGGCTTTGTTTATGCAGACATGTCAACCTTTATTTGGAGAATCTGTCTGTCAGATTCTGGCTTTCACACCATTGTTTTCGGAGTATCTTTCATCTAACAATTTCAGATTTCCCAATTTTTCTGAATTATTCTTCATCTAAAATAGGTTTTGATCAATTTTTAGGCAGCAAATTTACAATAAAGTTATTAAATATATTTATTTTATTTTATCTTTTATTGTCTTCAGTAAAATGTTACTTGAAGTCCATAGCTGCTCTCAGAAGCCTGGTACAGACTTAAGATTTTTGCCCAGAGATGTGACAGTGAATTGAAGTTGGAATTTTCCTTCATTTTCCTAAAATGCACTAACACTGTTGAGTTGACTGTGCTGATTAATAGCAGGAAAATAATGGGGACAAGGGAAATGAGGAAGGAGGAGTGATTGGAAGGGAGTTGTCACCCCAAAATGAAGCTTAGATATCTTCATATCAGTCACCACCTCTCACTGAAAAAAAATCAAATGAAAAAGTATATCAAGAAAAGCACAGAATGTTGTTGTGGAAAAAAAAGTGTGTTAAAAAGAGAGGCAAGGAGGATAGAAGGGAAAGATGTCAGCAATGGCCTTGATAACATTTCAGCAACATTACCAAAGGCTTGTGCTTCAGAAGTAGCCGTATCCCTACTCAAGCTGTTGCACTGCAGTTATAACTCTAGCATTTACCTTACAACACAAAAAGTTGCCCAGGTATGAGATATATACAAAAAGCAGGACAAAATCAAACCAGCAAATATCACCCCAGTCTACTCTTGATCATCAGTAAAGGGGTCATCCGCAGTTCTATCACTGATATTCAGTATGCGTCCCACCAGGGCTATTCAGCGCCTGACCTCACTATCGCCTCGGTGCAAACATAAACAATAACATGAACTCCAGAGGTAAGAGTGACTGCACTTGACATCAAGACAACATTCAATAGTGTATTGTATGAAGGATCCAGAGCAAAACTAGTGTCAATAGGAAATAAGGACAAATCTCTGCTAAGTGCATTCTTACAGAGTAGTTGTGGTTGTTGGAGGTTACACATCTCAACCAAGGGATATCACGACAGCAGCTTTTCAGCATAGTGTCCTAGGTCCAACAATTTCCAGCTGTTTCATCAATAGACTTTCCCTCCATCATAAGGTCAAAAGTGGGATGTCTGGTGATGATTATGCAATGTTCAGCATGATTCGTGACACCTCAGAAAGATGTGTTCGTGTTCTGCTAGACCTGGGCAACATCCCGGTATGGCTGATAAGTGGAATGTAATATTTGTGCAACACAAGTGGCAGGCAATGATCTTCTCCAATCTAACCATTGCCTTTTGATATTTAATGTCATTACCATACTGAATCCCCCACTGTGAATCTTGAGGATTGCCATTGACAAGAAACTGGATGATCCATAAGTACCATGACTACAACAGCAGTCAGTGGATAAGAATGCTGCAGCAAGTAATTTCTTTTCTTCCCAATGTCTGTCCATGGCCTACAAGGCACAAGCCCAGAGTGAGATTGAATACTTTCCACTTGTCTGGATAAATGCAGTACCAACAACGCAGGAAACTGATATTATCCAAGACAAAGCAGACTTGATTTTCACCTCATCCACCACCAAACAGTAACAACAATGTACACTGTCTATCATTGCAGCAACTCTATAAAGCTCCTTTAATAGCACCTTCCAAACACACAACCTCTACCACCTAGAAAGAGGCGGCACACATTCCTGGAAACACCACCACCTGCAAGATCCTATCCAAGACAGACTATCCTGACTTGGAAATATATTGGTCCTTCACTGTTGCTGGATCAATATCCTGGAACTCCCTCACATGCAGCACACAATAGGTACCTACCACAGAAGGACTGCAGCAGTTTAACAAAACAGTCCATTGCCACTTTCTCCAGGACAATTAGGGATATGCAATAAATATTTCATTTACAGTGCTACAAGTGATTTCCTACCTTACCATTTCTCATCTCTACCCAAACTGTATCTAAATCATAGTTTCCTGAACGTATGTCAGCCCTCTCTATTGTGCTAATATCATTATTAATTGACAGAGCCTCCACTCCACCTTTTCCTAGTTTCCTGATAACTGCCATATACCCTGAATACTCAGGTCTTAATCTAGACCATTTTGCAACTGTGTGTCTGTATTAGCAATCAGGTCACACAAATGTATCATTATTTGCACTCTCAGTTCATCTGCTTTGTTTTAAACACTACATGCATGCTGATACAGACTCTTTAATTTTGTTCTTTTACTATTTTATAGCCTTTAGCTTTCCCTAAAAATGAACGTTGTCAGAAAATTAGTTTTGCTGATATGGAGGCCAGCATGCTGTTAGTAGTTGCTGCCTCCTAAATACCCAGCTATACCATGCACCTGCTACTCAACTTCCTTCATGGTCCTGTTCCCTGCAATTTTTGCTTCACATTACTTAATTGTGAAGTCCACTAGGCCTAAATTTCTTCAACTAGCACATTCATAAATCTTGCCCTTCCTTTTCAGTTCTGGAACATGTTACTTCTTTGGAACAATGTACCTGTCATTATTTCAAAATAAGCCTTTTTAATTCAAATTTCTTTCTGATAAACAGACAAGGTAGCACTAGTCACATGTGGCATCCTCTGCAACTTCAGCTCCCATATCTCAATCACTTTAACCTCTGAAACTCAACTCCATTGATTATTTTATTTTCCTCTGCAATCAACTGTTGATCTCTTCTGCTCTTACTTGATTCACTACAGGCATTATCTGTATGTCTACTTCTTTTACCACCACTTGCAACCTTAGCTTCCTATAAAAAGTGTTCCATAAGTACTTGTATGTAAGAGGTGTAAAATGCATGCTGCTGCCTCGTAATTGTACCTCTGTTGTATGGGTATTAAGCAAAGTTGTGGAAGAAACCCTGGCCTACAACTTCAGAATTAAGGCTCTGTCATTTCAACATGTTTAATTGATTAGGAAATATATAAAAAAGATGTCTGAAAGCCAAAAGCAATCTGGAAAGTTAATGAAAGCCTAACTGAACTGTTGAAATTCTAAAGTATCTTTGAATTCTCTGCGCACTTGTGTGGGATGTTCAAAGCAATTCATAATGCAACAGTTTGAGCATAGTGAATTTTATATCGGTCAAAGCTACAATTATTTTGGGAATATATTCTATCAACAGCAATAAAAGGCATGGCAACTTATTTTTGTTCTTTTAACAGTATTTGCTGAGTGTTACTTGCCATGACAGAGTACTTACTGCTTTTATTCCAGGCATGCAATAAGATTGAAAATATTGTTTAAAATAGCCAAATGGAATCTTGCTTTAACCTTGCCTGTGAAAGATGGCATTAGTAGCAATGCAATATTGCTTCAATATTCCACTGATATAGCACCTAGTTTATTCTCTTAAATTTCTGGTGTGAGCTCCCCCAACTACTGTCAAGAACACAGAAAAAAAATCTTTAGAGCCAATACAAACATGATGGAAGTAGGAAAAGTTCCTTTCGCAGTGGTGTAACATGAATTTTACATGCTTCACCACATCACGCGGATAACAAATACATCACCATTGTAAGATATAACACAGTGTGGAGCTGGAGGAACACAGCAGGCCAGACAGCATCAGAGGAGTAGGAAAGTTGACGTTTCAGGTCAGGACCCTTTTTCAGAAATGGGGCTTCGCAGTGGGGTTACTGAAGAAAGGTCCTGACCTGTAAGATCAACTTTCCTACTCCTCTGATGCTGCCTGGCCTGCTGTGTTCTTCCGGCTCCATATTTTGTTATCTCTGACTCCAGCATCAGCAGTTCTTACTAACTCATCACCATTGTAGCTTTTTTTTTGAAGAGCAATTCTAGTTTAGTTTTAGTTTGCTCTTTATTTTCTGTATACCTCCTCCTTTCCAACAAAAGACAATAAAGTGTTTGCAAAGTGATAACAACTGCTAATGTTCTATTTAAATACAGTATCATTGTCCTGACTGATCTGACCCAACCAGAAATTGATGGTCTGTCACTTAAATTTTTGATTGATGTGTGCCTATTGCTTCAGCAGCAGATTTATAAGCAAAATCAGCCAAAACGTTATCCAGAAGTTTACTCCATACCTCACATGAACAGTTGATAAATATTCTAGGGAATTAAACTTTGCTTCACATAATACTATCTAAAATTGCTACTGAAGCTCAATTTCCTCTCTAAATAGCTTTCTAATTATTCTGAAATCACAGAGTGAAACGCAGAACAAAGACCAAAAGAACTGCAGGTGCTGTGAATCAGGAACAAAAACAAAGTTGCTGGAAAAGCTCAGCAGGTCTGGCAGCATCTGTGAAGGAAAAAACAGAGTTAACGTTTCGGGTCCGGTGACCCTTCCTCAGAACAGTGAAAAGCAGAAGACAGTTAAGAAATAATTTTAAAAATCACAAACAACCCCTCAAAGTACTACAAATCAATTCTGACAATACAATTAAATCCGTCATATCTGTACTAGTTATCCTACTATTCTTTTGAAACTGCTTGATCACCTAGCCTAGTCCTAATGTTATAATTAGCAGTTGAAAATTCTAGTTTCTCCCTTTTGTTCTTTTAATAACAACCTTACAATTTATATATTTGTTAACCACTTACACCTAGTGAAAACAATTCTATCTACCATCTCAAAATCTTACATTATTATGAAAACCTCTAGATTACTCTGCACATTACCCTCATCTTTTAATCCCATCTGCTTCATCTTCAAGCTTTCCTTAGCAACTAAACATGAAAACTGTTGCAAGTTTACATTCACTGTTAAAGAAGTGATGATTAAATTAACTTCTTCAAATGAAACACGATGTATAACTTTTCAAATTTTGTTTTACGCTAATTCTGTAATAAAAATACAAAACTAAATGAAAGAATCATGAAACTCAGCATAGTCGACTGAAGATTCACATGTCTTTAGGGACCCTTGCGCTGAACAGCAAGGAGTAATATAGCCCATCAGTTCATTCTGGATTTGGGCCTGGATTCGAGAATAAAAGTAGTTTAACCAAACTTTTGACTTCCTTTATGGAGTGCTGTGCATGTTCATTTAAACAATACTGGCAATCTGCTGCTAATTCGCTATTTATAGGTTAAAAGTGTAACAGTGAAAACATGCATTCAACCAGCTGCAAAAATCCTTTAGGCAGAAGTTACTAAAAAAATCCAACAGCAATTTAGCACATGACTGTGTATTTTAATAAAAATAATTCTGTCAAAATACAACAGAATACATTTTGTTTTAACATATTTCTAGTACATTTTTTTAGTTTTGCTTTTGTTTTAAAAGTTTCTCAAATGTTCATGCTCGTACTGGGTAATTTTTGCTTCACAAATACTTACTATGCTCAAACTGAACAACCATTGTACTTGAGCACAACTTGCGTGTTCATTTATTGAATTCATAACAAAACTAAACTGATATTGAGCATGGAGCAGAAATTAGTTCATGAGTATTGTGTTGGTAAAATGAAACAACTTGCTTCACATTCCATGCTGTAATTGTATGCATCATACCTGAGTTGGAGCAACAAAAGAAAATCATTAAATTACAATGTATACATTTTATACTGTATACAGAATTTAAAATTTTATTATCACCCTTCCCTTCCGTTAAACAAAATGACTATAGTTTCAAGCTGAGCACAGTTAAGTACACAAAACTAGAATTACTAGATTAACAGAACTTTTAAATCTTTAAATAGTGTCACACAATTTGTATTGTTTTATTCTAAAAAAAATAAAAAAAAAAAATCAGCATTAGTTTTGCAGAGCCCAACCAAGGGAAAAGAGCACACACAAAAAAAAAAATCAAAGCCATGCTTCAGTACACTTCATAACATCAGGAAAAATGAGACCTCCTGTTCCCATATTTCAAAGTGCCTGGTACAAACTCAAAAGCATTAACCTCAGGGTTTTGTGAGAGTGCAAATGTAAATTACTGTTAAATTGCAGCATGCTTCTCTTTCTGAACTACTGTCTGTTTACATCTAAAATCAGAACTCATTTGGGAAATTTAGCAGAAAGAGAAGATAGGAGGTAAATTATATCACTTTTTTTTCAACTTGTCAGAGTTTGTAAACTATCTCCCGAATCAGCAAAAAATGTGGCTGCGTGGGGGACAGTGGGATTGAAAACATACAACTAGAAAGAAAAGTCAAAATGGCACATTACTGCAGCCTTAAGAAGGTTAGTGAGACAACAGACAAATTAGAATTGTTTCCAATGCTGAGTGTTAGAAAATGAAATCAGAAACTTTAAACTTTAGATTAAATTTTAGATTGTCTCATTAAGGTGACATCACCAACCTCACTACTGATTGATAGACATTTAAAACATATGAAAAAGGAAAAATACATGGTTTTACAAAGTGGTTGTAGTTTGTCATATACTATGACACCTCCACTCACATTCACGCAATACAGTTTTCCAGCTTACAGTAACAACTGGGTTGCACGTGTAATCAGTTGCACTGTATCCAACATAGCTATTGCTGGTCTTTCAATTATTTGTAAATACACAATACTGAATACAGGTTCATGTTGCTAAATACAATGTGTCTTTTGTCTAGGCTTTTCAAGGTTAGTAATTTGCCAGTAATACTCTGGACAGTTAAATGTCATTGGTTTTCTATTTAATTTCTTTTCTCCGATATTATTGGGGATAGGGTGCAGTATGAAATTTCAAGACCACCAATGTCTAGCTGGATCTCCAGAAAAGGGCATACTGATGTAATATCAATTTGCAGGTTACCAGCAGACCATAAGCTATCCAGCATCAGAAACTGACCAAACTTTCCCATTGCTGATTCAATGTATTTTCAAAAGGATGGGAACATAGTCAAAAAAAATCATGAGAGCGCCTGATGAGCAGGGTAATTGCAGAAAATGTTTCTTTTACTAAGTAATTATTGTCTAACATTTGCCATATTTGGCCAATTGAACATCCTGATTTGCTATTTCAATTCCTTTTCTGCTCAGTGGAATGTGACCCCCATATTCAGACAGATGGCACATGCATTGTGCAGTTATTGCTAAAATGGCGAGACAAAAAGCAGAATGTGCAAGTTTTTTGGTTGTTGTGACTGCTTTATTTATTTCCTTGGTTACTGAATGGTGCTAGATGCCAAGTGAATATACACGAGGTACATTTACTTGCATGGTGTACACCATTTTCTACTTTGTCTGTGGCTAAAACAGTGTTACTGTAATATCAGCCGGGGTTAGTTAGAAATCATTATTGGGCCACACTCTATAAACATGACACTCCCTTTCTGAATAATTATATATTATTTCTTAAAGAACTTAATTGCTGATCTTTTTCAGCATAATTGATTGACAAGGTTTTGTAGGAGAAATGACTGAACTAATCCCTGTAACCAATAGCAAAGGAAAAATCTGAAACAGAGTGTGGTCAGACATTACCTTGATTAAATTCATATTAAAGTAACTGCAGTGTTCACTTAAGTTGGATTTATTATTGGATTAAGAGTGACCTTAAATGGAACATCCCACAACCCATTTTTTCAAGGGAGGTTCTTTATTACCTATTTGTTTATTTAAGTCATTATTTTTCAGCAATACTAGGCCATCCAGCAATTGGAACCTACCATACCTCTTCAAAAGTCAATAGTTACAAATGATTTGGCATAATTTAGTCTACTATTAACACTTACGTTCTATACTTCAGTAATTAGTAGAAACAAATGTGAAATTCCCTTCCCCTCCAGTGGGAGAAAGTGGGTTATGCACAAATTGCTTCACTGTAACATCACTGAATGTACTGTAGCAGAAGAGGGAAATCTACAAAGAATGTCTTCTGCATGATGCTCTAATTAAATCATATCAAATGATATACATCTATTTCACTTATGGTGGATGAACAACTGTCATTTAATTTTAAAAAATCATATTGCAGATCAATTCCATATAACTCCCTTTTAATTAACCCTCTGTCAAATCCAAGTACAAGGAAGGCATTGACTTTAAGGCAAGTCTAATCAGTGCACAACCAAAATCAACATTGACTTACGTATTTAAATAGTAGAAGCTTCCAAAAGATGAAGGTTGAATTTATGACAGCTCCAAATTCCCCATGAGTCTTATCAAAAACTAAAATTAAGATTGGTTTAGTCAGATATTCTGAAAATAAAAATGCCAAATGCAACTCAAACCTCAAATCATTTTGTGTGACTCATACAACACTTATGCTTATTTGTCAAAACTGCACAGTGTTAGAGACCATCATTCAAAATTGATTTGTGTTTCCTGTAGTGGTATCTAAGACAACTAGCTGATACGGTATCATAATGGCTTCCAAACTTTGCAAAAACTCTACTAGCAACTTTATTTCTTTTGTATTAGGCTATAAAATTACGGCAATTTTTGTCATTCTTGCAGACGAGTGATTTATTGCATCACTTCCCTTCCCTCATTTATTTTTACGCCAGAGTCCAGATAAAATCAGGCTCAGTCAGGGACTAGCCAGTAATTTCCATGGATGCAGAAAACAACTTCAAGGATTTTTCTTCACACATCACTGACCCAATTTCATTCCCTCAAGATCAATCCTAGCTTCAGTGGGGAAAATGTGCTTTACTTTAGTGGAGTAGCATTGGTAAGTTTCACTAACTGTTAGCTACAGTCACACTTGGTAGAACAAAGTGATGGGCTCTGTCACATTTTCAGTCAAGCAATCAAAGTTACATTGAAGACATCAGTGTTTAAATCCTCTTGAAGCAGGCAACAAGGGGGCCTCATGAGGAAATCAGTGGCAGAGAAAAACAATCATAGTGGTCAAATTATCTCAGTTACATAGGTGAAGATCTGAACATTGGGTGGTGTCAGTATCAGCAGTATCGGCGTGAGTGTGTGTGTGTGTGTGAGTGCGTGTATATTTGCTATTTAAGCATGGCATGTATAGATGACAAGAAATATCTGGCTTCTGATAACTCAGCGAGCTGAAATTTAGCATAATCACTGCATTAACAGGGATTTTGTAATTACAAGTCTATCTCTTGAACATTATGGATTGCACAAGTGCTTAGATATTAACATGTACATTTAAGAAAAACATGCAATGTTGAAATTCCCAATCAAATTCAATAACTAAAATGCTCAGTAAACATCAAATACAAATAGAGATTTTTCCCATATGTTGCACAACATAGCACAGCAATGGGTAGTCACATGCTGCACTCCATACTTTACAAATTTAAGAACTGGCTGAGCTGAATGGAGGTCAGACATCATAACAGATCAGTTCTTTGTACCTCCCTGCAGCAAATTAATGTGGAATATGCAGAGACCTGGGAAAGCTAGCTGGTCTCCCTAACAGAGAACAATGCCCACAGTAGCTGGGAGAGAATGTGGAGGGAATTACAGGAGAAGATTATAAACAATGGAATGAACTTTTTTTTAAAAAGTAACTGCATTGTGATGTTAACGTTGATTTGTAATATTTTAAGAAATTATTACTAGTTAAAAGGCAACATGTTGGTTACAAATGACAACTCTGCTAAAGCTGAGGAAGTATGTTTTTACCAATAATCCATCCTATAATTTATCACTAAATTCTTTGAAGAGGTTTGTTAAAGTCTAATTGATCCAAAACTACTTTTTATTGTCCATACTATGTCAAAAACTCTTGAAAATGGAAGGTACTGTATTAACTGGACCTTAAAATGGTAATTGCTCATATACTTTAGTGGTCTTGCACAAGTTGCCCATTATCCTTCATATTTTATTTTCAAGTATTGCCAAAAAGTGGTTCCATCTTCCACTGACATTGTGTTCAGGAACATGATCCTTTCCTGTAATTGCTACATGTGTCATTTTGGCTCCCTCGTTCCACTCTGAAAGTGAAGCATTGTTACAGGCCCTTAGGCAAGTCAACAAGACGGCTAGTAAATTAACATAGGATCATGCAAATCCACAGGCATTAAAACCTCATATTTTTCCAAGCAGTGTTATTTTACAATCATGTCCACAATGGACAGGTCTGAATGTGTGCTGATACAGAGACATGCACGCGTCCCCTTTGAAATTCTCTGCAAACTATATCTAATTTAATTCAGGGACAAAGGAACTGAATTTAGCATAAAATGCTGGGAGAAGACACAGTGAATCTGTTTTAGAATAGCACCAATACAAAATACGTTTAGAAGAGGAGGTAATGGTATTATTTTCTTAAAACTATTAAAACCCAAATGCATCATCCCAATTTGCACTTTAAAAAAAACTATTAAAAGCTAACATGTCAATCCAAACTTGTTAAGTGAACAATTCCACAATGTAGCTCACAATGAAGCAGTTACACAGTCCAGTTCCTATTCAGATTTTACAGGCTACCATTTAGAACAACTACTCAATCTGTTTGATTCATGGTCACTGCTAATTGTCCAATTAGAAACATTTTTCTCTGTATAGTTATATATAGAACTGATGAATTCCAAGTAGTCAGATTGCTGTTTTATGATATTCTCAGCAGCCACAGGAATCTCCAGCATATTAAGTCTCTTGGCTCATGTCTGCTGTTCTGTCATTCTGATATTTCTTTGGTGACTTATATTGCCGTGCTAATCTTATGATTTTGTTCATGTAGCTTTTAGGTGGGGCTAATTGGACAGGCATGGCTAATTGGACAGGCATGACTAATTGATTGATTGAAAGGTTATTAGCTTACAAACTATCAGAGTGGCTCCCGCGCCCCCCACAACCTGCCACCTCCCCACCCAGAGATGATTGTTCAATTAATAACATTGTAGTTGTAAGCTGGAAATTTACAATGTTGTGGTAATCAGAAACCAACGAAACCAGTCACTAGTCAACTAACTTTCCCAGAGGCATTATAGTAAAACATCTAGTAAATCCTTCCAAAGAAGGATGTTGTGTAGTAAATCTGCAGAGCTGTACATTTCAACTGCCGAACTGGCCTTTGCCTTAGTTTCCTTGGTTCCTAAAGTTTATTAGCTTTATACCCACATTATACTTGGCTACCATTACCTCCCTCCCTACCCTAACAGTATTTGTTGCTGACAAATGACCTAGAGAATTGGTGGTACTGTTATTGAAAAGGAAGGCCTGGTGGAGGACAATGCGGGAGCTCGAAGTAGGAGGCTGCCCAGAACTTTCTGACATGTTGTGGGTTTTGATGTTAAACCTCCAGTAAGAAACAAGTGGAAGCTATGGCTGTGCAACTAAAGGCTGAAGGCAGGAAAGCAAAACCAAAAGTGACGATGAGCAGCATTGTTCCACACAAATATACACAGGTAGAACATGGTGATGTAAACCAAATGTGGTTGATTACTGGGGCTGTAACAAACCAAGAATTGTATTTTTTTGGCAAAGGATTAGGTGAGACAGAGGGAAAATTCAAGGCTTTGGCAAAAGTACATACCAAAGCTTTTGAGTGTCAATGAATTTTTGCCAAAGGAAATGGGGAGTGGACTTGAAGCACTGATTAATGCTGGAGAATAAAACTGCATCGGGTAACGCTGCTACAAACCCAAGTCGTTTTTCAGCCTTGTTAAATAAAGTATTAAAGCTTCAAAATACATGAGTTTTGTTACAGCCCTCTGATAACCAGTAAACAATAGAGGCTAGCGCAGGACAAAACCTCCAGGGCTAAATACTGGTGATTCAGTGACTAAATAAAAATCAAAGAAATATGCTACGTTTGTACTGTGCATTACTGCACCCATGATCTCTTTCAAAATGCAATGCATTCAGTCATGTAACCTGATAAAATGTAACAAGGATGCAGGTAAGAAAGGAAAATGGTCAGCACCCGTCTGGTGGGCAGTGCGATGGTCTTCAAGAGGGGAGAGGTTGTTGTACGTCTTGAACAGGAGGTGAGGGGCAGTATTTGAGGTCTTTCCACTGCCACAGCAGCTAGTGCAAATAGTCGTCCACTCTGGCAAATGAGCAGGATCCAATCCCTGCACGTGCCATCAGTCGGAGGCATTCGGAGGCCTGGCCCAGTGCAAGCATCAATGGAGGCTGCTTTGGCAGATTCTGAGATTCTTTGTGAGAAAGAACAAAAACAGTTTTATCTTGTACAATGATAACCACTACAGTCCAACAAACTCTATAGATCACAGTCATTTCCACTTCATCACATTTAAGGTAATGCATTTTAAATTGCTCTTTCCTCCTCCCAAAAGGTGTACATACGAGAGGGAATAATCAGATTACTTCCGATTTTCTTTACATTGAGGCAAATATTTTATCTGGTGTTCTGGGCAGCAACATAGATCAGAACAGCTGATTTTAGTTTCAAATCCATTGGATTCTGCCTGAGGAAGCTGCTTCCCCACTCTCCAGATAACATTTTTAGAACAGATATTTAGCGTGTGCATAGCTTAGTATAAAGGTTGAGGTTACTAAGAAGCAGAAAACCAGCATCTCAAACAAGATTGGGGCATGTCATAAGACCAGGTCAGGTCCGATACCACTTAATGACAATACAATGAATTTTTACTTAAGTTCACTCACCCAATTTAATTCGGAGATTTGAAGATTGCTTGGCAAATGTCAGAAAAAATATTCAATAACAATTTCCCTCTGAGGGAGTGCTGCCGTACTGCTGGACATATGGGTTTTCAGATTTGATGTCTTAGATGGAATGTTTGAAGAGTAGGGCAGGAACTTTTGGGTCTGGCCAAACACTTATCCTGCAACGAACTAAAATAGCTGATGTGATCAATTATTTCATTGCATTAAGGGGCCTGGAAAGAGAGTCAGAGTGAGTGGAGTGACAAAGGGATCTGGGATCACTGGAATTAATGTGGATTTATGGAAACATACCTGGTCTTCCTAGCACCGCAGGAATTAATTTTACAATTTTCTCAAAAACAAAACTCTTACTTTATGGGGACCACATGGGAGACCAAGACTTCCAACTGAAGCAAAACAGCCACTTACTGACATGTAATTTCATAGGGCAACGGGGTCCAAAAACAGGCATTTAGCACCTGATTTACATATGTAAGAGACATAACATGTTACACAAGACCAGCAGGGTTTTGAGAGAAACAGCCCGAATCAATACCAGGTTGAGACATCTTTCAGTTATAAACAAAATACTGTAGATGCTGAAAATCTGAAGTAAAAAAGAAAAAGCTAGAGAAACTCAGTAGGTCTGGCAGCATCTGTGGAGAGAGAAAGTGAGTTAAACATTTCAGGTCCAATGACTCTACTTTGGAAGTATTCCAAAGAACAGCCTTTGAACCCAAAACATTAACTCTGTTTCGGTCACTCCACAGATTCTGCTAAACCTGCTCAGTTTCTCCAACATGTTCTTTTTTTATTCATGAACCATTTTTCAGTCTTACTGTGGAGTGTGGGATGTTGCATCCTTTTGTGGTTGTGGTAGAAATTAGACTCATTTCAGGAAGCAAAGCTACACAAGATACTTCTGCCTTTTTATCTTTGCTGCTTACCTAAAATAGCACTATTAAGGGCAGCACAAATAGGTTCCCTCTGGATAGGATCAAGCTGCTGACCAACTGGACAGTTCCAAGGATCAGAGTATGCTAGCAGGCTAAATGCATCCTGGAGAAGAAAGATTAAAACAAATTTTGTTTTAGCAACAATGAAAACAAAGTTCATCACCGTCAGGCTTCCTCCCTTCCTATTTAACTTTTACCTGTTACTTCTCAAATGTATATATCTCCATCATAAGCAACAGAAAACTTGCTCTCATGCATTGTCAAATACTGTTCTTCAGTCGAGACTTTTTTTATTGACAGCTCCACATAGCAATGTTCAAAGGTAAAATAAGCAGTGAATTGAGCACTGATGCACGAGTACATCTCGTGATCCAACTGATGTAAGGTGGTAACAAGGTGTAGAGCTGGA
>NC_063346.1:46096197-46126765 GCF_021869965.1 Rhincodon typus
CAGCATCGGTAGTTCCTACTATCTCTGATGTAAGGTGGTATCAGCTTTTGAGAATTTTTAATGTTTTTGCTAAAAAGGATCTGGAAAAGTTTTAAAGGTTGGTTTTTTCAAAGTAAAGTGTATTTACAGGTTCAAAAATAGAAAAAACCTACACAATTTATTATTCTATCTCAGCACCTACATTTATTGTGTTGGATTTTCCTGGTTCAAGGTGCAGGGCTACACGCCATCCTCAGTAGTGGTCAGAAGAGAGGCATTTTAAAAAAAAAGTTACCAAACTCATAAGGTTGCAACATAGAAGGGCAGTTAGAAGTTATTTTGTTTAGGTCAAACAAGGTAACTCACTAATATAGGTAGGCACAGCCTGTTTATTATTTTCTACTATTACATGAAGCCAACTTATGCTAACTCGATTAAGCCAAATCCAATTGTAACAACTGCTCTGTATGTTCCTCATGATAAAATAAAGTAGCTTAAATGATTTGTGTCTGACTTTATCTTGCGCTTTCTTAAACTGCCTTTGTAAAGGCTGGAGAAATGTATATGACAGCACAACTTAAAATACAAGGCCAAGATACAAATATGTAACCTGCTTTAATATTACAAAAACTGAACATACTGAGTAATAGTTACAATTATACTCATTTAGTTCATCTTGCACATTTGCGCAAGAAAACAACGTTAACATTTAAATATTCCACCATTAGTGACTTGTCTTACTTGATTTAAATAATCATTTTGCATTCTCAACCTTCAAATTTGACAATAATTTGCCATTGTAGTTCATCAGGCCAAAAAGCTTGTTTGCCAGTGAGTAATTTTGACCTCGGTTCTGTCCTACATTCAGAACCCGGAAGAAAGGGTTTTTGCCAGACAACACCTGCCTGGTTTCTGACGAGAGATCTATCAATACCATGAAACATTTAATCAAGCTAACAAAAGGCTTATTTTTTGAATATATCTTCCAAATATTGTAAAGTCTAGCTCTTTTAACATTTTAAATCACTTTGTCAAATGCTTTTCTCTGAGCCTGTGTGAATGCCATTTAAATATTTAAATACAACCCTCTTCCAAGTCCTGTGGCAAAATGACAGAGTTGAATGCCACCTCTAGGTGGGACAAACAGAAGAAATAAAGCAAACCCTCAAGCCCTCTCAAGCGATGGGAAGCAACTGCCAGTGTAAGGATGCAGCCTGAATGTAAAATAAAGTAGCCTGGAACACAGAATAAATAAAATTTATTTTATCCTAGCAGCCTCACTTTCTATCCTATTCTCCTCCAGGTTTCCAATTCTCCGCCAGTCGTCGAATCACAACCTGACAAAAGAAAAGGAGGTTATCTCCCATTGCAGGCCCTCTCACCTTTATTCCCAATGTAAATCCACCCTAACCCATCTTGACACTGGCCTATGTCTTGCTCTCACTGAATACTAACCCTCACCAGCACAGAATGGAGTGATGTCAATGGTACAAAGACACTTTCTGTGGCCAGTCCTGTTGCCGGGTGATATCAATGGCTGCATGTGCACAGCGGCCGTATTGAGTCATCGATAACTCTCCGTGGTAAAACAGTCAAAGCATAACAGTAGATTAGGCATGGTTTCTAAAAATACCTAAAAAACCAAAACTGGCATTTTAACTGTAGTTCTAAACTTTGATTTCTCATAGGGAGTGTAAAGTACTTCATAAGGTACAGTCAGTGAAGTAGAATATTTGGTGTTGCTTTGGAAACACACTTTTTGGAAGCCACATACAAAATGGAATTTTCGCCTTCACTGCTAGGGGGTTGCAATTTAAACCCCTGTTGCAACAGTACAGGGTGGTGACGGCATTTCAGGCCTAGTGTATGATGTAGAGTTTTGTCTCTGAATTTTAAAAAAGAATATCTGGCATTGGAGGCAGATCAAAAGAGATTCACTCCGCTGATTCCGGAGATGAAAAGTGCTGACTTATCAAGAATGGCTAAACAGGTTAGGCCTTACTCATTAGAATATGAAGAATGAAGGGTGATCATATTCAAGTGCAAGATTCCTGCTTGACCAGATGGACGTTGAGGTGTTTCCACTTGTCAGGGAATCTCTAATTAGGGACATAGTTACAGAATAAGGGGACATTCATTTAAGATGGAGATACAAGAGAATTCCTTCTCTCAGAAGATAGTGAATGTCTGGAAATCTCCATTCCAGACAGTTAAGGAGGTTAGATCACTGAAATTATTTAAAGCGGAGGTAGATAGATTTTGAAATAATGAGGAGTTGTGGGCTATGAGGAGCTGACAAAAAAAGGAGTTCAGACCTAGGGCAGATCAACCATGATCATGTAGTATATGATGGGGCAGGCTCTAGAAGCTGACCTGCCTACTCCAGCTCCTATTTATGTCCTTCTGTTTTAACAGTCAGGAGGTTTACAATGGGGCCCTCTGGTACGACTTTCAAAGTATATAGAAGCTTTTGCAAAACCTGTAACATTTTCTTGTGTGTAGCATTCTTTCCATATTCACGGCAAAGCTGTTCACTCAAGGCTTGCAACTCTCGCCCAAATTGGATCATGCGTTCTGTTGCAGCTTGGTTACCTCCACAGAGCTGGCGCTGAGGGCAGCTGTCCTCTATAATCAAAGAAATAAATTATACAAGGGTATCAAAGAATTGTCAAAGGTTGATCACTATGATGACACAAATAAAATGTAGGTTTTTATTTCAAACTCTGGGGACTTCAATCATGTCAACTACTGTATTTTAACCAAAAGATCGTGGCAAAATATTTATTACTTGGAAACTAAAGAGTTCAATGAGTGAATGTCAAGTAAACAATCTGGTTAAATGCTGACACACATGCATTGCTCTGCTGTACTCTTTACTGTCAAAAATTAGCTGCAATATGGCAGCAATGGTTATAGCAAAGATATTCAATGTGCAAGTCTTCTTGTATCAATGGGCTATTTATGGCAATTGTCATGATAAATTGGAGGAGAGGGCCTATTCCTGGTGCATGCTGTGGTCTATTTGTATTTTTTTTTATCTCTACTCTTTGGGCATCACAATTAGCACTGCTGCCTCACCATGTAAGGGTTCAATTCCACCCTTGGGTGATTGTGTGAGAAGGTTGCATATCTTCCACGTGTCCGTGTGGGTTTTCTCTGGGTGCTCCGGTTTCCTTCCACAGTCCAAAAATGTGCAGGTTAGGTGGATTGGCCATGCTAAATTGCCCATAGTATCCAGGATGTGCAGGCTAGGTGGATTAGCCATGAGAAATACAAAGTTACAGAAATGGGGACAGGCTGGGTGGGATGCTCTTTGGAGGGTCGATGTGGACTTGATATTATAATTCTTCAGCTTTTCTTTTTCTGGTCTTATCTTCCTCTTCAGTTCCCTGTTTCACCTACTTTTCATTCCCTTTCTCTTCATTTACGGTTGCTGTCTTTCTTGTTTTCTTTTTCTACGTCAGGTAAAGATGGTGATAAAGAAGGGATCTGAAAGATAGAGGTAATATTTTCCTGTGGAATCTGCACACAAGAGTTAGGTGGTGAAGAGAGTTGGCAAGGACTGGAGGCTGCATTTTCTGGCAACAAGTGTACGAAGGGAGGAATATAAAAATTTAGCTGGGGCTGCTGCCTGGATGTTGATTGGGGTTGAGAAGAAATGCAAAAAATAATTTAGTGAAGATAGATTGAGGTGGTTAGTGGGGACAAAAGGGCTGGAGGTTTGTAGACTCTATGCAAACTTTGGCAAACAAATTGCCTAAAGCAGCAACAGTGTGTAACAGGTTAGAAAAGGGATGATACAAGTGATATGCCAGAGGGAAAATTAAAAATGTTCTGCAATTTAAATTCATTATTCATTGCTACAACTTTTAAAGGGCACGTTTAAAAATTATTAATGCTTATGATTGAGTCAGCATAAATTGTAAATGCTCATAGCACTTGGAAAACTTAGGTACCATTGAAAGCAAAGAGGATTTGAGTACTAGCTGCTGGTTAGGATTTAGGTTGGAGGGGCAGTGCATGGGACAGAGAGCTATAGAAGGCTGCACAAGTGTCAAAGATTTGGAAGCAAACATATCACATACAGGGAGAAGCTTAAATACTCCTTGGAGAGAGAAAAAAAACAGGCAGAATCAGAAAACGCAGCTCAGAGGATGGGGCCAGACTACACTTCCAAAAACCTTTGGCTGTTGCTGCTGAGCATCAAAAGAACATGAACTGAAATTAAATCATTGCAAGTGACATAGGAGAAAGAATAACCTGAGGATGCAATGATGATCAATAGATAACATGCTGTTGATGAAGCATGGTACAATTTAAGGAGTATTGAAGAAAACAGTGAGTTTGAAGTGGAATAGTTAGAATTAATGCGTGATGGTTGGATTCAGGGGCAGGTGAGTGAAAATGATGAGATTGATAAGGTTTACTGATGATTGCAAAACTGTTAGCATTCGACATCATTACACCTCTGATAGCCCATTCTAGAGTCTGCATGTGCACAGGAAAAAGGTTGAAATCCAGAAGGTGCTGTCAGTGATTCAACACTACTCCAGAGTATGTGCTGTTGAGCTCAACCAGTATACAATCAATCAAGAGTCAGTGCACTGACAAAAACCTGCTCTTCATGAGCGTTGTTTCACTTTTGAAATACCTAAAAAAACACATCTTGTTGAATGAAGTGCAAATGGAGTTTTCACCGACACCCTTTGTTCATAATTATTACTGAAAGACATCACTGGTCCTGTGAAGAGAAACTAATTTTATCTATATGGCACACCAAATTTCTGAATAATTAAAAATTACACATCTTTTCATCAAAATATTTAATTTTTAAAATGTTTATGAGAGTTAACCTCTACCTTAAATCTCCAATAATAATTGTGTTCTAAGTCAACTTATCTTGAAAAGTTTGATAATCAGTGCTTTGTTCCTGGCTAGCATTTTGCAAGAGTACTGGCTGCTTGTCCTGCTGATGACAGCACTGTTGCTGGATGCCCAGAAATCACCATAGATTGGCATCAGACCCAAACCCATGCTGGGAAGGTGAAATCCACATCAGAGATTGCCTGATTTTTGTATGCAGTTTACTCAAGGTCAGTGGTCAGTGCAGTCATTTTACCGCCAGCCTTAAAATCTGGGTCCATATATTTGTGTGGAATCACAGGCTAGAATGAATGTGGTGCAATTTAGCAGGGGGTAAACATGAAGCTGGAGTGATTTAAGAAATAAGTTTGGAACTGACAGAGACAGTGCAATGTAGTGGGATTGAGGACAGACGTAATTAAGGCTGAGCAAAGACTGTTTGATTCTGTGGGAGTAGGAATTTGAGGCAAGGTAGGAATTAGAATGAGTAATAGGGAAATGGCACAGAGAAAGAATATCACAAAGAAAGGCATCAGAGTGATCAATGCAATGTTATTTTGTTTTATGTGTAAATAAAACTAAGTCCATCCTGTCTGGGTGCACACATGGAGAGTCAATACAAAGTGTGATCCTAAGTAGAATTAAAGCGCGGGGATTATTTGGATAATGCACGTTAAGACCATAAGACATAGGAGCTGAAGTAGGCCATTCCACCGACTGATTCAGCTCCACCATTCAGTGAATTCATGACTGATCTGAATCCTTAACTCGACTTTCCTGCCTTTTCCCCAATTCCTCAATTCCCTTACTGATTAAAACTATATTCAAAGCAGAGATAAATTTAACAACTATAGTTCCACAGATTTCTGCAGTGAAGAATTAAACAGATTCACCACCCACACAAGAAACTCCTTGTCATCTATTTTAAATGGTTGGCCCCTTACTCCGAGATCATGCTCTCTGGTCCCAGACTCTCCTACATGGGAAAACATCTCTCGTCATTTATCCAGTCAAATTTCTTAGGAATCTTACACATTTCAATAAGTCATCTCATTCTTCTAAACTTCAATGAGAACAGGCCCAATCTATTCAACCTCTCCTCTTAAGATAGTCCCTCCATACCCAGCATCAACATAGTGAACCATCCCTGGACTGCTTCCAATGCCAGTATATCTTTCCTTTGACAAGGTGACCAAAACTGTTCACATTTTGGATATGGTCCAACTAGTGCCTTGTACGGTTTTAGCAAGACTTCCCTATGTATATAATCCATTCTCTTTAGAAATAAAGGCTAACATTCCATTTGTCTTCCCTAGTACTTGAACTTGCACGTTAACTTTCTGTGATTTATGCACAAGGGCTCCTAAATCTTTCTGTGCTACAGCTTTCAACAGTGTTTCTCTATTATAATATTCAGCTCCTCTATTCTTCCTGCCAAAGTCCATAACCTCACATCTTCCCACATATATTCCATGTGCCTACTCACTTAACCTGTCCATTCCCTTTGCAGACTGTATGTATATCATCCTCACCACTTGCCTTCCCATCTATTTTTGGGTTATCCACAAACTTCATGATATTTGTCTACATTTAAAGTCATATTGTGGTCTTTGCGCTTTCAAATTTTGCAATACTAGTTAAACCCTTTAACATCAAGACCAAGTGGAATGTTCAGGTCATGCAATGTTAAAGGACAATGGAAATAACTGGAAGGTGCGCTGGGGAAATGAGGGAAGAACACAGTCAGATCAGTAAGGCAAAGAGAGAAACAGTGGAAAGGTACTCTTACTTCTACTGGTTCTGGAGTTCCTTCTTTGTAATAGGGTTTGTGGTGAGCCAGTGCTAGATATTCTTCCAGGATGACAGTCAAGCTAGTCTTCCCTCATTCAAACTTGAAATTCCATCTTGTGGGTGGGGCAAGTGAGCTTGGGTGATTTTTTTTCCTCCTCTTGGAATCAAACAGTGGGTAGATGTGAAGCATAGTTTTGGCGTACACATGGCATGCAGCACAGTAAATAAAGGCATTGATTTGAAGGCATGGAAATTAGTACATAGATTAGTGGCAATAAACAGATTTGGCTTAAAGAAAAAACTTAATAGATTTTAGATTTGGGTTTTATTGTCATCTATACTCAAGTACAGGGGTACAGTGAAAAGTGTACAAAATCTGTAATATTTCCGACTAGGTGATTAGAAACCAGAGATACTCAAGAGGTCAATATTGGTCAAGAGGTCAATATTGGAGATTTCAAAGGTTTGCAGAGATGTAAAGAGGTTACAGAGATAGGGAGAGGAAGACCACAAAGGGATTTGAAAAGAGGGATGAGAATGTTATGATTGAGGCATTACTGACTAGGGAATAAATGTAGGCCAGTGAACACTGCAGCAATAATGGGACTTGGTGCAAGTGATAAATGGCAAGCACAGTTTAGGTCAAGGACAAGGTTCTGTTGGGTTGAAGATGAAAAGGTGGTCAGAAGAACACTGGAATAGTCAAGTCTAGAGGTAAAAATGTGTGGATGAGTGTTTCAGTATCAGATTGACAGAATTGGTCAATATTACAGAGCTCAAAGTAGACCAGCACTGTCAACGCAGATGTCAGATCTGAATGTCATCCTGGTGTCAAACACAACATCAAGGTCTAGTTCAGTCTCTCTCCCAAAGTGAGGGAGAGAGTTGATGTTTAGAGAACAGAATTTGTGGTGAGGAAATATGTCAATGGGTCTTGATCCTCCAATATTTAGCCAGAGTTAATTTCTGTTCTACCAGTACTTGATGTTAGATAAGCAACAGGTTAAGAGATATAGTAATGAGGTAGAACTAGTTCATCAGTATTATGGAACCAAAAGTTGCGTTTGTTCATGTTGTCATCAAAGGATTGTCATACCTATGAGATGCTGAAGGGACCTAGGGAAAGATCCCTGGAAAATGTTGAAAGTAACAGTGCAGAGAATCTACTCCAGTTAAATGGCGTTGGCTATGACTGGAGAGAAAAAGATGGAACTAGGTGAAGACAGTCCAACTAAGTTGGATTAAGCAAAGAGCGATGCATGTGATCAATTCTGTCAAGGCTACAGAGAGGTTGAGAAAGAGGAGAAGGGATCATTTATTGTGGTCACAGTCTAATAGCATCTGTTTCAGCATGTACAAGGGGCTGAAATCCAAAGAAGAAATCTAAATGTTGAACAAAAGAAAGGGCATGGATTTGGGAAGTGATGACAAACTCAAGCACTTTGGACAGGTCAGGAAGGTTTCAGATGGGATGGACAGAAAAGTCAAGGGTGGATTCTTCAGGTGAGGGAGAAGGATAAAAAGAAAAGCAGAAAAATACTTGAGGGGCTAAGTTCAGAGTTTTGAAAAGGGATCAAACCCATGAGAATTAGAATCAAACATTGGTAGGCAAAACATTAACTGAACAATGGGAAACCTTCAAAGAGAAGATGCATCAGGTGCTGTATAAACAAACACATTCCCAAGAGAGGCAAGAACAGGGCACCAAATGCTTGAATTCCCTGGATGGAGTAAAAAGAAACAATGAGAGGTTTGTAACAAATGTAAGGTATTGATAGAGAACCTAACCGAATAATTGAAAAAAAATCATTATGAAGGGGGAAAGAAGGGAAAAAGGGAGCATCAGAGAATAGATTAGGACCCAACACAAATCTAAAGGTCTGCTAAAAACAAAAACAGCAAAACAATAGTCAAAAACAAAACAGTAACATTACTAAAGTAGAGTTCTGGAGTTTGTGTGACTGTAAGTGTGAACTATCAATGGTCTTGTGTCTGAAAAAAAAGACAAAACAAGGTTCTTCATTGACACTGGGAATGAAATGCAAGATCTAAGGCACTGTGAACGGACATGAAAATAAACATTTTGGAGATTCTGGAGGCACAGGACATGTCTGAGGTGCTTGTTATCTGTATGCAGTAGAGAATAGTATTTGTTAATAGCCCAAAGGATGTAGTAACAATATTGGATAGGAGATAAAAAAAGATAGGGGAAAGAAATAAAGAGGAGGCATTTAAAAGGTTGGAAGTACACAAAGGAGAAAAGTCACCTGGTCCAGACAGATCAGAGTTATTGAATGAAATAAGGCTGATTGCAACCTTCCCCACATATGGGGGATTTGCCAGAGAACAGTTCATGAGAGTGGACAGGGATAAAGCCAGCAGTCAGTCTAATCTTAGTCATTGGGAAATGTTTAGAGACAAAATTCATTGTAAATTGGAAGGTACGGGCTAATAAATGAAATTCAATATATATTTATTGAAGGCAAATCAAGTTTGACTGATCCAATCCTTTCACGATACAATGAAGAAGGGTGATGTACATATGGATTTCTAAAAAGCAAAATATACCATAAAATGCTTATTAGCAAGATTAAACTACAAGGGATTAAAGCAACAATTACATTGCAGATATGACAAAACTTGGCCATAGGACAGAAAACATGGATTAGCAGGGAGTTAACGGTTGTTTTATAATACAGCAGTATCTCCATTGGTCAATATTAGGGATGCTCATCTTTTTGATATACATTAATGTCTGAACTTGGGTACATAGGGTGTCAAAGTTCACAGATGACACAAAATTTGGATAAGTAGGTAAAATAACTGCACAGAGACTGGTATCCCATCACCAAGTCACCCTTTATTTACTTCTGCACAGTACACTAGCTGTGGCTAGCCCGCTCAGAGTCAGATCTCTGTACTGAGGAGATTCTAAATCTCCTGTTTATATTGGTCAGCCAAGGCTTCCTGATTGAGGTTGTTAACCCAAGCCAATCAAGGACCTCACAGTCAACAAAGTCCACCTGCTTCCAATCACGACATCTCTCCCCCTGCTAAGTCGGGGATGTAGGCCTGGTCTTTCTCTTATAGCGTGTTCTGCGATGTATTCGCCCCAGGTCCGATTTGGACTCTGACACGGACAGTGTACACCAGACCACAGCCCGTCTCTTGCATCTGGAGCCCCTTGGGAGGGTTTCACTCCTCTTCTTCTGGTGGCAATTGGAGTCCATGTAACATGAACAATGCTCACAGCTTATATATCGTCATCCCGGAGTTTGCTAAGGATTTTATGCACGTCCGTCCAACCACTTTGAATGGGCATCCACAATGACCAGGAACACTGAGCCCATGACGGGGCCGGCATAATCGACATAACTGACTCTAGGGTTTACCCGGCCTTTCACAAGGATGTCAGGCTGCCGTTGGTGGCAATTTCTGCCCTTGTTGGCACTTCAGGTACTGCCCCACCAACACAGCTATGTCAGCATCCAACCCTGGCCACCAGATATAGCTTCTTTCTAGCACCTTCATCTTGGAAACCCCCGGATAACCCTGGTAGAGTTCAGCCAGCATCTTTACTCGGGTCAATCACCCTTGGTCCCTCTAATAGTATGCCATCCTCTATGGTGATCTGGTCTTGTCGGTTCTAGAAAAGTTTCAATCCTGGTTGTGATGGCCCTTCAGTCTCCCCCAGTACCACCAGCTGTTTTAGTTTTGCTAGGACAGGATCTTTTTGTGTCCAGTCGGATATTGTCAGCAGTGACCATATGGGTGTCCAGGAAGTTCAAAACCTGAACGGACATTTCCAGGGGAGACACCGCCACCAACAGAGTATCTACCAGTGGGAAGTGGCTCAAGGCATCCTCAGTAGCCACTTGGCTTCCTGGATCGTGTTCTAACTTGTACCTGTACACGCTGAGAGTAAGGGCCCAATGCTGAATTCTACTGGAAGCTATTCGGCACTGCCCTTGTCTTCCTTCAATAGCCTGAGCAGGAGTTTGTGATCTGTTACTATGACAAATTCCCATTCATAAGGGTACTGGTGGAACTTCTTTGCACCAAAGATGACCGCCAAACCTTCCTTCTGTATCTGGGTATATTTGTGTTCAGCATCAGCCAAAGTCCAGGAAGCATATGCTATCAGGCCTTCCTCTCCGTTAGACCACTGGTGAGCCAACACTACCCCGATATTGTACGGGGAGGCATCGCATGTCAGCACTACCTCTCGCTTCAGATCATAGTGGGCCAACATCTTAGATGACAATAGCTGCTTTTTCACTTCCCAAAAGGCTACTTCTTGGCCACATGACTATTTCCAAAGCTGACCCTTTTTCAATAGCAGGTGTAAGGATGCAAAGATGGAAGCAGGTGATGTATGAATTTTCCATAATAATTTACTAACCCAAGGAAAGGCTTAAGCTCCAACATAGACATGGAAGCTGGAGCTCCTTTGATTGTCCTCACTTTATCTTCTAACGGGTGTAACTCTGTTTTGTCAACTCTGTAACCAAGTAGGTCACTTGGGTCACCTTGAACACACATTTTTCCCTTCCAAAGCATATGTCCACCTGGGAGAAATGTTTAAGCACTATGTCCAAGTTCTCCAAGTGCTCTTTATGGTCTTCCCTGTTATTAGCACATCATCCAGATAAATGGCAACTTGGGGGAAGCCCTTGTTAAATGTTCTCAATGGTCTGCTGGAAAGGGCGCAGGCTGACGATACGCCAAATGGCGGTCTTGTAAATTGATATAAACCCTTACGGGTGTTAATTGTGGCATATTTCTGGGACTCCTCATCCAGTTGCAATTACAGGTAGGCATGGCTCATGTCCAGCTTCGTAAAGTACAGCGCCCCCTCCTCCCCACACCACCCTGCCCCGCCCCGCCAACTTTGCATCCAAATCCTCTACGCAAGGGATCGGGTATTTTTCCAGCTGCAAGAAGCGGTTTACCGTTTGCTTAAAATCCCTACAAAGGCGAACTGAGGCATCAGGCTTCACAATCGGTATGACCGGTGCCCAGTCTGCAAACTGCACTGGTTTGATGATTCCTTCACTCTCCAGCCACCTCATTTCAGCCTCTACTTTTGCCCACAAGGCAAATGGCACCAGGCGACCTTGTAAAGTTGCGGAATTGCTTTCTGGCCAACATGTAAAGTGGCTTTAGCCCCTTTGACAGTCCCAAGCTCTTCCTGAAATATTTCTGGGTATTTCACTAGGACTTCACTGAGGTAGCTATTTTCTAATCAAAAAATGTTGAGTTAATCGAGGTGAATCTTTCTCAACCAAATCCACCCCAACAGGCTTGGTCCCGAGCCTCTTACTACCATCAGTGGTAACTGCATCAACTGTTTCTCATAGGAGACTGCAAACGAAGTCATACCCTTGATATGCAACAGTTCCCTAGCGCATGTTCTCAGTCTGGCTGCGGTCTTGTGCAATCTTAAGGGTTGGAAACCCTAGTGAATCTTGTTAAAGACAGATTCTGCAACTACAGATACAGCTGCGCCAATACTGACTTCCATTGGAACTGGGTGACCTTTTAAGCAAACATTAATTTTTATTAGTTCTGATTTGGATGTCGCTAAGCAGTCTGGTTGTTGCAACCCACATGTAGGTGAACTTTTGAGGGTGTGCACTCTCCTGGGTACCGGCCTATGAGTTTTCAGACTCAAGTCAGTCTTCGTAGGACACCTTTGCTCTCTCGAGTCTGCATACCGACAGCAACAACAACAGCTTGCTGGCCCAGATCCTGAAGAACTTTTTATCCACTTGGCTGAGACTTGGTTTTTCTGTGGGGTTCTGCTGTGGGCTGGCCTAGGGTCCCTCTGCTCAGGATATGGCCTGTGTGTGGCTCTGCAAGTGCCAACGCTCAAGTGGTGTTCCCCAAGCTCAGTCAGACAGGTGAGGATGTCCATTTCCATTGGGATGCCCTGCAGTTCCCATGCTCCACTTCCCACATTTTCTAATGACAAAGCTAGTTGTAGTGCTTTTTTCTGAAGTCCAGTTGGACTTCACCTCGTAGGCACTTCTGCATGGTTACATCATTAATCCCACATACCAAACGGTCTCTCAGCATCTCATTCATGGTTAACCCAAAATCACATGCCTCTGCCAGTCATCTTAACCTCGTCAAAAATCCCGATATGGATTTCCTGATTCTCTAACAGCCGAATAAAACAGGTAGTGTTTCAGGATTAGAGGTGGTTTGAGGTCATATTATTCCTTAACCAAATCAGTCAACTCTTGGAAGGTTTTGGCGTCTGGTGCCTCTGGGAAAGTTAAGCCCCGTATAACCGAAAATGTTGTAGGTCGCAAGCAGTCAGAAGGATTACTCATTGTTTTTCATCTGCCTCAATGTCATTAGCCCAGAAAAAATAGCATTCTTTCCACATACTGGGCCCAGTCTTCGACGGCAGGATCAAACAAGTCAAGCTTCCCAAATAAAGGCATGATGTTAGGAATGCGCACCCCAACTCCAAGATGACTGTTGCGAGCGAATGTTCTTCAGACACATACTGTTTTCCCCTGTCGCAACTGAAATAACTGCACAGAGGCTGGTATCCCGTCACCAAGTCACCCTTTATTTACTTGTGCGCAGTATACTGGCTGTGACTAGCCAGCTCGGAGTCAGTCCCCAGAAGAGAGGAGATTCTAAATCACCTGTTTATACAGCCCGTGTTAATAACACCAATCAAGGACTTCCATAGTCAACAAGGTCAACCTGGTTCCAATCACTACTGTAGGAAACAATTAGGGGCATAGTAACGTATTTAGGAGGACATAACAGGGTGAAAAGGGAAAACGCACAGCAAATGAATATACAGTACAGGGGTGGCCACAGAAGTGATGAATCAGATTAATATAGCCATATGAAAGGATACAAAGCAATACTTTTCATTTCTAAAGGGACTGCATTAAAAGCAAAGTAATTCTGTCAAACCTGTATTAAATCTTGATGAGATTCCATTTAGAGCATTGACAGTTCTCAGCTCTATTTAAAAAAGTGCACCAGAGAAGATGCAAAAAAGATGTCCTAAAATGATATCAGAAAAATAACATCTATTATGAAAGATATATCATATTGGAGCCCTTTTGTCTAGAAAAACTGAAAGCTGAAGCGTCACTGGCTATAAATCTTTTTACATTATGAAATAATTTGATAGGGTAGATAGAAAGATGCCAGGGTTGGTGGTGGTGGTGGCTGGGGTGGATACAGAGAAGGGATAGGAACAGGAGACCATGAATGCAAGTTGTGCATTGATCGGGAATTCAGAAGAAACATTTTTTTTTTAAACCTAAAAAAAGTGATCACAATCATGAAGATGTCTCTACACTGAATTGTTCAGGCAACCGGCATAGGAAATGCCAGATAACCATCTGTTCCTCCTTCCAAATATGCTTATGTTCATGAAGTTAGATGAAGCCTTGTTTGGAACATAAAAATTAGCATGGCCCTTTGACTTGAATGAATTGTTTTTATGATGTATATGCTGCCCAGGCTGGATGGGGGTCTGTTAGCTCAGTTGGCTGGATAAATGATTTGTGATACAGAATTAATCCAACATCATGGATCAACTCTTGCACCAGCTGAGGTTACCATGAAGAACTCTTCTTCTTAATCTCTCCCCTTGCCCATGGCATGGTGATCCTCCGGTTAACAACACATGAGACAGCAGCGCTATGGTCTGTTTGGTCTATGGCCACTTTATATTACATTATACAGCATCAAGTTAATGCACAATGTGAAGCTGGTACAAGTTGGTTAGAGAAATGCAGAGCGGTAATATAAAGTAAACGATACAATTTTGAAGGAGGTGCAGAACAAAAAGACCTGGTGTGAGTGCACACAAATCTTCAGAGGTGGCAAATCAAAGTGAAAAGGTAGTATGAACACATGTCTTAGTTTTATAAACAGTTGTATAAAGTGTTATTTAGGCTTCAGCTATATTATGTCCAATTGACATCACACTTCAGGAAGGATTTTAAGGCCTTAAAGATGGTGGAGAAAAGAATGATCGTGGCATTAGGAACTTCAGTCATGCCTAGAGACTGGAGACTTTGTGGTTGTTGTCTTCACGGTAGAGAAGGTTTAAGAAGAAATTTGACAGAGGAGTTTAAAATTTGCCATGATCATACTGAATGGCTGAGCAGGCTCAAAGGTCCAAATGGCCTACTCCTGTTCTTATTTTCTATGTTTCAATCATGAACAGTTTTGATGGAGTAAACGAAATAAAATGGTTTCCAGTGGCAGAACAAAAAGACAAAGTGATCAAAGTGAAATGACTCCACAGAAGCCGGTATCTTGTCACCACGTCACCCTTTATTTACACGTGGAGAGTCCTTGATATTGGCCCAGCTCCCTCAGAGCCAGCTCTGAGTGAACAGGGTGTCTGACACTCCTGTTTGTATCTGTCAGCCAGGGCTCCCTGATGGGACCAGATTAACAACCCTGATTAGGGAACACATATTCTAAGAGATCCACCTTACTGAGCTCATTACAATCACTACACAGAGGATATAAGCTTAAGAAGAACTAGAAGCAACAGGAAGAACACTTTTAATGCAGTTAGTTGCTGTGATCTGGAGTGAAATACCTGGAAAGGTGATGGAGGTATAATCATTAGGAACTTTCAAAAGAGAACTGGATAAATACCTGAAATAAAAAATGCATTGGGCACTGGGGAAGAGCAAGGTAGTGGGACTGACTGGATAGTTCTACCTAAGAGCTAGCAAAGGTGTGACGAGCACAATGGCTTCCTTGTGACTATAGTATTTAGATTCCATCAGAGTGTAGTCACTTATTCTTTAAGGTGGCAGTGTTGCATTTCAGCAGCTGGGATGTGAAGAATCTTATGACTATCGGATTTAGATGACTGTTGCAAAGGATGTACCCTTTTCACCCAGAGGGTGGTGGGAATCTTGAACTCACTGCCCGTAAGGGTAAATTAAATAATATTTAGATGTGCACTTGCAATGCTAATTTCAAGGCTATGGGCCAAGTGCTGGAAAATGGGAACTGTGCTGTAGGCCTTTATGTGAAGCACGAATAAATTTTCAAAATCATCAACAGTCCTTCAGTTACAAAAGGAAATGATGTCTTAATCAGGAGCCGATTCAAAAAAGGTAGGGCAAGTCAGGCAGAGTGAAAGGTTTCTTAAATTTAGGATAATGCAAACACCACTGTGACCAAGACTTAAAAGATGATTCAAAAAAATCAAGTTATGTATTGCAATTAGTGGTGATGGGTTCACAATTCTTCAGAAGGGAGTGGATCAAATCTATTTATGGGAGAGACAATGGCAGCGGGCTTAAGAAGGGACTGAGGCAAACAAAAAGACCAATATAGCTTTCGGGAAAAATAGAGTGAAATATTGTTGAGTTCAGAATCTCACTTTACTACTTCTTCATGCAAGCGTTTAGCATAGGTTCTTCCTCTCATTTTCCCTTTCCAAACACATTGTCTACAGATCCAATAACAGTTCCTCATTTCTTTCATAAAGTGTGCGCACCCAGCCCTCTGCCTCATCCTACCCATGCTGGACTCATCCGTCTGCAGGATTTCTTCATGCTTATAGTTGCCATTCATTATTCTAGAGGAGGTGTTTTCCAAGACTCCATTGGTGTAGTGCTCTGGTTCCATTTCCATTTCACTATCACTGTTAAGCAACAACACAAATCAGATGGTAAAATTCTCCAATCCATTTCAATGGATCTTTCAGACTCAAAACAACTGAGATGGATACAAGTAGAATTCCTATCCTCCAATAAAACATACGAGGGTACAGGTCTTCATCTTTTCCTTTTCTGTCTTCAGTCAGACTAACTGGCTGCAGTTCTCTAGCATGCATGAATGCAAGCCAATCAGTCTTGCTCCAATTTAGGTTGATTCTTTCTTCATTAGGATGGTTGGGAGGGCAAACAGCTGATAGTATTCTTCATGATTATCTAATTGTCAAGAGGGAAATCTCAGACATAAGACTTCCAGATATTTTATTGGAGCTAATTTTTCTCACTTTACATAAAGTAGTTTCTCCTTTCTATTCACCAAGAGCGGAATACTCAAAGCTGGTGGGAATGAGGGGCAAATATGCTGGGACACACATCGGGATGACTCCCTGGCATTGTCCCATTGTCAGGGAAGTTTCTCAATAGCAAGTGCTGGGTGGGCAGTCAATTTATACATTTAAACGCTCTATTGAGAATCAGTTAACAGGGCTGCCAGCATTTTGCCAATTACCTGTGTAGGTAGGCCACTAGTTTTGTGGTAGCACCCTCCCTAACTGACAAGCTCCATGATCTCAAAGAGGGTCTCAGGCAGATCAGGCAGTCCTCGTTATCACACCTCAAACCAAGGGGTTGCCCAGCAATTGGCAGGGCCTCCCCAAATTTCTATTTTTTAAAAAAAATACTTTACTCTACTAGGGAGCCTCATTCTGGAGGTCAATTTTATTCATTCATTGGAAGTGGGGTCCATTGGCTGGGCCAGCTTTTATTGCCCATACCCAGTTACCCTTGAGGGTGTTTCCTGCCTGCCTTTGTAGTAGACACTTTTTCTGTGGGCACTACTGAAGTTTTAGAGCTGCATGCACTCAGAATGCACTGGCAGCACCAGGAGCATACTCACTGTACTTAACTGGGCTATGGACCTGCTGGCAGACAATTAGGAGGCCACCTATGGCAAAATTGATGAGCATATCCTGCTGCTAGCAATTTGGGACTTGCTTTCTGGCCCAACACTGGGATCACAAATACTATGGCAAGTCAGCTCCAAGTATCAATGGTGAAAGTTCTTTGTGCTATTTCGATAAATGCAATGATTTATTTTCTAAAACCCCTAGCACATCATTCACTATAAATGACGAACAGACATTTCCACAGTGCTAATTAATTAAAAGCATTTTAACTTGTTAAATAAAATTATATCAAAGTTGACGAGATTCAGCTTGAACTTTCAATGACTATTGACTTACCCATTTATCTCATTCTTTATAACTTCATATTAAGTGGCTTTAACTAGGTCAAACCTGCATTGAACTGTGCTTTGCATAGGAAGAAAGATCTGGAAACTTTTAAATTCTCAGCAAGTATACATTAGGAATAGCTAAATCAAGTATCTGTATGTTCTTGATTTTTACATCAAAAATAGAAAATCATATTCATTCAGCTCCAAAATGAATTAAAGTAGAGCTTCTCACTACAAAAGAACATTTTAAAATAGTGCTACTTTAAAATAACATTGTTCCAATATAAACACAACAAACTATGCATGCTAAGAATCCGAAACAAAGGCAGAGTGCACTGGAGAAACACAGCAGGTCTGGTAGCATCTGTTGAGTCTGTAAATCTGGAAAAAAAAACAACAAAATGCTACAAATATCATGTCTAGCATCATCTATGCAGAGAAAAACCAAGTTGGCATTTGAGGTAATCAACTGAAGCATTAACTTTTAAAGATCACTGACCTCAAACACCATCTTGTTTCCTCTCTCCACAGATCATGCAAGATCTCCTGATTAGTTCAAGCTTCAAACTGCTCTGTACAGGCAGTCCTCACTTTAAGTCTCCCATTTTAAAGATTTTTTTGTTTTAATGCTGTTTATTTTCTTTATGTCCACTCTCCTTATTTAACGTGCTGTTCTCTATTTTAGCATCCTTACTTCCTGATCATGCCTCATGTCTCCCTGATCACATCCAGGGGAGGCGATGGCCAACTGGTATTATCGCTGGACTGTTAATCCAGAGACCCAGATAACGTCCTGGGGACCCAGGTTCGAATCCCGCCATGGCAGATGGTGGAATTTCAAATCCATAAAATATCTGGACTTAAGAGTCAAATGATGACTATGAATCCATTGCCAGTTGTTGGAATAACCCATCTGGTTCACTGATGCCCTTTAGGGAAGAAAACTGCCATCCTTACCTGGTCTGGCCTCCATGTGACTCTCGACCCACAGCAATGTGGGTGACTCATAACTGCCCTCTGGGCAATTAGGGATAGGCAATAAATGCAGTCTCATCAGCGATGCCCTCATCCCGTGAATGAATTTTTAAAAAAAAAATCAGCATTGTGCCTCTTGCATTTTGCAGGAGTTGTTCATTTGAATGATCAGTGAAGCCCTGATAGTGCTGCTAGAGTAGGCACCACTGTTTCTGCACCCTACAATTAATGATCAAAGATCAACAATCCTCTGCTCAGATACTGAAATAAAACCTTTTAAAATACTTCTCTGCTGTTTGTACTTAGACGAGGACAGGAACTGCTGTGGACTTAATTTTTTTTACAAGAACTCGTTGCTGTAAGGTACTCTACTGGTAGTTTACCTTATTGTACAGTTACTGTAGTTGAGAATTTGTACTGTTACCTGCACTGTAAATTTCTTTAAAGACTTCTCTGCAAACAAGAAGTCAGTTTTCTTCACGGAAGCTTTCCTTAATTCACTTTGCAAGTTATTTCAGCTAGGAATGCACAATGCTGCACATGTATGGCACAGTAATTCAATTTTTACATTCGTTTTCTGAACAACAATTGTCCTCAGGAACCCAACACTGACTTTAACACAATGGGAAGTTATGCTTCACTTGAAGTCCCAATGCTTGAGAATGCTACCTGAACTGTAAGTGAGAACACCCTGTAAAGTCACAAATGATCAAATACATCATGTTGCAAGTGAAACATCTGTCTGGAGTATGAGTTACAAACATGCAATGACCATCACACATTGAATAAAGTTGATCAAAAGGATGCATAACCATATAATAACACAAACAGTGCAGTCTAAACTAACAGAAAGTAACCTCCTCCATTTAGATTTTTAATGAATGAATACATCAAATTTCATCTATATCATGAGAAGACATTCAAGGACTGCATTTGTGTTTTGTTCATCATACTCTGTGATCTGTGAAATGGAAATCTATTTGCCTTTATTCATCAAGACACTGCTATCCTTCTTTATTAAAACAAAGATTTGGTTTGATTGCAGTTAGGGTTGAGATAAACATACCTGGTTTCCTGGTTACTTGTACTACTGTGTTGCTGGGATTTGGAAGAGTCTGTAGAATTGGACTCTGAATAGTTTACAGAGGAGGGCGAGGAAGAGGACGATGATGATGATGATGAGGAACTTATAGCTGGATATTTGTTGTGCACTGGTTTGCTTTTTGACAACACAACTCCATTGCTGCAGTTTGGACTATCTGCTCCTGCAAGGCACAAGAACAGATTTATGTACAAAGAAAGTTGCCTATCACTAACATGGTTGTTGCTCTATAAATTGAGTTTGGTCTTTCTTTGTTTATTCCTTTCACAAAAATGATATGCTTCTTGGTTAGTAGGCCAAGAAGATTCTTCCAACTAAAAATATATCCATCTCAATGTTTTTCTGCCAATACGGTGACACTGGATTAGAGATTCAGAAATAGTGCACAGGCATAATAAAGCTGCACTTGTGGCACAAAGAATGCCTTGCAGGGGCAAGAGAGAAAATATCTGGGTAGAACTTGAATAGCAAATAGAACAAAGAGTAATGGTGCAGAAATATTATTGGAATAACCTTGGAACTGACTGTCAGAATCTAGTTTTCAAAGCAAGTTACAATAAACAGAATGCTACTCCTCATTTGGCAATTATACAACTGGAGATTTTAGTTATGACTATAATGCAAGACTGAGAGACTATAGCTTTAGTTTACCATCTTCCGTGAAGACAGACAGACAGACAGTGAGAACCAGAGAGTGCAAGCCAGAGCTTGCTAGACAAAAAGAGAGGTAATTGGAAAATTAACTACAATTATTCTGCTGGGGGCAGAGGGTTGATGGAGGTTATAGTTTTAGCAACTTAATTCAGTGCTTACAATTAAATTTTTGGATTATTCTAAGTATCACATATAGACAGTTCCTGGTATTAACTGGTGTTCAGTTATCAGAAAAAGACACCTTTTTGGATCAAACATTTGCGCATTAACCGAAGTTCCTGGAGAAGGAGTCATATCTCATCGCCTTGATGGCACAGATGAGACATTCTGCAGTTTCACAAAGGAATGTGGCCTTTCGAGATTGTTGAAGATTAGACGCAGGTGTCAGTACAAATCAAGAGTTACGGACAGAAGGGTGAAAGATGAAAGCACTTTTGGCAGATCTGAATATTACAACAGACAACAGGACTGGAACAGCAATAATAGACAACTGAATTTCAGGAATCCCCAGGAACCAATTAACATGTGTCTTAGATACAAATCAAAATGACTTTATGCAATGAACTGTCTAAAACACAACAGAATGATTTTGAAGTGACATGTGACAGAATTCAGAAGTTGAAGACAATGATAAAGATTTGCCTGATGGAATTGTACTAATTACAAGCAGCTGTAGTCCTGTAATGAATATACTGGTTGTTTAATTGTGCTGGTTTAAATAGGGGTTATACTTAGGAGCAAGCCAGCCTTCCATGAAAAAGGCACATATGAAACTGGGCGTGGAACACGATAAAGCAATCGTCTTTGGAAAGTGAAGAGACCTGCAATTTACTGATTCAGAGCATTATTGCAATTGCTTAGCAAAACCTGATGTTTCTAATCAGAATGTTAGCAAAGTGTTAATGGCATCAGGTTAAAAAAAACAAAGAGCCAAGATTACACAGACGATCTCCTTGCCTTTTTTGTCACAAATTAAAAATCCTTCTAAAAGATGCTAGTATAGCTGTAAATCTCAAAAAAGATTGGTGAAAAATATAAATAACCTAAGAAGTGAAGAGGATGCCACGACTTCTCACTGTAGATCTTTCATTGGCACAGAGTTATAGGTTTAGAAGACAAAGACAAACCTTTTCATCTTACATTTTATAGTTATTGCAGCCCAGTTCAGTTTTTCTACAGTAATACATGGCGAGGACAAAATGGTGATTGTAGATAAATAGTCATGAATAGAGGCGGAACTCAAACCACTGGCTAAATTTCTGACAATCAGGGGAGGGGAATATAATACGCATCAGCTGGTCTATGAGAGGAATTCTAATTTACATGCTCTGTAGAATGGGACTACAATTAGTTTAATTTTGTTGTGCAAACTTGAACACAGGAAGAATGGCATTCATCAAGGTCAAACTCTCAAAAAATTCAGGAAGTTCTCAGGCATTAGAGGAAAAATTTGAGATAAACTTTAAATCCTATACTATAAAAGTGAGGGTCTTAAACAGTAGAAAGGTCCAGTGATGATAGGGGGTGACAGTAATAGTGGATTGTCAACATGGTTGTCAAATTATTAGGGTCTATTCAGCATGGTTAGTTGAGATTGATTTTAAAATTTCAGAACTTGAGCAGTTACAGAAGGAAATGAGGCACCCCTGTATCTCTCATACTCACGTATTTGACAGTTATGAGGAACAGATGACAATAGATGAAGGGTAAGATAATGTATCCAAAGGACAATGCTTAGGTGATCCAGTGAATGGAGATGAAACAATTGTCAGCTTCTGACTGAGGCACAGTGGGCATATCTGTTTTGTTTCTTTTGGGATGAGTGGGGAAAAAAGAGGAGATCCTGCATTAGTAGTTCATGAAGCCATTAAGGAGCTAGTAGAGATCATAGTCTGATTAGATTATGCAACAGAATGAGGACGACAAAAACATCTTAAAATACAAGAAGCAGAATCCTTTATGACTAGAAAGTTATGGTGTTTGCCAAGACACCAGAATGTTTATATAGCATGTAATTATTCAGGTAATTGAGGTTACTTGCTTAAATCATTGACTGAGTAGATATAAAAGGGAAAACAGATGGGACTGATGTATAAAAGGAGCTGTAAGGCTGAATAGTTAACAGACCCTATCCACAAAGAAAGGTATCTTGGTTACTGTCTCACTAACTTGTGTGGGTCCGTATTAAATGTAGAAAATAAATTAAGAGGCAAAACAAAGAGAGTTAAACGGTTGCAAGGAATTTCATGTCTACTCAGCAATGTCAGATAAGGGATAGATAGCTTCATCAAGTAGGCAGATATATAGAGAAAAAATCCACCCAGGTGAAACCTCCAAGGCTAAAGCAGCAGCAGTGGCTTGGATCAAGGTTTCAAAGAGCATCTTGAAGATCAAGATGTTAATGTGGACATTTAACAGTGGATGAAAGTAATCCAGAAAATAGATTCAGCAATGTTCTATTGGTATCCTGGAGGGAAATTATAATGCATATTAGTGATTTTCTAAGGAGAACTGTTTTAGAATTCATTTAAATCCCTATAAATAAGTTTAAAGGGAGACTTTAAGCAACTTTTTTTGTTGAATTTACATTATTCCACAGACAACATTGACTTTTATAATATCCAATTGGTAAATAATTCTGACAATGCCTCTATAAAATCAAAAATTTACATGAGGCTTTAGGGACCTTTCAATATATAGGGTTAGACATTAAGAAGAATAGGTCTGGGGTAACCTTGAAAGTGCTACATTCTAATATATTGTTCTAGTGGTAGGGAAGAAAAAAAAATTTGGAAAACTAAACATGATTCAGTTGGTGGTAAAGTATTCCGGCAGGGGAATACTCCACTGCACACTTGCAGTTTGAAAACTCTTTTCCTTCAAGGCTGTTCCTCCCTCACTGTACTTGCCTGAACTAAAAAAAAAACAATACTGCTGATGATGAGTTAACTGGCAATACTAAGGTTAAGTATATAGGAGGTGGAGGTACAGGTACAGATTAAGCAATTTCGAGGAAACTAGGACATTGGATAGGAAGGAGGCAGACATTTAAAATGTTGTATTCTATAAATAAATCTCATTAAGTGAAGGATTGACATCTAGTTTCTTACTTCATCTAGCTATGAGAAACTAACAAAATAAAAGAGATGGTTAGAAGTACTTTGTCTGCAGAAACACTGGTTCTTAGAGAAGCAATAGAAAAGGCAGTCTCATTTGTAAAATATTTCAGAGGAAATTCTATGCAAGAGGCATTGAGAATAGTTTACCTACTGAATATCATAAAAATCATTGTTGTCTATGACATAATGTAAATTTAACAAGAAAAAGTGACTGAGAAAAGGTAAGGCTTGACCTTACTGCGAGTAAAGGCGGTAAGAGGAAGAAAATGTTTTTCTAAGATTGATACAAAATATCGACTGTCAGATGCTTTAAGTAAAGCAATAAGGTCTGAGAAGGAGAATGCCATGTATTATGATCTGTTGCACAGATAATGGAACATCGTTTGTTTTTCCAATTTGTGTGAAAATATGTTTGCATGCTGTGAAGTTTTGATTTATAGAAGGGAGATTGTGTTAATGGTATGTTAAATGCCTTAAGATTATACAAGACATGTAGGTTGAGGGTATTAACTGATTAAGTACCTTGAGCACATGTAAAAAGACACTTCTAGAATATCGATAACAACAAAAACAGAAATTGCTGGAAAAGCTCAGCAGATCTGGCAGCATCTGTGAAGAGAAATCACAGTTAACATTTCGGGTCCGGTGACCTTCCGCAGAACTAATGGTAACTAGGAAAATGTAGGTTTATATGCAGAAGGTAGGGTGGGGAAGAGGGGGTAAGGAGTAAATGATAGGTAGGGATAGAGTCTAAAGAGAGAGAAAAACAGTTGGACAGACAAAGGAGTGGATAATGATCTGGCTGGGAGGGTGAATAGCTGTTAATGGAGATGGTAAGTGGCTAACAATAGGTAGTGTGTAATGGCTATGAGATAACAAGGCCTAGTGTGGGAGGTAGGAATACCATGAATGTGGTAAAAATTTATAACATTAGAATTTAAATTGGATTTATACAGAATAAGCAAAAGACTGGATATCTGGTTTTCTACTTCGTCCCCTGGCTTTAAGAAATTTAACAATTATTTTTAAGCAGTCACTCTGCGCAGCGGGTGACATTTCTGTCTGAGCAAGAATTGAGGCTCAAATCCCACTCCAGAACTTTAGAGCCAAGGAAGGGGTGTTTGTGATACAGCTAAACAGGTAGCAAATCAACTTGTAAATCCTTCCAAAGCATGCCAACAGCAAGTGTTAAGAGTGGAGAGACATGATCCAAATAAATTGGAGCCTCTGTCATCACTATTCACACCGTTACAATATGCTGAGTGTTTGCCACAGCAACTCTGATACTTCGGGGGTCTGCTGGTCAACTCAGTCGGCTAGACAGCCTAAATGGATCAGACTGAATTCTGTGCTGGTGGTACCAATTTCCGTTCCATCTGTGGTGTCTTTGAGACCTGACTTCTCACTTAGCGATAGTGCTGTGATTCAAACAACTCAATAAGTTTACTTAAGCAGGCCGCCCATGTGCTAAGATATCCTGAAAAAACAAGGTACACAATGTCTAAATTAATAATCAATTGATTTGGTGTAAATCCCAAGATAGGAACCAGGTGATCTTCTTATTTTACCATTATCAAATAACGAAGGCAGAAACAACAGTGAATGCCATAGTGACTTTGTGTGTGTGTGTGTGTGTGTGTGTGTGTGTGTGTGTGTGTGTGTGTGTGGGGGGGGGGGCTAGCGGGAGGAGAGAGGATTCTTTCCCCATCAATATATTGCCTGGACTTAACACCATACCTGCATTGTTGAAGTGAGTGTTATTTGCTCCGTGTCTAGGGCTCATATTGGGTGATCCAGGATAGCTATCTTGGGACTTGGGACTACGGCCACTGAAACAGCGCACTTCACTGTCTGTACCATTCACCATCTCCACAAACTGCCGACACCTACACAACAAGAGCAAAGAATACGTCTTGAGCAAAACGAAAAGGACAAAATGAAAAGTCAAAACAAATAACTTTGAGAAAACATCCCATGAATGGTTTTCAACTGCCAGCTATCCTGTTTACAAATAATACAGTAGGCAATAATGCCAAAGAAACAGGAGCTGTCCTTTCTATGTATAAGTCCACTTGTTGTTGAAACAAAGAAAAGTTACCTGAACATGAAAATCAGGGTTCTACACCTGATTTTTAGCTTGTAATCTTCAAGTACAAACAAGATACAAACTAGATAGCAAGGAACCTGTCATTCAATAAAGGAACAATGGAGACAACTTCAAAAAAACCAGCACCAACTTTGGGAGGGCTGAACATCTATTACCAGTCTTCCTGCCTCACCTGGCTCTATGTTGCCATGTAAACTCCCACTCCTGTGTAAGTCACACCACTCCCTCCCAACAATAATACAAAATTTCCAGCTCAGCTTGTTCATGGAGCTGGCAGATCTCCCACATTTCAGTCTAACATAGAACATAGAACATTACAGCGCAGTACAGGCCCTTCGGCCCTTGATGTTGCGCCGACCTGTGAAACCAATCTGAAGCCCATCTAACCTAAACTATTCCATTATCATCCATATGTTTATCCAATGATCATTTAAATGCCCTTAAAGTTGGCGAGTCTACTGCTTTTGCAGGCAGGGCATTCCACGCCATTACTACTCTCTGAGTAAAGAACCTACCTCTGACATCTGTCCTACATCTATCACCCCTCAATTTAAAGCTATGTCCCCTCATGCTAGCCATCACCATCCGAGGAAAAAGGCTCCCACTGTCCACCCTGTCTAATCGTCTGATCATCTTGTATGTCTCTATCAAGTCACCTCTTAACCTTCTTCTCTCTCACAAAAACAGCCTCAAGTCCCTCAGCCTTTCCTCATAAGACCTTCCCTCCATACCAGGCAACATCCTGGTAAATCTCCTCTGCACCCTTTCCAATGCTTCCACATCCTTCCTATAATGCAGTGACCAGAACTGTACGCAATACTCCAAGTGCGGCCGCACCAGAGTTTTGTGCAGCTGCAACATGACCTCATGGCTCCGAAACTCAATCCCTCTACCAATAAAACCTAACATCCCGTACGCCTTCTTAACAACGCTATCAACCTGGGTGGCAACTTTCAGTGATCTATGCACATGGACACCGAGATCTCTCTGCTCATCCACACTACCAAGAATCTTACCATTAGCCCAGTACTCTGCATTCCTGTTACTCCTTCCAAAGTGAATCACCTCACACTTTTCCACATTAAACTCCATTTGCCACCTCTCAGCCCAGCTCTGCAGCTTATCTATGTCCCTCTGTAACCTGCAACATTGTTCCGCACTATCCACAACTCCACCCACTTTGGTGTCATCCGCAAATTTACTAATCCATCCTTCTACGCCCTCATCCAGGTCATTTATAAAAATGACAAACAACAGTGGCCCCAAAACAGATCCTTGAGGTACACCACTAGTAACTGAACTCCAGGACGAACATTTCCCATCAACCACCACCCTCTGTCTTCTTACAGCTAGCCAATTTCTGATCCAAACCGCTAAATCACCCTCAATCCCATGCCTCCGTATTTTCTGCAATAGCCTACCATGGGGAACCTTATCAAACGCTTTACTGAAATCCATATACGCCACATCAACCGCTTTACCCTCATCCACCTGTTTGGTCACCTTCTCAAAGAACTCAATAAGGTTTGTGAGGCACAACCTACCCTTCACAAAACCGTGTTGACTATCCCTAATCAAATTATTCCTTTCTAGATGATGATTATAAATCCTATCTCTTATAATCCTTTCCAACACTTTACCCACAACCGAAGTAAGGCTCACTGGTCTACAATTACCAGGGTTGTCTCTACTGTCCTTCTTGAACAAGGGGACAACATTTGCTAGTCTCCAGTCTTCTGGCACTATTCCTATAGACGATGACGACATAAAGATCAAGCCTCTCGCTCACACTTAACAAGCACTGATCAGCTAACAGTCTGTTTTAAATGAGACCCTAAGCTGAAAACGATTTGTGCTTCCCAGGGAGTCCATCAAGCGTGTGCCATTAATGGAGCTACAGCTACGTGCCCTCGCTTGAGCAAAACTGCAACCTACCCCTGCTCACATGCCATCTTCAAACAAACAAATCACAAGTTTAATGTATGAGTTTACTTACTTTAACATGAAGAGCAAATTTGGATTACGCTCAAGTAATCCTGGATATAGTTGTTGTGTTGCTTCTATAGCTTCACCCACTCTTCCTGATAAAACTAGCTTTTGTATTCCTGAAAAAGATGTGATAACTACAATTACCAATACAGTTTCGTTCCATTTTTATTTTAAAATGGTGAATCTTACCAAAATGTTAGTATATTGATGACCCAATCCAACCTGTACCGCAGAGGTAGCATCACCTGGTCAGAAACTGTTCGGAAATCTTTCCCATTTTAAATAAATTGAACACTGGGTCATTGACTGGACCTTTCAACTAAAAGGGCTTAGTTTAAATGCCAGTATTCATTGCTGAAGCATGGCTTTAAAAATGTTTTGCTTCAAAAATTTCCACCAACCACGGTGGAAAATTGTTGCAGACAAGCTTTTAATATTCAATCATGGCATGTAGGTTAGGGTTGGATCACAGACTAGGCAAGCATTTATTGCCTATCACTAACTGCCTTTCAGAGGGAAGTGGAGAACTCCTTCTTGAACTGATGCACTCCGTGGGATGTAAGTAAACCCACAATGCAGTTTGGGAGGGAATTCTAAGATTTTAAACTTAGGAACAGTGAAGAATCAACAATTTAGTTCCAAGTCAGGATGGTATGTGGCTTGGAGGGTTACTTGAAGGTGGTGATGTTTCAATTTATCTGCTGTCCTTGTCCTTCTACGTAGTAGAGGTCACAGGTTTCAAGGTGCTGTTTAAGAAACATTAGCAGTTTGACATATTGTATCTTGTAAATGGTATACACTCCTACCGCTCATTGTTGGTGGTGGAAGGAGTTAGAATGTCTATGAAGTGTACTTTGTCCTGGATGGTGCCAAGCTTTGAGTGATGTTAACAGTTTCACTCATCCAGGCAGGTGGAGAGTACTCTTCATCACACTCCTGACTTGTACTTTGCAGGTGGTAGATAGGCACTGGGGAGGCAGGAGGCAAGTTGCTTGACACAGCCTTTGACCTGGTCTTGTAGACACAGTATTAATATGCATGGCCAGTTAAGATTCTGGTCAATGGTAACTCCCAGGTGGGTTTCACAAGTAATTGATTACATTTGAGACGTGGTTATTACCATTATGTAAACAATCAACAGCTAATTTGCAAACAGCAAGATCTTATACAGTAGCGATAAATGACCAGTTTATCAGAATTGGTTGAGGGATGAAGGTTTGTTAGAAAATGCCTCTGCTCTTTCTCAAATACACATAGATGAAATAATCCATATCCATCTAAAAAAGAAAATACAAAGCTATTTAGCCAAGTGAGCCTATTTTACACCATCCAGGTTGATAAATACTGATCTACAACCGAACTCCATTTACCCACCTTTGTAAAATATGCCTTAACATCCTTTTATTAACACAAATTTATCAATCTTAAATTTTAAAATCAACAAATTATCTAGCATTAATTTGCATTTGCCAAGTGAACTCCTAATTTCCCTCACCATCAACCACACTCTGGCTCCAATTTTGGGGTTATGGCCCCTAGGCTGAATCTACTCAACCAGTAGAAATGAATAGCTTGTCTCTATCTACTTAGCATGTGAGAAATCCTTGAACACATAACTCCCATGTTTCCTGGCAATATAACCCTAGTTTGTATAATGTAGCCTTGGTGGAGTAACTTTGAATTACATACATCATTACAGTAAATTTCATAATGCTTGATGCCCAGAATCATTTACAGTACTTCAGGTGTGATCTAATTAATCAGGACAGTAATATAACTTTTATCCCCTTACATCCTCTAGCTATAGAGATCAGCATTCTTGATTTTTGATTATTTTTCTGTTCCTATTCATGACATTTTAATAATCTACTTACCTGGACCCCAAGTCTCTGATAATCACTGTTTCTACTTTTGATCTTTTGGGTTCAAAGTGGATGCCCTTAGATTTGTCGACACTAAAATCTATTTTCCCATAGTTTTGCCCATTCCCTCAATCTTTTAATATCCGTTCTACATTTCTGCTTCCACCCAAACTGTTTATAATGTCGCCTAATTTTGTTATTGTCAAACTGATATATGCTGCAGTCAATTCCATCCAAATCATTAATATATAAGTACTCATGCATCCAACCCAAATCTTTAATGGGCATCACAGGTCACATGCTGCCAATTATAGTACTGCTAATTACCCAGTCTCCACAGCCGATTTCATAACTAATCCAACAATTTGGTCTCAATTCCACGAGCTTCAACTTTAACTAGCAGTCCTTTACAAGGGTCTTTAATTAAATACTTTGCTGATGTCCATGTAAATAACTCCCATACACATTTCTCTGTTCACCACTTTAGTTACTCCTTCAAAACATTCACTTGGGTTCACTCATGTCATATCCTTTACAAATTCATTCTGGCTCCTTTTGGTCAGCTGAAACTCTAACCTTCACCTGGACTCTGGTAATTTCCCAATAGATGTCATGTTAATTCCCTGGTTTCCCTCTTTTCTCTTTTTTAATCAGGCAGTCAACACTTTTAGTTCGATGCATGATCTGAAAAACAATAGCTCTGACAACAGAATACTCCCAAATACTGCATTGAAGTGGTCGCACAGATGATGTTTTTAAGGCCCATCTAAGACCTGAAAAGATGACCTCTTGATTTAGAATGAGACTGCTAGCACTGAAACAAACTGACTATGGTACAGGCTCCTCAGAGTCTGTGTAGAGAAACAAGTAGGGCTTCACTAACTCCGCTTTACAGCAACAACTTTAAATTGCAGCATCACTGCACTTTATACTGCTATGAAAATAGAGGGTAAGGCTGGGTTTTGTGTCTGCAAGGGACAGACGATATCTCTAGAGGTAAGTTACTGATAGCCAAAAGCAAAGCTGTATAACCCTTCGAGGCAGCTAAAGTCAAAATATTGAATTCAAGACACTGTTGTGGGTTTGTTATTTATTACCCACAGCAGGAAAACATTATATAAACTAAACAGTTATTTTGTGAAAGCTTGTTTTTAGAAGCATA